>NC_142475.1:61621969-61925000 GCF_049115385.1 Moschus berezovskii | reverse complement strand
CTGAGCGACTGAACTGAACTGAACTGACCAGCCTCTTTAACAGGAGGAAATACTGTTTGTTTCTCTGGAGGCACGAAACCAGGAAGAGAAAGACATTCTGAAAAGGAAAGCCACGCTGAGGCCATGCTGTCAGTTCAGTTTAGTTGCTTAGTTGTGTCTGATTCTTTGCAACCCCATGGACTGCAGCACTCCAGGCTTCCCTGTCCATCACCATCTCCTGGAGCTTGCTCAAACTCATGTCCATTGAGTCAGTGATGCCATCCAATCATCTCATCCTCTGTCGTCCCCTTCTCCTCCTACCTTCAGTCTTTCCCAGCATCAGGGTCTTTTCCAATCAGTCAGTTTCTCCCATCAGGTGACCAAAGTATTGCAGTTTCAGCTTCAGCATCAGTTCTTCCAATGAATATTCAGGACTGATTTCCTTTAGGATGGACTGGTTGGATCTCCTTGCAGTCCAAGGGACTCTCAAGAGTCTTCTCCAACACCACAGTTCAAAAGCATCAATCCCTTGGTGCTCAGCTTTCTTTAGAGTCCAACTCTCACATCCATACATGACTACTGGAGAAACCATACCTTTGACTAGATGGACCTTTGTCAGCAAAGTAATGTCTCTGCTTTTTAACATGCTGTCTAGGTTTGTCATAACTTTTCTTCTAAGGAGCAAGCATCTTTTAATTTTATGGCTGCCGTCACCATCTGCAGTGATTTTGGAACCCCAAAAATAAAGTCTGTCACTGTTTCCATTGTTTTCCCATCTATTTGCCATGAAATGATGGGGCCGGATGTCATGACCTTAGTTTTTTTGAATGTTGACTTTTAAACCAACTTTTTCACTCTCCTCTTTTTCATCAAGAGACTCTTTAGTGGCCATGCCATGCTAACCCCCAAATCCCAACAAATAATAACAAGAAGATGAGGTTAAAAATAATGCATCAAGATAAGCCAGGTAAAAATGGCTAATTGTTCAATTTTGGATCAAGAAAGTTAGAGGGGCTTCGCTGGTGGCTAGTGGTAAACAATACACCTTCCAATGCAGGAGACACAGGTTCGATCCCTGATCCGGAAGATCCCACATTCTGTGGAGCAACAAAGCCCAGGTGCCACAACAGTTGAGCCTGTGCTCTAGAGCCTGGAGACACAACTTCTGAGCTCACATTCTGCAGCTACTGCAGCCCGCGCTTCTGAGAGCCCGTGTTCCACAACAGGAGAAGCCACCCCAATGAGAAGCCTGCACACTGCAACTCGAGAGTAGCTCCAGTTCATCACAGCCAGAGAAAAGCCCACACAGCAATGAAGACTCAGCACAGCCACAAATAAATAAAATTTAGCAAATAAAAAGTTAGAGATTGGCCAGTCCTGATGTCAACCTGTGGTCCCATAGGTTGACACCCAAATGATACACATGTTCTGTTTGAACTTTACAGCTTTACAAAATTTTTACATTATTGCAGGATATATCACACACAAAATTGTATTTCTTACTTCTCTTTAAAAATATGACTAACTGGCTACATGCTGGCAACACCAAGTCTACATTGCCAGGCAGCTAGAGCTTAATAGTGACTGCAGGAATCAGGCAGATGGTCCCCAGTTCACCCCAAGTCCCATCTGATTTTTACTGATTTCTGACCCATTTCACTTATTAAAGATATAAAGTTGTCAAGCCCTCACCTCATCTAATACTTTTTTATATAAAATATAGAAAATAGAAGCCTAGAATGAGGGAGACAGTAGAGTTGTCAGTCATAAAATCAGAATCTGTGCTTTCCAGCCTCCTCCATATGTGCAAGGACTAAAAATAAAAACCTCAAGGAAATCATTTTCCAAAGGCCTGTCCTTCTTCCTCAAGCAACCTGGTACCCCAGCCTCCATGACACTCTGGGGTCAGGTTCTTGGTTAGGTTTCAGAATTATTTTTAATTTGGCTTTGATTCTGCTTTGCTTGGTACCCACAGCGATCTGCATTTGTGGCCAAAGGCTTGAACAAGTGCACAGGTTTCAGGACCCCAGGCTTCACCAGAGTTCAGGTGGAAACCGTAAAACCACCAGGTTTCACTGGAAGCTGGTGGAAACCTCTCGTCCTGCTTGGTTAGTTGTGTGTAGACTCTGGACTGGTCAAACTGATGAGTCTGCCTGCCCCCTCCCTCACTGGGATTGTGGCCTTGCCTGACCTATAGCCGGTGGTGACTATGTTAGAAAATTCCATCTTTGGGACCCGACAGCATCACTCTCTCTACTCTTCCATTTGGTCCATGCTGCTACCTATCCCCTCTTTGGACTTGGAAAGGCCCAGGCGGTTCCATTTCTTGCCCCATTTCATGGTCTTCAGGAAAGACCTAGCATTGTGCTTGATACCTTGCTTCCTTTCCTGGGTAAGTTCTAGCATGAGACTTTTCTATAACAGGTGGGGATAAAAGCTCCATGCATCACGAGAAGGTGACAGAGGGATTTGGGCAAACAGAATGCTTTCTTACTCATTCATTCACTCACTCATATAACCAATCAGTATGGAGTACCTTCTGGTCTGAGTGTTTAGAAGACCTAAATGTTGCTGACATACCTGCTGTATCCTCAGTGAGCTCACAAAACCCAATCCTGAGCTCACAGTGTAACACACGCGACAACTGAGGAGCCTCCCTGGAGCCTCAGTTTCCTCATTTGAAATAAAAGGACCCCATTGACTCACACACAGATGAACTTTTGAGAAAAAATGAGACAAGTGGATGTTACATTCTTTACAAACCACAAAGCACAACTTCAGCATCTGATTACTGACTCATATTTTACTTGTGCGTGAGGATTTGACTTTGTGGGCTTCCCAGTTGGCTCAGTGGCAAATCCACTTGCCAATGCAGGAGACACAGGTTCTATCCCTGGATTGTGAAGATGCCCTGGAGAAGGAAATGGCAACCCACTCCAGAATTCTTGCCTGGAAAATGCCATGGACGGAAGAGCCTGGAGGGCTACAGTCCATGGGGTTTCAAAGAGTCAGACACGACTGAGCATGCAAGCATGTGTGCAATAAAGGATCTGAACACTGTGAGCCAGTCTTTTAACTAAATAAATACAGAAGGGAAGTCTCGTCCTTACCATCAAAAGCTAACAAATGTAGAAAGAAGAATGGAACTAGAAAACCATTTGGCAACAATTACAATAATCCTGCCAAGGCAGGAGATGCAAGAGACAAAAGTTCGATCTCTGGGTCAAGAAGATCCCCTGGAATAGGAATTGGCAACCCACTCCAGTATTCTTGCCTGGAGAATCCCATTGACAGAGGAGCCTGGCAGCTTACAGTCCATGGGGTCCCAGAAGAGTTGGACACGACTGAGCACACACATAATAATAATCCAGGCAGGCAAGAATTATGGATGCATTTTAAAACTAGTGGCTTAAGGTGTGAAGAGTAACAGAATGTTTACATATCAAGTATCTTCTGACAGGATACTTACAATTAATGAGAAAGACAGTAAAAAATAACCTGGCAGACACAACCTGTATCAAAGTCAACATCACCAGTAATGGGAGAAATTGACATCACATGCCTCCTGATATATACACGGAAAAAAGCATCACTTCTATGACAGTTCAGCTGAAAATGCTCAACCTGAATCTCATCATGAGGAGGCATTGGAGAAACCCAGATTGAGGACCATTCTACAAAATACCTGATGCGCACTTTTCTAAACTGCCATCATCATTAAAGAGACTGAGGAGGCCTAAGAGACACAAAGCACGGTGCAGTGCTTTCTTCTTCTGTATAAAATATCACTGAGATGACTGGTGAATCTAGATAAGGTTACAGGTAAGATAATAGTTCTGTTTTAATGTTAATTTCCTAGTTTTGATGATTATGCTATGGTTATGTGAAAGAATGTGTTTGCTTTTAGAAAACATACACAGAGGTATTCAGGGGCTAAGGGCATCAGGTATAAAACTTACCTTCAAATAATTCAGTAAAAGAATTATTTATAATTGTACATATGAATGTGCATGCTCAATCGTGTCAACTCTTTGTGACCCCATGAACGGTAGCCTGCCAGGCTCCTCTGTCCACGGCATTTTCCAGTCAAAAAAACCAGAACAGGTTGCCATTTCCCACTCCAGGGGATCTTCCAACTAGGGGAACAAACTCGTGTCTCCTGCACCTCTGCATTGCAGGTGAATTCTTTACCACTATGCCACCTGGGAAGCCCCATAAATAATATGCACATATATAAATATATGTGTATAGAACAATTATGTATATATGTATTTATGCACAGAGAGGGAAAAATTAACCAAAGCTGGTAGAATTATTAACACTGGGGAATTCCCTGTACTATTCTACAGACAGTTCTGGCTGCAATTTCTGGAGACGCCAAATGTGTTTCACTCTTTTTCATCTCTGTTGTCAGGGCTTCAGATATTCATGACAAGGTGGGCAATGATGCTAAATGGGACCCTTCCTTCAGTGATGGCTTCCCATAACTACACACCCACACATCAGAGCAGAGTCGTTAGCACTAGCTATCATTGCCAAGCCAGCTGGGGTCTTAAAAATTTATCTCCTGGAACCTACAGTCCAACATCATCTCTTCCATTCCTGATGGAAGGCAGAAGGATATCTCTACTGCAGTGCACCAGGCCAGCAGACATAGATCACGCAGAAATCAGGTGGCAATTCGATCACGGTGCTATTCCCACCATCTGTTTGTTGTGCTGGATTCCTTACATGCCACTTGGGCCAGGCGGTCAGCTCCTATCTGTCCTGTAAAAAATCAACTGGTAAAAATCAACCCATGTCTGAACCCTTTGCATTTTGGGGAGTCATGAAATGACCAGTCCCAGAGAATGGGCAAAATGTAACCTGCCACCCCCATAGTGCCAAGGATTAAACAGGACTTTGACCCCTCCCTTTCACTTGGTTGAAACAATCTAAAGAAAGTGCAAGAGTGCCCCCTTCTGCCCAGAGGTGGAATCATTCTCATTAGCCCTTCACACATTTCTGTCTCAAGAGAACTTAAAATCATGCCTTTCACAGAGAAATGTGATTCCAGAGCTCATGTTTTCAAACACTATGCTAAGCTGTCGCTTAAATCAGCACTTATCATCTACAATAAGATCTCACCTTTATTACTTCATGTTATCCCTTCCATGACCTCCAGAGGCAAAGAGACCAGTAGTGACTACATCCCCTAACAAATGACTTGAAACCGACAGTGTGGTTAATTCATCCAAGGCCAAAAAGACTCTCCCATCCGTGTCTCCATCTTTCAAATTCAGTGACTGCAAAGAAGGGCTTCTACACTCCCCCAACAATACGGATGAGATTGTGTGATTCTGGGTCATCCTCGATGCAACCAAGACTCAGGAAGAGTAGGCAACTGCCATTACAGGCGATCCACAATGCCTTTTGTCATTAAAAACCAAAAGCACAAACTTGGTTAACTTCCCTGCTGGGATGTGATCTGCATAGTATTATCTTCTTAGTTCCCTAAGAGCCCACCGTTTCTCTCTCCCCTTCCTGAGTAAATAGCTGCCAGAATGGGAACATCTATCAAGTCTGAAGAGAATAGACCTAAGCGATGCTGAGCACAGATCCAGGTCTTGGTTATATACATACCAAGGTACTCCATCTTGTCTACAGACACCCTGGCAGAGTGTAAAAGGACATGCACCAAAATATTAATAACAGTTTCCTCCAAGAAAAGTTCAGGGGTGGGAGAAGACAGCCTAAAGGGAACTTTAATCTTCCTTGTAATATTTTACTATATTATCATATAAGAATGCACTTTATGTTAGATATGCCAGTGAACATGACATTTCTTCAAATTCAAGACATTTGTACGGAACATCTCAAATGTCAACTGGGATAGCTTTTGTACCACAGCTACTGTTACCCAGCGCAACCCTTCATAGCTCAATCACTTGGTAGGATCATAGGGTACTGTTTGCTGTTTAGTCACTACGTTGTGTCCGACTCTTTTGTGACCCTGTGGACTGTAGCCCTCCAGGCTCCCCTGTCCATGGGATTTCCCAGGCAAGAATACTGGAGTGGGTTGTCATTTCCTTCTTCAGGGGATCTTCCTGACCCAGTGATCCAACCCGAGTCTCCTGCTTGGCAGGCAGATTCTTCACCACTGAGCCACCTGGGAAGCCCCAAATAGCAGTGCTGGACCAGAAAATAACTCAAAAGTCCCTTCCAGTCCAGAGATTTCACTAAGTGTGCTAAGCACGTACCACTGGGCTGTGCAGGCCTGGTTCAAACTGGGTGGGAAAGACATACACCCCAGCTGCCAACCCAGACATTCACTCCCATAATGCACACACGAGTGTCCATGCCCGCACACACACACACACACTCCCGCTCCCAACTAGGTTCAGTGAAGTGAGTCAGCTGCAAATGGAGGCGTGGCTTCACATTCTCAGGTCAAGGTGTCCAGCCTGGGGGGAGGAAAGGGGGCCAAGCCTAAGGTGAAAGCACATTAAAAATGTGTGTGTGGCAGACAGAGAGCAGACTTAGGGACACGAAGGGGGGAGGGCAGAGGAAGGAGAGAGTGGGATAGAGGGAGAGAGTAACCTGGAAACTCACATTACCATATGCGAAATAGACAGCCAACGGGAATTTGCCGCATGACTCAGGGAACTCACACCAGGACTCAGCAGCAACCTAGAGGGGTGGGAGGTTGGAGGGAGGTTCTCGAGGGAGGGGACCTGTGGCCAGTTCATGCTGATGTTTGGCAGAAAATAACAGAATTCTGTAAAGCAATTATCCTTCACTTAAAAAATTTAAAAAAAAAGAAAAGTGCATGTAGTTCTTTCCTGAGAGAGACATTCAAGTCGCTCACGACAGAAGATGGGCTTTCATGACTGACTAGACAAGCCAAGTGGGTCCTTGGTGAGTGCTGGCTACTTCCTGCCTCTTCAGATGCAGCGATCCAGCAGTCTGGGATTACCTGCACGCAGCTGCAGACAGCTAGGATCGTTGCTCCTTTAGTAGAAAGCCAAGAGGTTACGGTTCAGTGAGGTGGGCGGCATAAAATGGGGAGCTCTAGGAGCTGGCACTCTATGGTAGGGAGAGGGTGGGAGCCTGCAGACCACCCCCACCCCCAAGTTCAGAGGGCTCTTATCAGCCACAGGTGGAGGTCTGCTTAAACTCAATGACCCACCGTGGCTGTGTTCACCTTCAAAATACTGGAGTCTGTTGTGGTGGTGGTTGTCCCCTTGAAAGTTTAACACAAGCAGACCCAAGAGGGCCTGTTCATGGCTGACAGTGGTGCCAGAATAAGAAATGTTTTGCTGGATAACCTAGAAGGAGTGATTGATTACTCAGGCTAAGAAAATGAGAAATGGAAAATGCACTACACTTGGAAACGGAAGACTAGGGTTCAACACTTCGCTCTATGACTCATTAGCAGTGTGAACTTGAACAATACAGTAGGCCTCTCGGAGACCTATTTGTCGTCGAAAAAGTAGGTATAATGCTAACATGTAATTAGTCAAAAGGTTGTCAGTATGAAACTAATAAAATAGTTCTCATGGGAGGGGACTTTGGGGAGGAATGGATATAGGTATATGTATGGCTGAGTCCCATTCCTATCCACCTGAAACTATAAACATTGCTTATCAGCTATACTCCAATATAAAAAAGTTTTTTAAAAAAGGAACTTTCTACTCACAGACACAGAGAATAGAGTTTCGTTGCCAAGGGGGAGGTGGGAAAGGGGAAGAAAGGATTGGGAGTTTGGGAGTAGCAGATGCAAACTGTTATATACAGGATTGATAAACAAGGTCCTACTGTATAGCACAGGAAACTATATTCAATATCCTGTGATAAACCACAGTGGAGAAGAATATGAAAGAGAATGTATACATATATGTATGTATGTATGTATAACTGAATCACTTGCTGCACAGTGGAAACTAACAACATCGTAAATCAACCATACTTTAATAAAGTTAAAAATAACTTTTTAATTAAATAGTTCTCATTAGCCTCAGATTACACACGAGAAAACTGAGATGCAAAGGGTTAAGTGGATTACCAAAAGACGCCCAGCGAGGCAGTCGCCAAGTCGAGTTTCAAACTCAGGTAAACCTGGCTACAACATCTCAGCTTCTTCTGTGCCACCTGCCCTACTGTTACCTGGGGTCTGACCCTGCTTATCTGAAGTCCATCCATGACTAGTCCCATCTTCCAGCACTCAGCATATTATGGCATATACGGGTGCTTACTAACGTATTTGTTGAATCAACCAACCCAGGTTCAAAGCATGAGTGAGCAAAGAAACTGTCGATTCACTTGCAAATACTGTTACATAGTTACATTCGCAACACGTGGGATATGGCTATTTCATGAGCATAAAGGCAAAAATACGTTTCTCCCAATTTGCTGTGGGTGTTCAAATATGAAAGCGTGTACGTGTGCGGTGCACCTGCCACACATGCGTGTGTGCAAAGGAGAGGGCATGGCATGAGAATGGGAGGAAGAGGAAAGCAACCGCCCTTCTGTAGCGGCCCCTCGGCACCAGCGGCGCGCCCGGCGCCCGTCCTTGGAAGCCCCCTGGGTATGACCTCCCTCCACTCCTCAGCTGACAGCCCTTACTCTGCACTGCCGAGAGACCTGTCTTTGAGGAGCAGTTCTAGCTCCTTTCTCCATCAGCGTTTGGTACTCAGAAAAGGTCAGGTTTGAAATTGGATCCACCCTCTGCGTTGCCAAGGTTCTGGCTCAACGGGAACCCTCGGAAAGCTTTGTGATCAAATCACCGGTGTCATCAGATAACCTTTCATTACATAAGAAAGGCCACCGGTGCCTGCCTCTGTCTTGCCACGCTGGAGGAAGGGGATCTGGGGAATGCCGAATTTCTAAGGTTGGCTCAGAAATGCAGCTTGGCCTCCAAGACAACACCCAGCTGCTTTTCCTACAGGCATTTTATGTTTTCTATTCTTCTTGGCTAGTTTTCAGGCTGACCAGGAAAGTTTAGTGAACTCCTAGGCAATTAGGAGCTGCAGGGGTCAGGTTCTTACTCCACCATTTCCCAGCTATGTGATTTGGGCAAGCTCCTTGACCCCTCTGAGCCTCAACTTTCTCATCGACAGGATGGGAATGGTGATACTCTGAGGCTGAAATGAATGTGAGTCGCAGAATCAAATCAACCGGGAAGCTTCATTAAGCTGCAATATTGCTAAGAAATAAAGGCACAGTTTTTATACCTTTATAGGAAAAGAATGAATTTCATAGAAAACAAGCAGCCATGAAATTATACTTCTCATTCAAGACCAAGACTCAGCATAATCTCCTCAGGACACTTTCTCTGAGCCCCTTCAGGCAGAGCTGAGCAGTTCTCCCCCAAGCCCCTCTCAGCACGCCAATACCACATAGAACAAATTTACCTGCAACCATTTGTCTACAATCCTCCAACCAGATCATGGTCCAAGAGCCAGGGCTGTGATATCTCATGAATTCTTCTACCTCTGCCACTCTGCACAGATCATTCAATCAAAAATGCTTATTGAAATCACTGACTTGAAATTTAAATAACCAACATGAGATGACCATTTAGTTACTAAACAATGCACTAAAGTGTAATGCAAGGCAAGATTCTTATGCCCTCTTTTAAAATGAGGGCATTGAGGCTCAGGCAGAAGGGGTGACTCTCCTAAGACTAGCGAGCTGGTGACAGAGCTCAGACTTGATCTGGGGTTATCCAGCTGCACCCCACAGGCCTGTAAGCCTTGTAACTGTCCAGCCTCGAAATCAAAGAAAGACCCAGAGACAGTGACTGAGACATCAACACTCTTTGGACAGGGGGAGTCTTACAGGTCTGAAGCAAAAGACCCTGGAGCAACACTCCAACACACACAGCAGGCAGAAGAGCTCTCACTACACAGGGGAGAAGCCGGCTACCATTTATAGAGGGTCTCGACATCAGGTTGGCTCCTCAGTTACCAGGGAAACCAGCAGCTGGGGTAGGGGGCAAACACACAGACAGTTAATGATTAATCCCTATAATTAAGATGATTGGAGAGTCATGTGAGTGAAGCAGGGCCTGGTCAAGCAGGGGATATAGAGAAAGCAAGAAAACAGCCATCTTGCATGGCCTGATCATACAGGGATCTTTTGGCTTCAAACCAGTGTTGCCCCAAGAGACCCAACTACTGAGCCCATGTGTCACAACTACAGAAGCCTGCACTCTCTAGGGGCCACGAGCCACAACTACTGAGCCCACGTGCTGCAACTACTGAAGCCCATGCGCCTAGAGCCTGTGCTCTGCCACGAAAAGCCACCGCAATGAGAAGCCCATGCACCACAATGAAGAGAACCCCCACTCGCCACAACTAGAGAAAGTCCGCATGCAGCAACGAAGACCCAGCGCAGCCAAAAATAAATACATTTATTTTTTTAAGTGTTGCTTCTTGCGCCAAATATCTTCTCCCAGAGAGGGTTTCCCAGTTAAATCTGAATTTCAAATAAACAACAATTTTTTAGCCTGAGTATATCCCTTGCAGTATTTAGGACATGCACCTACGAAAAAAAGCATTTATCTGAAATTTGAATGTAATTGGGTATCCTGTACTTTTTCATGAACTTGGCAGCCCCACTCCCAGACTCCAACGTGAATCAAACTCGTCAATCCACAGTCACCTGGCTGATGTGACAACTTTTGTGAAAGTGATGAAGTCAGGGGAGGAAGAACAGTGTGACACCAAGTGGGGAGCTTCTGACCACAGGCACCTGACGAAGAGGCATCAAGCAAGGTGTGTTGAGTAGGAACACAGAGAGGGGAAGAAGCCTTTGTAGTCAGAGCCAGAATCCCACTGAGACTCTGCCCCGTTCACCCGGAGATGCGTCAAGCTGCAATAATAATTTGACGACCTCATAGAGTCAAACAATGATCAAGTGAGGTAACGAATGTATGTTTAGTGTTAAGGCTGGGCCATAGCACTCAAAGCAGGGGAACGTAGCAAACTCCCCAAAGTTGCTTCTGCTGCTGCTGCTGCTAAGTCACTTCAGTCGTGTCCGATTCTGTGTGACCCCACAGACGGAAGCCCACCAGGCTCCCCCATCCCTGGGATTCTCCAGGCAAGAACACTGGAGTGGGTTGCCATTTCCTTCTCCAATGTGTGAAAGTGAAAAGTGAAAGTGAAGTCGCTCAGTCGTGTCCGACCCTTAGCGATCCCACGGACTGCAGCCCACCAGTCTCCTCCGTCCATGGGATCTTCTAGGCAAGAGTACTGGAGTGGCTTGCCATTGCCTTCTCCGCAAAGTAGCTTCAGTCGTCATTATTTCTGAGGGAGTGAGAAGGGGCGTTTATCAAATGTATTGCCTATATCCAGGACCAAAATGAGAATTATATATTTTCTCAAGCGAACCTCATAACAATCGCCCAGGGTAATTACAGATATTAACTTATTATACTAAGGTTCAGAGAAGCTGACACCTGCCCAAGGCCCACAGATGTTAAGCAGTGGAGACAAGACTTGAAGCCAGGTCTGCTTATGCTTAAAGTCACTCTTTCTCCATTGTACCAACTACCTGGAAGCATCCTTTGGCGGGTCACTGTGTACAGATCGCCTGTTCAGGACTGACACCCACCAGGCTTCAAGCCATTCCTTCCCGGAACAGCCTTCTGACCCCTGACCAAGGGAGGGTGCATGGGAGCAGAAAGAACCACTACAATATTGTAAAGCAATTAGCCTCCAGTTAAAATACATTAATAAATCTTTTTTAAAAAGAAAAGTCCAGTCTTGGAGATAAAGCACAGGGGGGTTCAACCTGAAATGTGGAATCCCCATGGGACAGTCCCCCTTTCATTGTCCTTGAAGTGACCAGCCCGTGTGAGCAAGGCTGCCCTTTCAGGGGTGACATCCAGTCCAGGCCCTTGGGCCCCCTCTTCCACTCCATCCCCCTCAGCCCAGAGCCAGGGGTGGGCTGTGGAAAGACACGAGGGTGGACAAGTCTGAATGGAGCCCCCCCACCTCCAATGGTCACACCCCCCAGCCCCAATTCAGTTAAAGATTGCAGGAAGTGGTTTGTCCGTTTAGAAGTCCTCTCCAGCTCGGGGGCCTTTCTGAGAAATGAACTTGCAGTTCTCTAAAGATAGATTGCGCAAAACGGGAGGGGGCAGCCCCCAAGGACCCTCCAACAGCAACCCTCCCAGGACATCCAGAAGCTCTTCAAGTACCTCGTGGTCCCTGCCCACCCCCCGCCCCTGCCGCCACCAGCAGCTGCCGGCCTGGGATGGACCTAGTCAACGCCCGGCTCTGTGGTGTGCGCTCTTGTGCAAGGCTCAGGTTTCATGTCTCCAGTGAACAAACTCTGTTCTGAAGAGCTGAAGGAGGGGGTCAGGGGCCTGGAACATAAAAAAAACAGGGGGAGGGGAGTTGAAGTTGGTGGGGGCGGGGTTTTCAGCTGTTCCTGTCGTTTCTTTTCCATGGGCTCTTAACTGTAATTTCAAACTGCATCTGGGTTTTCTGAAACTATGTGATGTGATGTGATGTGAGGTTCACGGAGAGTTTAGGCCTCTCTCCAGACTGCAGCTCTTTCATGCCTAGGAGAACAGGTGGTGGGATCTTGGAGACAGGAAGGATAGGAAGAAGCCGTGGGGTGGTCCCTTGATGGAGGTGCAAGTAAACAAGCCAACCAGCAACTGGCTTGGGCATCGGTGGAGAGTGAGGACCCAGAGCCAATGCCACTCAGAAACTGACATTTCCCAGCAATCTGTTAAGGCTGGCCTTCGGTAGAACAAATGCACTTTCTACTTTGGACAATGAGTTTTTAAGCAACTGTTTTTGGAGAAAGGATGGAACACAAGCAAAAAAGGCTAACATAGGCTTGAGGCTTCCGTATGCCATCGACTCCTATCTCCGGTTACCACTCTGACCAGAATGACTCCGCCACTTATGCAGCCCTCAACGTTTATTTCAATTTGTTTGCAAAGCGTCTCTCGAGTAGTGGCAAGGCAGAGGCAATTCAGACAAGATGAACTTATGGTCTAGTGAAAGAGAAAGAAACATATACAGACAAAGAGAAGACTGAAGTTCCATGTAAGAGCATGAGTACTGCAAAGCATGGGATTCCAGAAGAGCGAATGAGGGTGGAGAACATCTGGGAAGCCTTCCTGGAGGAGATGGCAGTTGAGCTAGGTTTTGAATTCACCGGGCAGACAAATTAGGCAAAACCAATTCTGACAGGAACTAATAGCACATGCAAAGGCGCAGAGACATGAAGCTGCCTGGAGTGATGGATGAGGGTCTGCAGTTGTGCAGGAGGAAAGGACGTTGAGCACAAGGGACCAAGGCACCCAGAGCATTTGGCCCTGGGACAGGGTAGGCCAGGGTCTGCTCTGAACTCCACCCAATGCAGAGTGGGCTTTGAGCCAACTGGGAACCTATAAAAGCAGACACAGTGGGACTGGGAATCCCACAGTCAGAATCCCCCCAGCTCAACAGGAGGTCATCATCACTTCACCCCACTGGTCCCCGGTTTCCCAGGAGAGAGCTGCGAGAGATTTCCACCGTGGGCCCGTCCCAAAGCCTGATCCCACATTACTACCTGGAGCCTCAGGACAAGCTGCAAAACCAAGGTGCCTCGTTTCCCTGGGGTGTCTGCTCCCCTCCCCAGGCACAGCCTTATCAGTGGTATCTTCCGTGTTCTCTGCCCCCAGTTTGCAATGCCAGAGTCTCTGTTGCCCCATCCAGCACTCGGTTCTCCTTCACACTTTCCCCCATGCCTTATTTTTTTTTTCTTTTCCACTGAATTCTCATTCTTCCTCTTCCACCTCCTTAATTTAAACCTGATCCAGAAGTATTTGGGAAAGCTGCCAGCCCTCCTCCCAACTCAGCGTCAGGAGGGTCACCCACCACCCCATTCCCACACATTCCCACAACCTGGCAAAACCCCAAACCCAAATTCAGTTGTTTTCTTGATTGACTTAAGTGGATCTTCTATTGGGGTGACTGAGCAGAGCAGAGAAAATCACTAAGCTCTGTAGCAACACCACATCTCCACCATTGGACTTCAAAGGTGTTTTGTCAACACCTGAATCTTTCTGAGAACTGAGATCACCAGTCAACTCCTTTTCCTCCCAGTTCAGCAGGCTCTGCCACTGACTTTCAAGACCTTTCCTTTCAACATTCCTATCCAATTCTCAAATGCCCCAGTAGTTCAGTGGAAAAGAATCACCTGCCAAGGCAGGAGACACAGGAAATGCGGGTTCCATCCCTGGGTTGGGAAGATCCCCTGGAGAAGGAAATGGCAACCCACTCCCATATTCTTGCCTGGAGAATCCCACGGTCAGAGGAGATTGGCGAGCTAAAGTCCATGGGGTCACAAAAGAGTCAGACACGACCACAGATGCATCCAATCCTCACCATCCTAGCATATAACCTGGCTTCCTAACCCAACAAAGAATTGAAGCCATTGGGTATCCATGACAGAAACCCATGACTGCCCTTTCCCAAAAGTAATCATTTGTGTTCTTAAATCATCTCCTTGGCTTCCCTGATAGCTTAGCTGGTAAAGAATCTGCCTGCAATGCAGGAGTCCCCAGTTCAATTCCTGGGTCGGGAAGATCCCCTGGAGGAGGGAAAGGCCACCCACTCTAGTATTCTGGCCGGGAGAATTCCATGGACTGTATAATCCCTGGGGTCGCAAAGAGTAGGACATGACAGGGCAACTTTCACTTTCACTTCACTTTCATCTTCGCCTACCTTCACTATCAAGTGTATTCATTTTCTACTGCTGCTAGGAAAACTACCACAAACATAGTGTTTTAAAATGACACAAATGTAGTCTCAAACAGTTTCAGAGGTCAGAAGTCCAAAATGAGTCTTACAGGGCTAAAATCCAGATATCAGCAGAGCTACTTCCCTCTGGAGAATCCAAGAAAGCATCCCTTGACTCTTCTGGCTTCCAGTGGCCGCCAGCCTTTGTTGGTTTATGACCACATCACCCAGTCTCTGCCTTGCTATTGTTTTAGTCACTAAGTCATGTCCAACTCTTTTGCAGCCCGCCAGGCTCCCCTGTCCATGGGATTTCCCGGGCAAGAATACTGGAGTGGGTTGCCATTTCCTTCTCCAGGGGATCTTCCGGACCCAGGGATCCAACCCACATCTCCTGCAGTGGCAGATGGATTCTTTACCTCTGAGCCACCTGGGAAGTCCCGTCTCCACCTATGTGGATACAATTGCCTTCGTTTCTTCCATAGTTAAATCTCCCTCAGCCTCCTCCTCAAAAGGATACTTGTGATTATATTTAAGGTCCACCCTAAATATCCAAGATAACCCCTACATTTTCAGATCCACTTAACCACATCTGCAAATTTCCTTTTGCCATAGGAGGTAACACCCACAGGGTCTGGACTTGGGGACTAGACACTTGGGGGCCATTACTCAGCCTAGCACAGAGTAGGGGTGGGGCCGCCTCTGCACAGCCACCCCTCCACCTGCCCTCCCTCTGCTCTCTGTTTCTCCCCTTCTCTCTGGCTCCTACCTTTGCTCTTGCAGGTCCTCCATTCTCTATGGGCTCTCCCCATGAGTCTAGAAAGAGAATCAAGTGCCTTCCATATTAAAATGTAAGCACTGTGGACCTAACACTTTCAACTGCTACTCTGTTCCTACTCTACTTTTCTAGGAAGTTCTAGAAGGAGTGTTATTTACCTGTGGGTCCTGCTTCTCACCTCCCATTCACTAGCCAGGCTACTACCATCTCCCTCTCCCCCACCACTCCCTTGGAACTGTTCCTCGAAAGGTCTCCAGTGACCACAGTATTGCCATAACAATGAACACTTTCAGTCCTATTCTAACTGGACTCTCTGATGCATTAGGCCATGGATTTCTCACAGCTCTTCAGAAATTCTCTCTCCCTTGCATGATACTGATACAGGGCAGGACTCTGTGGGACTCCTGGGTACAAAAGGTTTTCTGTGTCCCCCATTTCTTAATTACAGGAAATAGACTTCATTCAGCCTCCATGAGGTTCCCTAAGTTCCCATGAGCAGGTTCAAACAGTTGCTAATTAGGGAAGGGAGGGGATGCAGAGACAAAGGAGGAACAATCCAAAAACAAAACGATAGTGCTGTGGGGCAGGGTCCAAGTTCCCCATCAAGGGATATGAATGCTGTGCTTATCAGTTGTGTCAACTCTTCACAGCTCCATGAACTGTAGTCCACCAGGCTCCTCTGTCCATGGGGATTCTCCAGGAAGAATACTGGAGTGGGTAGTTCCCAACCCAGGGATCGAACCCAGGTCTCCCACTCTGCAGGTGGATTCGTTACCATCTGAACCACCGGGGATACACATAACAATATTTTTTAGTTTCTTGCCCATACTGAAACCCCCACCAGGTGAGAGAAGTTAACAATGATGTGCTGCCCACTGGCACGTAGGACCCAGACAGGTTGGAACCAGAAGATTAATGATGCTGACTCCTGCTTAGCTCACCACCAACCAGTCAGAAGAATGGCCAACCTCTTTGAACCATTACAATAAAACTCCTCACTACCCTCTCCAGCTTGGGATACAGTTTTGAGGGCATTAGCCCTCAGTAGCCCTCTTTGCCTGGCAAAGCAATAAAGCTATTCTACTTCATCCAAATTTCTGCCTCCAAGATTTACTTCAGTGTCAGGGCACAGAGCTCAGCTTCACTTCTAATTTTCATATTATTATTTATGGCCTCCTCCTCTTTCTACTTTTTGAATACCAGGATTAAATCCTTGGCAGGCTTTCTTCTTTCCATAGGCACTCTGCTTGGGTTACAGAATCTCCTTTTGTCATTATAAGAACCATCTCTATGTTGATGCCTTCTAAGTCTGCATCTCCAGCACCAACATCTCACCTATGTTCTATAGTCAGCTCTCCACTTGACACCTCCAGCTTGATACACCACAGGCCTCTCAAGGTCATTACACTTGTCCATCCTCCTATGTTTCTAATCTCAGACCAAGTCATCATCACCTACCAAGACACCACTTACTTTCTCTCAGTTACCAAATCTTAATTATTTCACTATTCTATGCATTTGTTCTCCTTTAATCTACTGACCTACTGACCTAGTTCAGGACATCCTACAAAAGCCCAATAGCTGAGTGTAAACCACCCCTTCTCACCTCTGTTCACCACAGATATAACCTCTGCACAGCCTTAAGAGGTTATTTGGCTACGCCAGGTCTGATTTGCAGAAGGCAATGGCAAGCCACTCCAGTACTATTGCCTAGAAAATCCCATGGATGGAGGAGCCTGGTAGGCTATAGTCCATGGGGTCGCTAAGGGTCGGACACGACTGAGCGACTTCACTTTCACTTTTTACTTTCACACATTGGAGAAGGAAATGGCAACCCACTCCAGTGTTCTTGCCTGGAGAATCCCAGGGACGGGGGAGCCTGGTGGGCTTCCGTCTATGGGGTCACACAGAGTTGGACACGACTGAAGTGACTTAGCAGCAGCAGCAGCATCTGTTTCCCCAACCAGGGGTTGAACCCCAGGCTCCTGCATTTGGAAGCATGGAGTCTTAGCCACTGGACCACCAGGGAAGTCCCTCTATGTTTAACTTCTTGAGGAATCTTCAAACTTTTTCACAGTAGCTGAAAAAGTACCATTTTTCACAGTACCGTTTTACATTCCCATCAACCGTGTGTGAAGATTCACATTTCTTCACATTCTCACCAACATTTGTTTTCCTTTTTGCTGTTGTTGTCATCATTGTTGGTGGTGTTGTTACAGGCATCCTAGTGAATGTGAAGTGATACTTCATTGTGGTTTTCATTTCCTTAATGACTGACAACATCAAACATCTCTTCATGTGCTTTTGGCCATTTGTTTAGATTCTTTGATGTTTATTCAAGCCCTTCGCTTATCTTTTTTAATATGAATGTATTCTTTATTTTAAAAAAAAAGCTTTTTATTTTGTATTAGGGTATAGTCAATTAACAATACTGCAATAATTTCACGTGAACACCTCACTTACTTTTTAATGGGTTCTTTATCTTGGTGTTTTAGTCATGGGGGCTTTTTGATCACACATTTAATCTATTTGTTATCAGTTCAGTTCAGTCACTCAGTCATATCTAACTCTTTGCGACCCCAAGGACTGAAGCACTCCAGGCTTCCTTGTCCATCACCAACTCCCGGAATTTACTCAAACTCATATCCATTGAGTCAGTGATGCCATCCAACCATCTCATCTTCTGTCGTCCCCTTCTCCTCCTGCCTTCAATCTTTTCCAGTATCAGGGTCTTTTCCAATGAGTCAGTTCTTTGCATCAGATGGCCAAAGTATTGGAGTTTCAGCTTCAGCATCAGTCCTTCCAATGAATACCCAGGACAGATATACTTTAGGATGGACTGGTTGGATCTCCTTGCAGTCCAAGGGACTCTCAAGAGTCTTCTCCAACACCACAGTTCAAAAGCATCAATTCTTTGGCATTCAGCTTTCTTTATAGTCCAACTCTCCCATCCATATGTGACTATTGGAAAAACCATAGCTTCAACTAGATGGACCTTGGTAGACAAAGTAATGTCTCTGCTTTTTAATATGCTGTCTAGGTTGATCATAGCTTTTCTTCCAAGGAGCAAGCATCTTTTAATTCCATGGTTATTTATTATAGGTCTATTCAGTTTGTCTATTTCTTCTGGAGTCAGTTTTGGTAGCTTATGTCTTTCTAGCAATTTGTCTGTTTCATCCAATTCATCTAATTTATTGGCATATAATACTTTTTATTTCTATATGGTCAGAAGTAAGGTCTGACAATCTCTGTCTTTTGATTAGACTTAATCTATTCATATTTTATGATACTATTGATATTTTTGGATTTACATCTGACATTTGATTTTCTATATGTCCTTTTTATTCCTCTATTCCTTCTTTAAAGCTTTCTTTTTTATTGAGTATTTTTAACCAGTATTTTTATTTCTTTACTCATTTTTTTATCATATTTTTTGAGGTTTTCTTTAATGTCTGCTCTAGGATTTGCTGCATATATCTTATTTTAAAAAACAAACTTCAGTGTACTCACTTGCGATATGAGAAAATAAATCTTTCCACATGGACCTAACACTTTTGTTTGTCTTTGTGGCAGAATGTGAAACCAGTACATAAAGTGAATGGACTATAAAGAATGTAACTGAGGTGTCCCTTAGGAGCCCTGAGATTTAAGTAAACCTAATTCAACTCTCCCACCCATCCAATATGCATAAATGTGGTTGAATTCAGTGTCTTTGTTGCATTTCCCACAAATCCTCTTATTCTTGGTCCTATCGGTCTCCCTTTCCCAGGTGCTTAGAATACTGCCTGGCATGTAGTACGCACTCCATCAATTTTTATCAAACACATAGTTGAATGATTTCAAAGGATCTTAAAGATTCCTTCCAACTTTTAAAATTCCATGTTTTTTAATGGTTCCCACTCTCATTACCATTCAAGGGGTAGCAACAAAGAGCCACAGGCTCTGAACTACTCGTTAAGCCAAAGATTCTGGCCCTCTGAAAACCACACCTGGGCAGGAGGAGCCCTGAAGGATGGAGTTGGTGATGGCTGGCCCAGAGAGATTTGGTCCCTGTTTATAGAGCTCTGCAATCCCCCAAAGTATCTCCAAATTGCACATTGAAGGGGGCTGCCAGAGCCTGGAAATCAGGAACTTGATGAGAGCATCTCTACTTCTTTACCCTTCATTGAGATTATGAGAGATCTTTGTTCTCTAAAAGAACAACAGCCACTTGGGAAACAGGTACCATCTGTCATAAGACCAAGCACTTAGAGGGAACCTGGACCACTTCACTCCCATTCCTCACAGCCTCTAAAACTGCAACCACTTAAAGTCAATTACAGATAAATGAACCAATTTACGGGACCATGGGATGAATGACAAGCAGGATGGAGAATAGGGTGCTCTGGGGCAGAGGGAAAAGGTGCTGAAGCAGATGCTCCACTTTTTGTAAGTGGCTTCTCCTGTCTTGCCCAAGGTGACCCACCTGTCAAACAGGAAAATATACTAACTTTTAGCCAGGAAAAAAAAAAAAGTACTTCCTGCTCTTGTTTCTAATCTCCTACTACCTTCCCAGAAGGGTGTGACATGATCAAAAATGGTGATATTGCAACTTGGAGATGAGATGACAGGAGAAAGTGCTGGAACCAAGAACCTGGGGAGATATGATATCTGGGTTAGATGACTGAGACAGAAAAGAAAGAAAGAGACTTGGAGAATGTAGCCAAGAGAAGAGATTTTATAGAGAAGAGCATGGACTCGTAGAAGAATTTTATCAAGTAATTCTGAATGATGTACAATGTAACCTAACCTTCCTTTCTCCATATCCCCAATGAAACAGTCAACTAAAAATTAAAAACTTGATAAGGATGGAGTTTATTTGAGGGTGGGGCAGAGTGAAGAAGGGTGCTGATTCCTGCTTAGGTGATGCAGACACAAGAGTAGAAGCAAGGATGAGAAAAGAAATGGCACCAATAGACCTGGTCACATCCAGGTAACGGACACGTGAAGAAAGGAGCCAGAGGACTGTCTTCCCACTCTGGTTAGACCAGTCCTCAACAAAAGGTGTGCAGTGCAGCCTCAGCACGATGTTCCTCCCAAAGCTAAGGGCAAGAGGTCAGGCAGGATGCCAAGAAAGGAGGAAGGACTTAGAAGAGCAGCCTGTAAACTTCCTAGAGAATGGATGAGTTTCATGCGTCTCTGTAACTTCCACACTTAACAAAGTATCTGGTTCATCAACTGGGCTCAGAGAGCTTCCAGTGAGCAAATGAATGAATGAATGAAGAAGTCTAAAAACCAGCGGGCGACCTGTCCACTGGTTCTAGAATGATTTACTGGAAATGGACGCAACCCATATTTCTCAGAGGAGCAGTTGGTATGTCTCCCTTACCTCTCTGGTTTCAGAAAGCTTGCCCTTCCTAACTATCTAAAATTGGATTTTGCTTTCGTTATACACATGAATGGAAGAAGCACAGGCTGGAATCAAGATTGCTGGGAGAAATATCAGTAACCTCAGATATGGAGATGACACCACCCTTATGGCAGAAAGTGAAGAAGAACTAAAGAGCCTCTTGAGGAAAGTGAAAGAGGAGAGTGAAAAAGTTAGCTTAAAGCTCAACATTCAGAAAACTAAGATCACGGCATCTTGTCCCATCACTTCATGGCAAATAGATGGGAAACAGTGGAAACAGTGGCTGACTTCATTTTGGAGGGCTCCAAAGTCACGGCAGATGGTGATTGCAGCCATGAAATTAAAAGACGTTTGTTTACACCTTGGAAAGAAAGTTATGACCAACCTAGACAGCATATTAAAAAACAGAGACATTACTTTGTCTACAAAGGTCCATCTAGTCAAGGCTATGGTTTTTCCAGTAGTCACATATGGAAGTGAGAGTTGGACTATAAAGAAAGCTGAGTGCCGAAGAATTGATGCTTTTGAACCGTGGTGTTGGAGAAGACTCTTGAGAGTCCCTTGGACTGCAAGGAGATCCAACCAGTCCATCCTAAAGTATATCTGTCCTGGGTATTCATTGGAAGGACTGATGCTGAAGCTGAAACTCCAATACTTTGGCCACCTGATGTGAAGGGCTCACTCATCTGAAAAGACCCTGATGCAGGGAAAGATTGAGGGCAGGAAGAAGAGGGGACAAGAGAGGATGAGATGGTTGGATGGCATCACCGACTCAGTGGACATGAGTTTGGGTGGACCTTGGGAGTTGGTGATGGACAGGGAGGTCGCAAAGAGTCGGACACAACTGAGCGACTGTACTGAACTGAACTGAACTGAATACACATGGGGGAGGGTAGTACAGGCTTACTGACCAACTAACTTAAACACCTAAAAATCAGAGGAGTTTTATTGGGGACTTCCCTGGTAGTCCAGTGGTTAAGAATCTGCCTTGCAATACAAGGGATGGGGGTTCAGTCCCTGGTCCAGGAACTAATCCCACATGCCGCACAGCAGCTAAGCCTGTGCACCACAAACATGGAGCCCCCACTCCGGACAATCTAGAGCCCAAGTGCCACAGCTAGAGAGTCCATGACCCATGAAAAAGGACCCTGCATGCTGTAACTGAGACCCAACACAGCCAAATAAATAATCTTTTTTTAAGAAAGAAAGGTTTTATTGTCCCACAGGCTCAGACAGGTAACTAAAAACCTGGATTCTACCGTAGACAGCTTCCTTTCCTATGAACTAGATAATGTCCCCACACAATTTCAAACCTGATTCCTGAAATGTACTGTGAACTACTCCACTGTATCTGCCATTGGCCATGAGAACTTGGATAGGTCACTTATCCTCACCATGTTCTGTTTTCTGAAGCAATGTCTTCCATCAGCTCTGGTAGTCCATGAACCTGAGACTTGATTGGGTTCTTCTGTTGACAAAAGAACAGAATCTAATCCATGGTCTGAAGATTCCAGCTCCAAGTACACAAGCCATTTTTGTGCCCATAAAATCATTTTACTTCCATAATTTCATACACTGATATTCAGAAGAACAAGTTTCTATTAGGAAAAGTCTGTTCATTGCCAACCATAAACTTTGAAAGCAGACAGAAAAGATAATCTACACAAACTAAAGGTTACTATGAGTCAAGCACTCTGTGTAGTGTACACACGATTTCATTTAATCCTTCCTCACAGTCCTGCAAGGTCAGCCTGGTTGTTCCTGTCTTAAAAATGGCAGAAACTGAGGCTGTCAGTAGGCAAAAATTTCATTCAAAGTCATACAGGTGACAAGTGAAAGTCAGGTTCAAGCCAAGTCCCCCTGACACCAAGGTGACATTCTTGCTACTACAACAGAAATAGATTTAAGGGACTAGATCTGATTGATAGAGTGCCTGATGAACTCTGGACGGAGGTTCGTGACATTGTACAGGAGACAGGGACCAAGACCATCCCCATGGAAAAGAAATGCAAAAGAGCGAAATGGCTGTCTGAGGAGGCCTTACAAATAGCTGTGAAAAGAAGAGAGGCGAAAAGCAAAGGAGAAAAGGAAAGATATAAGCATCTAAATGCAGAGTTCCAAAGAATAGCAAGGAGAGATAAGAAAGCCTTCCTCAGTGATCAATGCAAAGAAATAGAGGAAAACAACAGAATAGGAAAAACAAGAGATCTCTTCAAGAAAATTAGAGATTCCAAGGGAACATTTCATGCAAAGATGGGCTCGATAAAGGACAGAAATGGTGTGGACCTAACAGAAGCAGAAGATATTAAGAAGAGGTGGCAGGATACACAGAAGAACTGTACAAAAAAAATCTTCACGACCAAGATAGTCACGATAACGTGATCACTGACCTAGAGACAGACATCTTGGAATGTGAAGTCAAGTGGGCCTTAGAAAGCATCACTATGAACAAAGCTAGTGGAGGTGATGGAATTCCAGTTGAGCTATTTCAAGTCTTGAAAGATGATGCTGTGAAAGTGCTGCACTTAATATGCCAGCAGATTTGGAAAACTCAGCAGTGGCCACAGGACTGGAAGAGGTCAGTCTTCATTCCAATCCCAAAGAAAGGCAATGCCAAAGAATGCTCAAACTACCGCACAATTGTACTCATCTCACACGCTAGTAAAGTCATGCTCAAAATTCTCCAAGCCAGGCTTCAGCAGTATGTAAACCGTGAACTCCCAAATGTTCAAGCAGGTTTTAGAAAAGGCAGAGGCACCAGAGACCAAATTGCCAACATCCGCTGGATCATGGAGAAAGCAAGAGAGTTACAGAAAAACATCTATTTCTGCTTCATTGACTATGCCAAAGCCTTTGACTGTGTGGATCACAATAAACTATGGAACATTCTGAAAGAGATGGGAATCCCAGACCACCTGACCTGCCTCTTGAGAAACCTGTATGCAGGTCAGGAAGCAACAGTTAGAACTGGACATGGAACAACAGACAGGTTCCAAATAGGAAAAGGTGTACGTCAAGGCTGTATATTGTCACCTTGCTTATTTAACTTCTATGCAGAGTATATCATGAGGAATGCTGGGCTGGAAGAAGCACAAGCTGGAATCAAGATTGCTGGGAGAAATATCAATAACCTCAGATATGCAGATGACACCACCCTTATGGCAGAAAGTGAAGAGGAACTCAAAAGCCTCTTGATGAAAGTGAAAGAGGAGAGTGAAAAAGTTGGCTTGAAGCTCAACATTCAGAAAACAAAGATCATGGCATCTGGTCCCATCACTTCATGGGAAATAGATGGAAAAACAGTGGAAACAGTGTCAGACTTTATTTTTGGGGGCTCCAAAATCACTGCAGATGCTGATTGCAGCCATGGAATTAAAAGACGCTTGCTCCTTGGAAGGAAAGTTATGACCAACCTAGATAGTATATTAAAAAGCAGAGACATTACTTTGCCAACCAAAGTCCGTCTAGTCAAGGCAATGGTTTTTCCCATGGTCATGTATGGATGTGAGAGTTGGACTGTGAAGAAGGCTCGTTGCCGAAGAATCGATGCTTTTGAACTGTGGTGTTGGAGAAGACTCTTGAGAGTCCCTTATACTGCAAGGAGATCCAACCAGTCCATTCTAAGGGACATCAATCCTGGATGTTCATTGGAGGGACTGATGCTAAAGCTGAAACTCCAATACTTTGGCTACCTCATGCGACGAGTTGACTCACTGGAAAAGACTCTGATGCTGGGAAAGGTTGGGGGCGGGAGGTGAAGGGGACGACGGAGAATGAGATGGCTGGATGGCATCACCGACTCTGTGGACATGAGTTTGAGTGTACTCCGGGAGTTGGTGATGGACAGGGAGGCCTGGCGTGCTGTGATTCATGGGGTCGCAGAGAGTCAGACATGACTGAGCGACTGAACTGAACTGAACTGAAGGCTTTGCAGAATGTAATTAGCAATGAGACAACAGCATCCTGTGGGGACCCAGTCAGTCAGCCAGTTCACTTGCTCAGTCATGTCTGACCCCATGAACTACAGCATACCAGGCTTCCCTGTCCATCACCAACTCCCAGAGCTTGTTCAAACTCATGGTCATTGAGTTGGTGATGTCATCCAACCATCTCATCCTCTGTCATTCCCTTCTCCTCCTGCCTTCAATCTTGTCCAGCATCAGGGTCTTTTCTAAGGAGTCAGTTCTTCACATCAAGTGGCCATATTGGAGCTTCAGCTTCAGCATCAGTCCTTCCAATGAATATTTAGGACTGATTTCCTTTAGGACGGACTGGTTTGATTTCCTTGCAATCCAAAGACTTTTAAGAGTCTTCTCCAACACCACAGTTGAAAAGCATCAATTCTTCAGCACTCAGTTTTCTTTATGTTCCCACTCTCACATCCATACATGACTACTGGAAAAACCATAGATTTGACTAGACAGACCTTTGTCAGCAAAGTAATATCTCTGCTTTTTAATATGGTATTTAGGTTGGCCATAGCTTTTCTTCCAAGGAGCAAGTGTCTTTTAATTTCATTGCTGCAGTCACTATCGGCAATGATTTTGGAGCCCAAGAAAATAAAGTCTCTCACTGTTTCCATTGTTTCCCCATCAATGTGCCATGAAGTGATGGGACTGGATGTCATGATCTTAGGTTTTTGAACATTGAGTTTCAAGTCAGCTTTTTCACTCTGGGGACCCAAGATGTATCCAATTGTTCTTTCAACCTCATCCAATTCTGCAAGATGACAATTTATCTCCTCTCACTTGACCACAGAAATAGAAAAATAAACATTTCCTCATATTTGTATTAGGAGCTGATGATAAGTGATTATGCAACTAATAACACATAGATTTTGCTTCCCATGTCTCAACCTATCTCATAGTTTGGTTAGATTAAGAGATCATTCAGAAATATTTTTGAAAAGTATACATTAATAAAAACCAGTGTTCCCATTAACAATCAAAAATCTCTTAATAATAAAAACAAACTAGGAAATTTCCTACTGGTCTAGTGGCTAACACTGTGCTCACAGTGCAGAAGGGCCAGGGTTCAATTCCTGGTCAGAGAACTAGATCCCGCATGAGATAACTAAAAAGAGTGTGCATGCTGCAATGCAAATTGAAGATCCCACGTGTTGCAACTAATACCCGGCACAGCCAAGTAAATAAATATTAAAAATAAACACTTTGCTTATAGATATCTATTAGGTCTAACTGGACATTTCACCACAAAACAATGAATTTCACCTTTCTCTCAAGCGCACACAGAACCTTTTCCAGGATAGATCACATCCTGGGCCATAAATCTAGCCTTGGTAAATTCAAAAAAATTGAAATC
Organism: Moschus berezovskii; assembly: GCF_049115385.1. Taxonomy (NCBI): domain Eukaryota; kingdom Metazoa; phylum Chordata; class Mammalia; order Artiodactyla; family Moschidae; genus Moschus; species Moschus berezovskii. The sequence goes on along the minus strand of NC_142475.1, from coordinate 61,898,809 downwards.
ATTCCAAACATCTTTTCTGACCACAATGCAGTAAGATTAGATCTCAATTATGGGAGGAAAAACTATTAAAAATGCCAACATATGGAGGCTGAACAACACGCTGCTGAATAATGAACAAATCATAGAAGAAATCAAAAGAGAAATCAAAATATGCATAGAAATGAATGAAAATGAAAACAAAACAACCCCAAACCTCTGGGACACTGTAAAAGCAGTGCAAAGGGGGCAGTTCATAGCAATACAGGCACACCTCAAGAAACAAGAAAAAAGTCAACTAAATAACCTAACTCTACATCTAAAGAAACTAGAAAAGGAAGAAATGAAGAACCCCAGGGTCAGTAGAAGGAAAGAAATCATAAAAATTAGGGCAGAGATAAATGCAAAAGAAACAAAAGAGACCATAGCAAAAATCAACAAAGCCAAAAGCTGGTTCTTTGAGAAGGTAAATAAAATTGACAAACCACTAGCCAGACTTATCAAGAAACAAAGGGAGAAGAACCAAATCAATAATTTTAGAAATGCAAATGAATAGATCACAACCGACAACACAGAAATACAAAGGATTATTAGAGAATACTATCAGCAATCATATGGCAATAAAATGAATAACCTGGAAGAAATGGACAAATTCCTAGAAAAGTACAACTTTCCAAAACTGAACCAGGAAGAAATAGAAAATCTGAACAGACCCATCACAAGCACGGAACTAGAGGCTGTAATCAGAAATCTTCCAGCAAACAAAAGCCCGGGTCCAGACAGCTTCATAGCTGAATTCTACCAAAAATTTAGAGAAGACCTAACACCTATTCTACTCAAACTCTTCCAGAAAATTGCTGAGGAAGGGAAACTTCCAAACTCATTCTATGAGGCCACCATCACCCTAATCCCAAAACCTGGTAAAGATCCCACAAAAAAAGAAAACTACAGGCCAATATCACTGATGAACATAGATGCAAAAATCCTTAACAAAATTCTAGCAATCAGAATCCAACAACACATTAAGAAGATCATACATCATGACCAAGTGGGCTTTATCCCAGGAATGCAAGGATTCTTCAATATCCGCAAATCAATCAACGTAATACACCACATTAACAAACTGAAAAATAAAAATCATATGATTATCTCAATAGATGCAGAGAAAGCCTTCGACAAAATTCAACATCCATTTATGATAAAACCCTCCAGAAGGCGGGAATAGAAGGGACATACCTCAACATAATAAAAGCTATATATGACAAACCCACAGCAAACATTATCCTCAATGGTGAAAAACTGAAAGCGTTTCCCCTAAAGTCAGGAACAAGACAAGGGTGCCCATTCTCACCACTACTATTCAACATAGTTCTGGAAGTTTTGGCTACAGCAATCAGAGCAGAAAAAGACATACAAGGAATCCAAATTGGAAAAGAAGAAGTAAAACTTTCACTGTTCGCTGATGACATGATCCTCTACACAGAAAACCCTAAAGACTCTACCAGAAAACTACTAGAGATAATCAATGAATATAGTAAAGTTGCAGGATATAAAATCAACACACAGAAATCCCTTGCATTCCTATACACTAATAATGAGAAAATAAAGAAATTAAGGAAACCATTCCATTCACTGTTGCAACGAAAATAATTAAATACTTAGGAATATATCTACCTAAGGAAACAAAAGACTTGTACAGAGAAAACTATAAAACACTAATGAAAGTAATCAGTCAGTCAGTCAGTTCAGTCGCTCAGTCGTGTCCGACTCTCCGCGACCCCATGAATCACAGCACGCCAGGCCTCCCTGTCCATCACCAACTCCCGGAGTACACTCAAACTCATGTCCACAGAGTCGGTGATGCCATCCAGCCATCTCATTCTCCGTCGTCCCCTTCTCCTCCCGCCCCCAACCTTTCCCAGCATCAGAGTCTTTTCCAGTGAGTCAACTCGTCGCATGAGGTGGCCAAAGTATTGCAGTTTCAGCTTTAGCATCAGTCCCTCCAATGAACATCCAGGATTGATCTCCTTTAGAATGGACTGGTTGGATCTCCTTGCAGTATAAGGGACTCTCAAGAGTCTTCTCCAACACCACAGTTCAAAAGCATCGATTCTTCGGCGATCAGCCTTCTTCACAGTCCAACTCTCACAAAGTAATCAAAGAGGACACTAATAGATGGAGAAATATACCATGTTCGTGGATTGGAAGAATAAATATTGTAAAAATGAGTATACTACACAAAGTAATTTATACACTCAATGCAATGCCTATCAAGCTACCAAAGATATTTTTCACAGAGCTAGAACAAATAATCTCACAATTTGTATGGAAATACAAAAAACCTCGAATAGCCAAAGCAATCTTGAGGAAGAAGAATGGAACTGGGGGAATTAACCTGCTAGACTTCAGGCTCTACTACAAAGCCACAGTCATCAAGACAGTATGGTACTGGCATAAAGACAGAAATATAGATCAATGGAACAAAATAGAAAGCCCAGAGATAAATCCACACACCTATGGACACCTTATCTTCCACAAAGGAGGCAAGAATATAAAATGGAGAAAAGACAGTCTCTTTAACAAGTGGTGCTGGGTAAACTGGTCAGCCACTTGTAAAAGAATGAAACTAGAACACTTCCTAACACCATACACCAAAATAAACTCAAAATGGATTAGAGAGCTAAATGTAAGACCAGAAACTATAAAACTCCTAGAGGAGAATGTAGGCAAAACACGCTCCGACATAAATCACAGCAGGATCCTCCAAGACCCACCTCCCAGAATATTGGAAATAAAAGCAAAAATAAACAAATGGGACCTACTTAAAATCAAAAGCTTCTCCACAGCAAAGGAAACTCTAAGCAAGGTGAAAAGACAGCCTTCAGAATGGGAGAAAATAATAGCAAATGAAGCAACTGATAAAGGATTAATCTCCAAAATATACAAGCAGCTCCTGCAGCTCAATTCCAGAAAAATAAATGACCCAATCCAAAAATGGGCCAAAGAACTAAACAGACATTTCTCCAAAGAAGACATACAGATGGCTAACAAACACATGAAAAAATGCTCAACATCCCTCATAATCAGAGAAATGCAAATCAAAACCACAATGAGATACCATTTCACACCAGTCAGAATGGCTGCTATCCAAAAGTCTACATGCAATAAATGCTGGAGAGGGTGTGGAGAAAAGGGAACCCTCTTACACTGTTGGTGGGAATGCAAACTAGTACAGCCACTATGGAGATTCCACATAGATCTCCAGTGTGGAGATTCCTTAAAAAACTGGAAATAGAACTCTGCCATATGATCTAGCAATCGCACTCCTGTGCATACACACCGAGGAAACCAGAATTGAAAGAGACACATGTACTCCAATGTTCGTTGCAGCACTGTTTATAATAGTCAGGACATGGAAGCAACCTAGATGTCCATCTGCAGACGAAAGGATAAAAAAGCTTTGGTACATATACACAATGGAGTATTACTCAGCCATTAAAAAGAATGCATTTGAACCAGTTCTAATGAGGTGGATGAAACTAGAGCCTATTATACAGAGTGAAGTAAGCCAAAAAGAAAAACACCAATACAGTATACTAACGCATATATATATGGAATTTAGAAAGATAGTAACGATAACCCTGTATAGGAGACAGCAAAAGAGACACAGATGTATAGAACAGTCTTTGGGACTCTCTGGGAGAGGGTGAGGGTGGGATGGTTTGGGAGAATGGCATTGAAACATGTATATTATCATATGTGAAACGAATCGCCAGTTCAGGGTCGATGCCTGTTACAGGATGCTCGGGGCTGGTGTGCGGGGATGACCCAGAGGGAGGATAAGGGGAGGAGGGAGGTGGGAGGGGGGTTCGGGAGGGGGAACTCATGTACACCCGGGGCGGATTCATGTCAATATATGGCAAAACCAACCAATACAATATTGTAAAATAATTAGCCTCCAATGAAAAAAAAAGGAAAAAAAAAATAAAAGCTAAATTGTTAGTGCAGAAAAAAATACAAAAAATAAAAATAAACACTTTTCTTAAAAGAGAATAAATTAATACTTTGTGTTTTCCTGCTATATTCCAAGAGTTTCTGTATTGAATCTTCATTGCAGAAGTACTATCAGCAGTTCTAAGTTCATTTGTCTTGAAACTGCTGATGACACTCAGGAAAAAAAGCCAATAAAGGAAAATCTCCAGGAATCAAAACCCCTGACCTGGGTACATGAGTCTATTGTTTACAAAGTCTCATCAGTCCTCTTATCTCATCTGAGTCTTGCCCAACGCTCTATGAGGTAAAATTGTCAGGAATTCATGATCCCTGGTACACTTTCATTCAGTCCATATACTAATTGAGAGCCTGTCATGTGCCAGGTTCTCTGTTAAAGGCAATGACCTAAATACACATAATTCCTGCCCCCTGGAAATCCTGGTCTAGTCATCGTATAGACATTACACAAACTGATACATGAATGAGAGCCTGGACATTATGAAATTCACTCACTGGCAAAAGCTAGCAACAGCTAGTAAGTATTGAAGCCAAAGCTCAAATCCCCAGTCTTCTCTCTTCAGGATTTCCGATTTTATTTCTGGGGTCATTTAACCTATCAGAGATCTTCTCATCTGTAAAATGGGATGATGACGGTACCTAGCTTATCTGGTCACCACCAGGGTGAAAAGAGATAATGAATAAACCCAGTGTGAGTGAGCACTAACTCTGAAGCAGACAGGAAGTGCTCCCTTCTTCTGCCCCCACATTCCTCCTTTTCTTTCCAAGTTCATCTTTGATGAGAAGGCTTCTCTGCCTACCTTATCCCTCATCTACTGGGCTATCTACTCTGAACCATAATAGATCTTGCCCTCTATTTCACTCCTATAAGAGTCTTAAAATAAGTTATTTTATTGTTTTCCTATTTTTCTAATTATAAAAGCAATACATACTCATTGCAGAAAAATATGTAATAATACTGATAAAGCGGAAAAAAAAAAGGAAGACAAAAGTGAAGTAATTGCCTTAAACTCAGAGATAACCACTCTGGTATATGTATTTTATGCATGTACTTCCAGATCTTTCTCTAAGCATATTTTCATTAAAAATTTTATAGCCATTTTATAATATGCTTTCTCCACTAAGTGCTATATCATAAACATCTTTCTATTCAAATAAATATGCTTTTGCATTATTTATATTAGTCCATTGCATAGATGGAATCTATTCTATTGCATGGATGCACTTTCTTAATCAGTCTCATATATTTGCATATTTATGTTGTTTACAACCAGTGTTGCGATGAATATCAATCCTCACAGCAATTTTTTTGTTTGTTTTTTTGCACGTTCTGAGTATTTCCTCAGTACCCACTCATCCCTTTTAACACAAAGCCTTGTTCTGAGTTCCATTAAGTTGGCATGTATCTATGTCTTGAAAAGCTTAAAATCCTTCTCAAGGTCTGCAATGAGTCTTTAAAATTTGAAATTTCTCATTAAGCTTAGCCTGATGAGCCTATCTATCCCATAGTGTTTCTTTGAGGGTCCAGGACTATGCTGTTCCAGGACTATTCGCATGTGTGTGACTATTTAAATTTTTAAAAGTTAGATTAAAAACATAGTCACTCAGCCACACTTGACACATTTCAAACACTCGAGAGCCACATATAACAGGGGCTGCCATATTGGATGGTAGACAGAGAACATCTCAGAAATCCCTCATCACAGGAAGTTTACTGGATAGCCCTGGTCTCGTGGAATATGGTGATGAAAAATTGCTTTAAAACAAACAAAAAAAAGAAGATTGAAACAGTCACTTTTGTTCTCCCATCCAACTCTCCTTAAGGCAGCCCTCAAGAAAATCTAAGACATAGATCCAAACTTCTGTCATCTGTCAGAACTCTTTGTTTGGACTCCCCTGGCCTCAGGATAAAGCCTGTGGTGTTCCTAACAACTCTCTCATCTGCTGAATCATCTCCCTCTCCCCATTCTCCACCCCTCAAACTGAATGACTGGCATTTTCCAGAACGTTCCATGCCTTCTCACACATCTGTGTTGAAGCCAATCATGACCTCTGCTTGGAAGAGCTTCCCTTTCTTGTATCTACGCTTCTATCTAAATTTCACTCATCCTTTAGGATTTGGTTTAAGCTTAGGCTTCCACTGCCAAGTCTTTTCAGGTTAAAGAAGCTAGAAAAGGCCTCAGGCAGGAGTTTTAGCACTGTGGTCACAAAAATCACACATTCTTGTAAAGTTGGTAAACATATGATATTTTCTCTGAATCAGTTAGGAAACACTTCCCTCCCATTATTCTTTCTAGCATGTCAATCCCATTGCCAGGCTGCCAACCTTTGCAGAATAGCTTTGGGGAATGTCACTTAATCTGCAAAATGGAAAGACATTTTGTATCAAGCAAGTCAGAAAAGCAAGACTCCTGATGAGAATACATGTAAAGGTGGCTTTTGTCATCTTTATACATTAAATTATGGGAAGTTCAGATCAAACTATGGAAGTACTGCTGCTGCTGCTGCTGCTAAGTCACTTCAGTCATGTCCGACTCTGTGTGACCCCATAGACGAAAGCCCACCAGGCTCCCCCGTCCCTGGGATTCTCCAGGCAAGAACACTGGAGTGGGTTGCCATTTCCTTCTCCAATGTGTGAAAGTGAAAAGTGAAAGTGAAGTCGCTCAGTCGTGTCCGACCCTTAGCGACCCCACGGACTGCAGCCTACTAGGCTCCTCCGTCCATGGGATTTTCTAGGCAAGAGTACTGGAGTGGCTTGCCATTGCCTTCTCCGATGGAAGTACTACTCAGCCATTAAAAAGAACAAAACATGTCTTTTGTGGCAACATGGATGCAACTAGAGACTATCATACTAAGTGAAGTAAGTCAGAAAGAGAAATAGCATATGATATCACCTATATGTGGGATCTAAAATATGACACAAATGAGTCTATCTACAAAACAGAAACACACTCTCAGACATTGGGATCAGACTTGTGGTTGCCAAGGGTAGGAGGGAAATGAGAGGGATGGGCCAGCTGGGAAGAAGTGAATAATAATATTACAAGCTGGTTGTAATGATTAATAAGTGAATTTAGGCCAAACACTAAACACAGAACCATCTGGTCCAGGTATCAAAGTTAGATAATATTATAACAATTTCATAGGAGTGCCATTTAATAATCTGTAAACCAGAAAATACAATTTCAGTATAAAAAAAAAATATGAGTATGAAAAAAGAAAATTGTTGCTTCCAAGAAAACTTTGTTGAATTCTCTATAAAAATTTGATAAAGTCATGATTTTTAAAAATTTTTGTTGAATTAATTATGGGCTAACCAACCATAACATTTGGAAGGGAAAACACTGTAAAAAGTTCAAAGTCTGAAATCAAATTACTTTGAAAGTTTCTTCAAGCTCCTCATCTACTTTTAAAAAAAAAATAGAACTAGAAACCGGGGTGATGTTGGGTGTCTATTTTCTTTCTTTGCAAGAAAGATAAAAAACCAATTCACAAATGACTATATCAGAAGATGGGTGAATGGATAGACATAAGTTTTAAGTAAAAACAACAAAAAGTTTTAATTATATATGTATTTTTTTTAAATAACTCCCTTCCTTTAAAATCTTTTTTTGATTAACTGGTCAAATATAGGTCCTGCTCAGGTTAAAGACAGGACTTCTAAAATAGATGCTCAAATTATTTAATGACTAAATGAACAGCGATGCAGAAGTGAATGACAAAATAAATGGCTAAATAAAGTGGCCATTTCTCTTAGTAATTGACCTGTTTTACATACACACTGCTAATCAGCGTAAAAATGCTTGTCCTTTTGTTACTAGCCTGATGGCTTGTTAGACTTTAGAAGCAAACAAATGTGGGACAGCTTCTTGGGGTTTTCTCTTTCAAGTTCCCTAAAGCTCTTCTTTTCTCTACCATCATTTCTCCATTTTTTTCACCTGCTTGGATGGATGAAAGAACCTTAGTGAAATAAAAAGCTCAATGAGGTGAAAACACTCATAAACACTCCTATTAAGGAGTTTACTGAAGGGGCTTGTACTCTTGTCACTTAGATGGCCATATTTTATTCCTTCCAAGGAAACTGGACACTCTTAATCCAAAAAGAATGCAATGAGAATCAAAGAGAAAAAGAGAGGGTCAGGTTGCAATCCTTTCATTTTCCAAAGAGGATTCATGGGGGAGGGATAGGAAGAAATGTATAACTAGCTATTCTAGAGCCTTCTGAGCACAGAAGTTAAATCATTCTAACTTCTGCCTGACTTCCTCGACCTCAACCTGATGAACAGAGCAAGATTTGGTGTGAAAGGGGAAATCTGGGAGAAATGGAAAATAAAAGAAGTACAAATAATGAATTTAGAATATACCTTTATATATAACATGTAGATAGACTGCACTAAAGGATGCAGTCTCCGCTGGATGATGCAATGTAAAGAAGGAAAAGAGCCTGGGGTGTGGAAGTGGACAGATTCAAATCCTGCCTAGGTCATTGAGTGACCCTGTCACCCTAAGGCAGGTTATTTAGCCTCTTTGAGACTTGGTTTCTCCATCTGCTAAATGAAGACAATAATACCTATTGGCCAAAAAATGTGTGGATTATGTAAAAAAAAAAAAATTACTAAATATAAAATTATGTAGCACAGTGCCTATCTCAAAATAAGTCCTATTTATGGATTTAAAATAAGGTGTTTTACAAACTTAGAGCTACCAAAGAGGGGAAGGGAGGGAAGGATAAATTAGGAGGTTGGGATTAACAGATATACACTACTGTATATAAAATAGATAAACAACAAGGGCCTCCTGTATAGCACAGGGAACTCTACTCAAAACTCCTAATAGGGACTCCCCTGGTGGTCCAGTGGCTAAGCCACGTGCTCCCAATGCAGGGGACCTGGGTTCGATCCCTGGTCAGGGAACTAGATTCCAAACACTGCGACTAAACAGATCCTTCACGGTGCACCTAAAAGATCTAAGATCCCACATGCCGCAACTAATATTTGGAGCAGCCAAATAAACAAAAATATTCCAAAAGTGGGGGGCGGGGACTAGGTAGACAAAAGCAGGAGTGGAGACAAAAGGACACCCACAGAGATGAATGACTACAGTCTCAGGGGACAGAAGCCCGGATTAGAACAGAAAAAGCCACTGAAGCAACCGGCCTCCGTTTTCGAGAAGCATAAACAGCAGCAAGAACCGCAGCGGTTCAGCCAAGCCAAGAAGGGAGCCAGACCTGAAACGGAGCCACCCCCACGCCCCCTGAATCTTCTCCACCACCAGGACAAAGGGCCAGTTTGAAAGTGTGCCTCGCTATTTTAAGAAGCAAAGATTTTCGTTTGGCAAGCGCTCTTCACACAATGCAAACCCCTCTTTCCTCTGACATAAATTCTTCCCTTAAGGAGAGAAAGAAGAAAGCCTCCATCGTCAGAGCCCGCAGGCCCCAACAATGGGCTGAGCACGGCTGCCAGCGCTCCTGAAGGGGGCCTGTGTGCCCGGGAGGCTGCCCTCCTTATCTTTTATCTCTTGCCCGCGCCAGAGCTCCTGTTTGTCCGGGGTCTTTTGCCGACTTCTCTCCTTCAGCGGCTCGGACAGAATTTGCCGGCTGCCGGCTGATGGGAAACAACCGTCTTCTTGTCCCTCAGCCGTCCTGTCTTCTCTCCAGGCCACGGGGGAGAAAACGTGTCTTTGTGGCCTCCCTTCAATAGCTTTCTGCATCCAAACGCCTCGTGGGCTCTGGCAGGAGCAGCCCGCGAGGCTCTGAATAGACGGTGTTGTGTGCTCTGCTTTGCAAAGCTGGCCTCTGATCCAGAAAGTCCTCCGCCGCCCAAGCCTGGTAGTCCCGGGGACAGACGCCTGGGCGAGCCGGCAGATGCCGCAGCCCATGGAGAATCATCATTGCTCGTCTGTGTACGGTGCATTCAAGTCCGTCTAAAAAACGCTTTCAGAGCTGCTGGCTTGTGGGATGGCCATTCACCGTGGATCTGCTCTGCGCCTAGCACAGCCCTCGCCATTTACTCTCTCCTGAAGCCTGTGATTAGCCTCCACTATGGGTACCATTCTAGTCTCATCAGGTTATAGTTGAGGAAACCAAGTCTCAAAAAGGATAAGGTGACCAAACAGTTACAAAGATCCAGCCAGGGGTACCAATTGCTTCAGAGATGCTTCAGTTCAGTTCAGTCGCTCAGTTGTGTCAGGGTCCCATAAAAAGCATCTTAGTCTCCACTAAGCAGCGAAGAGGGAATATAACTCCCACCAGCCTAGTTGCAGAGTACCCTTTCTGCCCACGTATAAACCAAAAGAGGGAAGTAACTGATTCTCCTTTCCTTCACTCCATATTCCTCCTTCCCATTCTACAAAGCCCCCTTGAAATAAAGAACAGAGCCTCTCACCAGGCTGACAGGTCAAAGTAGCCTTCTTCATTCTTATATTCTGAACCTACACATCTCTGATGTGTCTGGTTTGACCTTTGCTGAACAATGTAAGGTGGCCTGGGGTGTTCCTCGGGCTCAAGTAGCAAAGCTCAAAAGATTTGACTCTGGGGTTTACCTGGTGGCTCAGAGGTAAAAAATCTGCCTGCCCATGCAGGAGAAACGGGTTCAATCCCTAATCCAGGAAAAATCCGGCATGCTACAGAGAGACTAAGCCCAGGAGCCACAGCTCCTCAGCCCATGAGCTGCAACTACTGAAGCCCAGGTGCCCTAGAGCCTGATGCTCCACAAGAGAAGCCGCGCAATGAGACGCCTGCACACCACAAATAGAGAGTAGCCCCAGCTTGCCGCAACTAGAGAAAAGCCCACGCAACAATGAAAACCCAGTACAGCCACAAAAAAATGAATAAATAAGTAAAATTATTTTTAGACAAAGACTCGACTCTGGAACTGTGAGCTAAGTGACCTTCAGCAAATCACTTCTCTGGATCTCATTTTTCCCTCTGGTAAAATGGGAGTGCTGATGCTACCTCCACAGGGTGTCGTAAGGGTTAAAAAGGGGAAAATGAATGTGGGAGGGTGAAACAATAATACCAGTTATTCTGTGGCAGTGGCAGCTGTATAAACACCGGTACTAGATGAGATGGCTGGATGGCATCACCGACTCAATGGACATGAGTTTGGGTAAACTCTGGGAGTTGGTGATGGACAGGGAGGCCTGGCGGGCTGTGATTCATGGGGTCGCGGAGAGTCGGACACAACTGAGCGACTGAATTGAACTGAACTGAACTGAGGGTAGCAGCAGAGGTAGGAACAAGAACCTTCTACAGCCCTGGAGGCCTGAACACCAACTTCAATGTTCCACTTTGCTCAGTCACACAAGCAACATCTCATGTGCGCTCACCAGGAACAGTACCTTATTCCATAAACTCTCAGAGCTTCCTCATCTCTAAAAGGACCAGTGGTAGCTACAGGGAGGCAAAGAGGTGGGCTAGTTGGTATCTCTACCAATTAGTATGGAATTTGCAATCTGATGACCAGTGGGACAAACTGGTCTCATAGATGTGTTTTATTTGGCACCTAGTTGTTTTATTTTTTAAGTGAGACTGAATTTTGAAATTGGAACTTCTGACCACACTGAGCCTCTATTTGTATAAAGGAACAATCAGGTAGAACTGATAAAGCCTTCTTGTTCCTTACACAGAGCAAGCAGGTGAAAGTCCACCACAGTCCCCACCACTCCCTATTGCCTTATCAAAACTCAATGTCATTTCCACTTGGTTTTGCAGTTACATTATTGTTGTCCTTGTAGTAAATATCTGGTCCACGTGTGTCAGAGTAACACTAGCTGCTGTAATTAACAAAATTCCAAATATCCATGGCTTAATGCATTACGTTTATTTCATGTTCTTATAATAGTCCATGGTGGTGGCTTTCCTCTAGATGGTAATTTAAGGACCCAAGTTGTTCCTTCCATCTTGTAATTGTGCCATTTCCTCAATTTTTGCTATCTGGCCTTCAGTCAAAAAATAGAGAGAGAGTAGGAAAACCCTATCTGCTTTTTACAAACCCAGGCACAAAATGGGGGCATATATAATTTCCCCACACACTTCATTGGTCAGAACTAGTCACATGCCCCTCCCCCCAGATGCTAGATGGATGGGGACATATAACTTCCAACTGGAAAACCATATCTGACATAACTCGAATACAGAAGAGAGAGAACTTTCTTTTTTTGCCATAAATCTCTTCCACATTTTAACTCTAGGAAAGGGAGGGGTAAATAAAACACAGACTAAATGCTATAGGATGTTTCTTTCATTCACTTCTGCAAGCCCAGAAACAGAGCAGATTCTGATCCCATAGTCTGGGTCTAAGCCTGAAATTCTGCATGTATAACAAGTTGCCAGGTGATGTTATGATGTTGATCTGTGGACCATGATACATGCTTGATACATGTCTGCTAGAAGAATGCATGAAATTTCACTAAGAACCCCAGCTATACATACTGTAGGCAAGCTTAGTTGCTCAGTTTTGTCCTACTCTTTGTGACTCTATGGACTGTAGCCCACCCGGTTCCATTGTCCTTGGGATTTCCCAGGCTAGAAGTGGGGAGCCATCTCCCACTCTCTGGAGGGCATAGCCATCTCCTCCTCCAAGGGATCTTTCCAACCCAAGGATTGAACCCGCATCTCCTGTGTTTCCTTCACTGGCAGGTGGATTCTTTACAACTGAGCCACCTAGGAAGTCCTGCTATATATTCCAGGATATGTGGTGAATGAAATGAACACACTCTTAGTATTTCTTGTCTACCCACCATGGTGAAACATGAGCCACAGTGTGCAAGAACACTCTGGCCTCAAGGGGCTTTATATCTAGTTGGGGTGATGAGATGTAGGTCAAAGGAAAATGAGGGGAGAACAGTCAAAGGTCAACTTACATGCTGCCCATTTAGGGAATCTGGGGAAGGGAAAATGGAAGGGAATTAATTGCTCTTTTATACACAGAATCAGCTATACGTTTGCAATGGTGCCAACCAAAAACCTCTTGTGCTACGGACTGAATTTAATCCTTACCCCTAGTATCTTAGAGAGTAACTGTATTTAGATGTGGGATCTTTAAAAAGGTGAAGTGAAAGTGTTAGTCACTCAGTCATGTCTGACTCTTTGTGACCCCATGGACTGTAGTCTGCCAGACTCCTCTGTCCATGGGATCCTCCAGGCAAGAATACTGGAGTAGGTTCCCATTCCCTTCTCCAGGGGATCTTCCTGACTCAGGGATTAAACCCAGGTCTCCTCTATTACAGGCAGATTCTTTCCCTTCTGAGCCACCAGGGAAGCCAGGGAATTTTACCATCTGAGCCACTAAGGAAGCTTCTGATTAAAAAGGTAATCAAGCTGAAATGTGGCAATTAGGGTAGCCCATAATCCATTATGGCTGGCGTCCTTATAAGAGTTTAGGGGGACTTTCCTGATAGTTCAGTGTCCAAGACACCACACTCCCAATGCAGGGCATCCAGGTTCAATCCCTGGTCACGGAACTAGATCCCACGTGCCACAACTAAAGATCCCATTTGCCACAACTAAGACCTAGCACAACCAAATAATATTTTTTTTAAATAAAAGAGTTTAGGACACAGACATACACAGAAGTGAAACCATGTGAGGACAGGGGGAGAACACGACCATCTTCAAGCCAAGGAGAGGAGCCTCAGAAGAAACCAATGCTGCTAACATCTTGATCTTGGAAGTCTACCTCCAGAACTGTGGAGAAGCCATTTCTTAGCCACACAGCCTATGGTACCTTGTTACAGCAGCCCTGGCAAAGTAATACACAGTGTCTAGTTAACTTCTTTGCTACTCAGGGTCCTTGCCTCTCAATGCAGGAAAAGGAGGTGGGAGGTAGATGTTTGTGGAACATCTCTGGTGTGATGTGTTTGTTAGGCAACTCCCCTTATCTTATATCATCTTCATCACAACCATATAAGATAAATAGCTAAATTTCCCCCTTTTTGTAGACAGAGGAAAGTGAGGTTCATCATCAGAGAGATGAAGAACTTTTCTTCTTTTGCAAAGAGAAGTCAAGGAAGCCAAGTTTACAACCACCTCCATTTCCTATAGACACTAAGCTCCCTAGGCTACACCGTGGTGCTTCTCTCAATGTCAGTCCATGGACCTGCTGGGAACAATCAAACTGTAGACTGTGTGTCAGAGCTCTGGGAAGTATTATTAATCACTGTACATCTGAGAAGCATTAGAATTACTAAAACAAACCTGATGTCATTTCTGAACAAAGCAAATGGAAGAAAATACTGGGGCTCTGGCCTCAGTACCCACACTTCTAACCTTTTAACACTAAACAGCCTATGACGATAGCAAATTCTACTCATGTTCCTACTCTTTCCACTCAAGTTGGCTCTGTGAGTTGTTGGTTTTATCAAAATTGAGTGAAAGTGTTCAATACAATATTGGATTCATTGGGGAGAAAAAAGGGAACAGAAAAACCCCGGTGCTTCAATGCCAGGAGCTTACAAAGACATATAAACCATGAGGAATTCCAAGGGCTTACTCAGAAGCCGCTCTGCAAATGCATTTCTTGAACAAAGGGCCAATGTTCCTTTCAGGGAAGAGGGCAGTACTGGTTTCCGGCATTTTTCTTTAAGTCATTAGGACCATGCCAACAAGCAAACATATACTTCTCCTGGGAGAAAGAATCTCATTCAACACGGCTTACAAGAGTCTGATTATTGGGGAGGGGGTGCTTCATGGCACGTGCCTCACCAGCCGGCCCCCGAATGTACAGATCTGCTTAAAGGGCTTTATTGATGGAGGCCGCAGACAGATCAGGGCTTGTGGAGAAAACTGACATCCCAGGAATACTGGTGGGTCAGCGCCATCCTGACAAGCACACAGTTCCGCCAGGAAGCGCGGAACAGTCTGCCTCATTCCTCAGGAAATGTGCTTCCTAAACATGTAAAAATCTAGAAATAATAAACTCAAGTCTGACAGGTTTGGCATTTCCTTCACAATGACAGTTCGAGGGTTTGGGGGCACCTGGGATGGTACAAAATAGAACGACAGAAAGTGAAATGATGACTGACTTCTTAGCCAAATGCAAATTTCAGTTTTCAATGAACTGAAAGTATTATGTGGTAGCTCTGAGAACACACCAGCATTGGATTAAAACGGACCGTAGTTCAAGCCCCAGCTCTCCTGCATACTCCTGGGTTGGCCCAAAGGTTCATTTGGGTTTTCTGTAACAGCTTATGGAAAAACCCAGATGAACTTTTTGGCCAAAACAATAGTTATATGACCTTTGGTTATACCTTAACTTCTCTAAGCTTTAGTATCTTTATTCCTAAAGGATGATGATACTACCTCTTAGCATCTATGGAAAGAGGAAATTAGATTACATAGCATGTTCAGACAGCCCCTAGCATAAGGATAAACTCTTAAAATGGGTGGCCAATTCTTTCTTTCCTCCAAGGAACTGGCTTCAAATACACAGCATGTTTAAAGTACACATGAAATTACAGGTCCAGAAAACAAACTGAGGGTTACCAGGGCCTAATGGGAGGGATGAGGTGGGAGACTGGGACTGACATATACACACCACTATGTATGAAACAGATAATGAATCAGGACCTGTTGTATAGTAGAGGGAATTCTATTTACTCAACGCTCTGTAATGGCCTACATGGGAGAAGAATCTAAAAAAGAGTGGTTATGTATTGCTGATTCGCTTTGCTGTACAGCAGAAACTAACACAACGCTGTCAATCAACTACACTCCAATAAAAAAAATTTTTAAGGAAAAAAAACAAAGTACACCTAAGATTAAAGCAATATGACTAGTAGTACTAGTTAGTGAAGGAATAGGTTGTTCTACTCAAGCAGTTAGTAAGGGGTAGGTTTTCTACTCATTCACACGTTCGACTCTATATTCATCCAGCCAAGCAACATTTATTGAGCACCCACCCTGGGCTGTACCAACCTGCGGGAATGAGGCGGCCACAGGGATGAATAAGGCAGTCTCTGGGAGCTCAGACTCTGCAGGAGGTGGCAGACATGTAAGTCCACACCATACAACAGGCAGAAGAAAGCAGAGTTGTAATGGAAGAGCAAGAGAAATCTGACAGATTCTGCCTGCAGGCCAGGCACACATATGCACACACGCACACACGCGCACGCACACACACACACATCACTGTAGACTGGAAACTTTGTGAAGATAAGGGCTTTGTTTTCTGTTTTGTGTGCTAGTACTGAGAACATTGCCTAACAGTCAAGCAGGTACTCTTTAAAAAAAAAATGCTGTGGAATAAGTGAACTGATAACTTGATAACTATCTTAATCCATTTTGAGTAGAAGGCTCTAGATGTGGAAAACTGCTGTTATCTTCTTATCTAGAATAGAGGATGCAAGAGTAGGGTATGAGGGAATTATTTCTTAATTAGCTTTACTGGAAAATAGTTGCCCTATAATATTGTGTTTATTTCTGCTGTACAGCAAAATGAATTGGCCGTACATATACCCTCTCCCTTTCGGACTTGCTTCCCATTCAGGCCGCTACAATGCATGAAGTAGAATTCCCTGGGCCATACAGTTCATTAAGAGTAGAGTGTTTTGGTGGGAACCTCCAGATGCAGGGTTCATCGGGTATCTCCATCAGGGAGGGGTGGTACTTGAGACACAGGCCTGGACTGAAGGTACAGATCTGGGGTCACTTAAAGATGGGGATTGAAGCCAACAGAGGCAAGCACCCAGAAATGAAAGAAAATACTGAGAGCCAGTATAGGAGTCACAAGACAACAGTTTCTAGGAGGAGTTTGAGAAGACCTCTCAGAAGAGACAGCGCCATCACTGGCGAGTCAGGAGTACAAACGAGGAGGAAAAGGCTCATCAACCACTTGTCAGGAAACGCCCGTGGGAAAGGCAGCCCGGCAGGGGTGGGGGGTGGTCTGGGAACAGGGGAGAGCGTATGTCCCCTGGCTCCCCAGCCCTGGTGGAAAATGTTATCTTCATGTGACCACACACTCCCACGGACCCTTCTCCCACCCCAGCCCTTCCTCAGCTATTTGTGTTGAGGCTGTGGTTTTCCTTTCTGACCCTTCTTACTGAAACTTTGGAAGAAAAGGGGAAGAAAGCCAAGATGTCACAGAGGGCCTGGGGTTGGCGGGGAGCAGGGGGGTGGTCTTGACCCTAGGGGGGTCCCTGGGGAGGCAGCATGAAGCCATAGGAAGGCCATGGATGCTTCAACCTCTCACCTCCTACTCACATCAGCAGTTCTGTATCTTTTCTGCGCCTCTGCTTCTGCATCAAACGGAAACACACACATATTTCACACTGTTCTCTAGACAACGCAATAAAATTACAAATATGAAAACCTCTCACATCATGTCTGGTATATAGTAGGTACTCAGTGAATGGGAGCTTCCTTTCCTTTGGTCAAGTCTAATAACTGCTCCAGGTCTCCATTCTTTTAGAAGAAAGAATTAAACTAAGTGCTACCTGTCTTGGTTGTACTGAGGATTCAGCTGAAAGCTGCTGGGTGTTTTATAATATAGGTATCTCTATTTCCTTGCCTACTTCTCCTATTGGAGGAGATAGTCATAAGCTAAAGAGCTGGGATGCCAGAACTCACATGTACCTGAGAGATTTTTAAATAAACATACAAATAAGCGGTAGATAGGAGGCTGGATGGAGGGGTCTGAGTTAATTCTTACAGATACAGAATCTTCCAAATTCAAGATGTTTCAGCCTCTGAACGTTCTCTTGAGAAACTAGGGGTCACAGAAATCATCTCCAGAGTCCGAGGACTATGAGAAAAAAGACTTTCTCCCTATTTTGTGTACCAGCAAATTAGCCATTCTTCATCAGGTCTTGTTTAGAAATAATGGTGCAGCCTGAGAAAGTTGGGTTCAACTTGCCATGTAGAATTTTGGTCATGGAGTTGTATAAACATAACTCTTTATTAATCTAAATTACTGGCCTTCAGGGTGAGTTTATTTTATTTGCACACATGATCTTCAGTCCTGGGAACTCTGAAGGACAAGTGTGTTCCAGAGAGAACAGGCCTCCTGTGAGCCACTTAGCAATGGACCCGCAGGAGGTGCTACATAAACAAAACATGACGAATTGTTCCCCCTGTCAAAAATCAACAATTCATAATGTGCCCATGAATGAAACCAACTGGTCCTCTTGTCAAACACTCTGTGCTTTGATGTCCATTTCACTGGTTAGAAAAAAAAGAAGAAGAAGAAAATAACAGTCCTTTTTAATAATTTTTTTCAGTGTTAAAAGGGAGAATAAGCTATCAGCTACCAGACACAAACACCCTTCCTAACTGAGAGAGAATTTTGGGTATCTGAATTAGACTTCTTTAACTGAGAAAAACTTACATAATGTAGTTAAAGTACCCTTTACCAGTGTTGTAAAAACAAGCTAAATAAAACAACAACAATATTCTAAGTGACCACTGTGTGCAGTAGAGACAGCAACAGTAGTACTTAATCACATTTCTCTCTTAACAATGCACCAGGTACTGGACATTCAGATAGTACAGATGCAGTTACTACGCTATATAGTCTACGTCACAAACCTATAGGGTCCATGCTATTATTATTCCCATTTCACAGCAGAGAACACTGAGGCAGAAAGAGATTAAGTGACTTATCCAATATCACACAGACAATTATGTAGTGGAAACAATTTTCCAGCTCTGGATTGAGGGATTGTTCTTGAATCACTATGCTATAAAGAATACTAGACTAGGAATGATGAAATATGCTTTTAGCCCAGATTCTGTCATTAACTCCCCATCTGCTCTGAGACAAGTCACAAAGAGTCCTCAGTTTGCCTATCTGTAAAACAAAAAGTTTCCACGAGATGATTTCAGCATTAGTTGGGGTTCTCTGGTTGCTTGTCACTGAAATTCATTTTAGCTAATTTTTCAGGCAAGAATACTAGAGTGGGTTGCCATTTTCTTCTCCAGGAGATCTTCCTGACCCAGGGATTGAACCCAGGTCTCCTGCATTGTAGGCAGACGCTTTACCATCTGAGCCACCAGGAAACTCCCAAAAGGAGGAAGAAGAGGAGAAGAATAAAAATTAGGATGAATTCATTCTAAGATATTTAGGCAGCTCACAGATGGACAAAAGGCTAGAGACTGGGTGGCCAGACTTAGAAACAGAACTTGCGTCAAGACAGGAATCAGCACGGCATTTAGGGTCTCGTTGAAAAGACAAGTAAACTGTCTAAATCAAGTGCCACCAAAACACAAATGAGCCCTCAACATGTCCCCATTCTTATGTCACTCCTTAAGATGTAAAGTACCCATAGATAATACATTGTTCTTGCTTGAGTCAGGTAACCACCCCTTGCGAGGGAGAGCAGGACACCTGGTTTACAATTCCACAGTACTACACACCAGTGATACTGGGTTTCAGAGAAAATCTTGATGAAAGGGGATGGACTGTTTTCAATCCACTACTCCACGGAAAGTCACTTGCAAGATAATTGCATAGATTAAATGAGAGGTATATAAAGTCTGAGTTGGGCCCAGTTTTTAGTTACAATGCCATAGGTATTGGGACACTCCGTTATAGGAAGGTTGAGGCAGCGGCTACTCTCCCTGCTTTTGTTGTCATTCTCAACATAGAAATGTAGGATTCTCTGAAGCACCCAGAACTGGGTCAGGGATTTATATCAGCAAGGCACTGGTAGTCCATCAAAGCCACTTTGAGTTTAGTGGCGTGCTCGTGTCTCTCAGAGATACTGACCACACTCATTTGAGTCCTTTGATGTGATTCCTCCTATGAGGGGTAGTAGAGAGAATGAACGAGAAGGTAAACCATTTGGATGGTTTTTGCAATATTTCAGGTGAGAGATGCTATGTGTCTAAAGCAGATCAGAGATAATAGGAGTGGAGAAGGCAAAGCATATTCAATGGGCACTTTAAAGACTGATTTGACAGGACTCAAAGACCTGGCCAATGAAAGGGAAATAGTAAGGGTGGTCGTGATGTTTCGGGGATAGATGGCTGAGTGGCGGGAAGAAACACTTACTGCGGAAATACCGGAGCATTGCTAGTTTACATGAGAAGGTAAAGGACACAGTAGTTTCGGACACACTGATTATGAAGTCCTTGTGTACATTCTAGGAGAGATGTCTAGCAATCAGTCGAATACAAGAATCTAAAGCCCAGTGTGGAGTCTGAGAATGGTATTTGGCAATAATTCACAGCAGCATTAGCTGGAGGCATAGGTCTGCTTAATCAAGGAAGAGTTCATAAGTTGAGAAAGAGTGAAAGGGGGTGGAGGGGAACAGGAACCAATGCTAGGTCCGTGAAGTAGAAAGGGAAGTGGGAAAGAAGCCTACAAGGAGATTGGAAAGGAAAAATCAAGGAGGGGGGAAGAAAACAAAGGGAGGTGACATTGATGTCCAAGACTAGGAGAGAGCCCAATAGCAATAAGATCTAAAACTCAGAACGCAAGAATACAAATTAAAGGTCAAGGTTGAAGATTACTTTCACAAGGGTCCTTGTGAGGGAGGGCAGAGAACTACGTAATCTACTATATAATCAGAGAGCTGATGGACATAAAAAGAATAAGACTGACCGCATAGCAAGAGGAGGCTGGAGGGTGAGCAAGGCCAGACCATGAGCCTTATGGGCTGTGATAAGGAGTCTGGACTTTATACTTAAGGCAAAGGAAAGCCACTGGGAGTTTTCAGCAAGATGATGTCATGATCAGAGTGAGTGTTGAACAAACTGCAGGGTAAAGATTCATAGAAGGTCAAAAGTGGATACAGTGAAACCAGTTAGGAAACTCTTGCATAAATGCTGGATGATTAAAGTGGGCAGCCCGCCAAGGCATGCGCTCTAGAGTCAGACTGCCTGGATTTGACTCCTAGCACTGTCACTTACCAGTTGTGGACAAAATGTGGAACTTTTTGTTGCCTCAGTTTCTATAACTGAGGATAGGTTCACAAATATTTCCTACTTCCCAAGCTGTTACTAAGATCAAATGCAACCATATGTATCAAGCACTCAAAAGCGAGTCTAATACACCCAGAAAATACTCAAAATATCACCCGCTATTGTAGCAATGCAGTGAGACATTAATAGTGATCAGAACTGTGGAAGAGAAAATGAAGAGATGTGGATGAATTTAGAAGAATCTTTGAGTGACAAGAGCAAAAGCTTTACTCTTTAGCAAAAGCTAAATTCATTGAATTTGCCTTTACTTATAGGAATGTAGAAAATGACGTTGAAATGTAACTTGCAAAAGTATGGTATTTTGTGTTTTATTAGAAATTGTTACAAATTCAGATCTTGTGTGATGAACATGGAAGTTGAAGTTCAGGAGAATAAACAAGAAAGGTAAAGGTTCGCATTTCTCAGAATGAATGTGAGAAGCAAACTGTAACCTCATCTGCAGACAGGCCCATTATGTGTGAAGCGTTACCAATTGTTATGCCTGGTTTTTTGGAGAGATTTCCCACTGCTGCTAAAGTGATGAAACAGAAAAACTTGCAAAGGCAACAGCAAATTCTCGTTCTTCTCTCGACACTGAAGTTTGATAATCTAATTTTATTAGGGAAATTTAAAAACTATACGTGAAGGCGGAAAGCACATAGCACACAGTCTCTAGCTCATAGAGGCTACTGAATAAATACTTCATGACACTTGATGGCAATAATTATTTCTTTGTAACCTATGAAGAGTCCCTTGGACTGCAAGGAGATCCAACCAGTCCATTCTAAAGGAGATCAATCCTGGGTGTTCACTGGAAGGACTGATGCTAAAGCTGAAACTCCAATACTTTGGCCACCTCATGCGACGAGTTGACTCACTGGAAAAGACTCTGATGCTGGGAGGGATTGAGGGTGGGAGGAGACGGGGACGACAGAGAATGAGATGGCTGGATGGCATCACCGACTCGATGGACATGAATTTGAGTGAACTCCATGGGTTGGTGATGGACAGGGAGGCCTGGCGTGCTGTGATTCATGGGGTCGCAAAGAGTCGGACACGACTGAGCGACTGAACTGAACTGAACCTATGAATATTACACTCTAGGAGGGTAAAACTAAAATACTGAGGGCTTCGTTAGCTATGTATGTTCAGAATATGTCATTTTGCATGAGAAGGTAACAGCTCATCATTTGCTATATCCATTTTCATGGCAATGTACCTGATTACCTGTAAAGAATTATATTGGCAGCATATTCATTTTCACATTAAAAAAAAAAAAAAACCTACAGAGTTGGACTTCCTTGATGGTCCTGTGGTTGAGAATCCACATGCTGATGCATGGAACACAGGTTTGATCCCTGGTCCAGAGTCCACATGCCACACCACAGTTACCAAGCTGACACTCTAGAGCCTGTGAGCAACAACTGAAGCCCACGTGCCCTAGAGCCTGCGCTCCGCAAAGAGAAGTCGCCACAATGAGAAGTCCACGAACCATAGTGAAGAGTAGCCCCCACTCACCAAAACTAGAGAAGCCCAAGCCCAGCAACAATACTCAGTCCAACCAAAAAATTAATTATTTTTTAAAAACTATGGAGTCATTTACTTTATAATGTAAACTGAAAGTGAAAGTTGTTCAGTTGTGTCCAACTCTTTTCAGCCCCATGGTCTGTAGCCTGACAGGCTCCTCTGTCCATGGAATTCTCTAGGCCAGGATACTGGAGTGGGTAGCCATTTCCTTCTCCAGGAGATCTTCCCAACCCAGGGATCAAACCTAGGTCTCCCACATTGCAGGCAGATTCCTTACCATCTGAACCACCGGGGAGGCCTTTATAAGGTAAATGTCAACATTAAAAACATGCTGGTGGGGGGATGAATTGGGAAATTGGGATTGACATATATACATTACTATAAAAAAAATAGATAACTGATGAGAACATACTGTATAGCTCAGGGAACTCTATTCAGTGTTCTATGGTGACTTAAATGGTAAGGAAATCCAAAAAAGAGAGGATATATATATATTTGTATATATATATATATATACACACACATATGCCTGATTCACTTTGCTGTACAGTAGAGACTAACACAGTTTTCATTCCTATCCAAAAGAAAGGCAATGCCAAAGAATGTTCAAACTACTACACAACTGTATTCATTCCACATGCTAACAAAGGAAATCTCAAAATTCTCCAAGCTAGTCTTCACGTGAATCGAGAACTTCCAGATGTTCAAGATGGATTTTTAAAAGGCAGATGAACCAGAGAGCAAATTGCCAACATCTGTTGTATCACAGAAAAAGAAGAGAATTCCAGAAGAACATCTACTTCTGTTCTATTGACTATGCTAAAGCCTTTGACTGTGTGGATTACAACAATCTATGGAAAATTCTTCAAGAGATGGGAATACCAGAATGCAAGTCAAGAAGCAACAGTTAGAATCAGACATGGAACAACGGACTGGTTCCAAATCAGGAAAGGAATACATCAAGGCTATATATTGTCACTCTGCTTATTTAACTTATATGCAGAATACATCATGCAAAATGCAGGGCTGGATGAAGCTAAGCTGGAATCAAGATTGCCAGGAGAAATATCAATAACCTCATATATGCAGATGACACCACCCTTATGGCAGAAAGTGAAGAGGAACTAAAGAGCCTCTTGATGAAAGTGAAAGAGGGAGTGAAAAAACTGGCTTAAAACTCAACATTCAGAAAACTAAGGTCATGGCTTCCAGTCCTATCATTTCATGGCAAATAGATGGGGACACAAAGGAAACAGTGACAGACTTCATTTTCTTGGGCTCCAAAATCACTGCAGATGCTGACTGAAGTCATGAAACTAAAAGACACTTGTTCCTTGGAAGAAAAGCTATAACCAACCTAGACAGCATATTAAAAAGCAGAGACATTACTTTGCTGACAAAGGTCCATCTAGTCAGCTATGGTTTTTCCAGTAGCCATGTACGGATGTGAGAGTTGGACTATAAAGAAAGTTGAGTGCCAAAGAAGTGAGGCTTTTGAACTGTGGTATCGAAGAAGACTCTTGAGAGTCCCTTGGACTCCAAGGAGATCCAACCAGTCCATCCTAAAGGAAATCAGTCCTGAATATTCATTGGAAGGACTGATGCTGAAGCTCCAATAGTTTAGCCACCTGATGCAAAGAATTGACTCTTTGGAAAAGACCCTGATGCTGGGAAAGATTGAAGGCTGGAGGAGAAGGGGATGACAGAGGATGAGATGGTTGGATGGCATCACTGACTCAATGGACATGGGTTTGAGTAAGCTCCAGGAATTGGTGATGGACAGGGAAGCCTGGCATGCTGTAGTCCATGGGTTTGCAAAGAGACAGACATAACTGAGTGACTAAACTGATGTATGGATGTGAGAGTAAGGCCATAAAGAAGGCTGAGTGCAGAAGAATTGATGCTTTTGAACTGTGGTGTTGGAGAAGACTCTTGAGAATCCCTTGGACCGCAAGGAGATCAAAGCAATCAAATCCTAAAGGAAATCAGTTCTGAATATTCACTGGAAGGACTTATGCTGAAGCTGAAGCTCCAATCCTTTGGCCACATGATTCGAAGAGCCGACTCATGGAAAAGACCCTGATGCTCGGAAAGATTGAAGGCTGGAGGAGAAGGGGACGACAGAAGATGAGATGGTTGGATGGCATCACCCACTCAATGGACCTGAGTTTGAGCAAGCTCCTCAAAGAGTCAGTGATGGACAGGAAGGCCTGGCGTGCTGCAGGGGTCACAAAGAGTGGGACACGACTGAGCAGCTGAAAAAGAGGAGGCTAGCACAGCATTCTAAGACAACTATACTCCAACCAGCTTTTTAAAATGCTAAAAGTCCCCCCAAAGCTTCCTCAGACCCAGGACCCCCATGACCGTTTCTTATACAGACAATAGACTGTTTTGGTCAAAAGGAAGAAAGAAATAGGAACAGAGAAATGAAGAAAGGAAGTGAGCTACTACCAAGATGACTACACCCTAAGTGCCGTGCTAAGCACTCCCCATACGTCTAATGAGAAACTCCCCACTTTCCGCGCAGGAGGAATTGTGGTCCCATTTGACAGAAAAAGAATCTTCAGCTCAAGGAGATTTAGAGTCAAGGTAGCAGTGCTAGTGAGTTAACAAATTGGGGACCCAGATTTAGGTGTCTTTCCTCCCTTTCCCCTGCACTGGTGTTCCCATGTGACTCTTAAGACTCATAGAGCACAGAGAAAATGTATCTTCTTGAGAAAGCATGCAAAGAGCTTACCTTTAAAAACCTAAATTTGGATTAAAGAAAAGTATAGATGTCACTTTTCTAGCAATAGTAGAATCAAAAACTCCTTAAGAAGTCTTTGCCACAGTGAAATTGATAAGCTAACTGTATGGGAAGTATCAGAGTTCTTCTGGTCATCCACCAGGTGTTTGCTATGGCAACCCCAGGTGCACATGCAACTAGCAGGTTTCCTTCTTATTTTTTTACTAATATTGTGGAGTCATAGGAGCAGAATGTGAGTTGACCTTCACAAGTAAAATAAATACAAGTTTAAATAGTGTGAGGTATAGTGACAAGTCGAGGACATTTATGCAAGGAAAGTAGGCAGGAAATAGAAATTGACTCACAGGACACCAAGAAAGCACAATGATTTGGAGTTTAGGTAAATCAGTTCAGTTCACTCAGTAATGTCCAACTCTTTGCAAAGGCTTCCCTGTCCATCACCAACTCCCGGAGCTTGCTCACACTCATGTCCATTGAGTCGGTGATGCCATCCAACCATCTCATCTTCTGTCATCTGCATCTCCCCCTGCCCTCAATCTTTCCCAGCATCAGGGTCTTTTCTAATGAGTCAGTTCTTCACATCAGGTGGCCAAATTTTTTTTCCCAATTTAGGTAAATGGTTGTTTTTAAATACTTCCTTGTCATTTTACAAAACTATCTTTTATGGCTGTTAATTGTTTACATGCCTATCTCTCTTACTTTGTTTTGAACTCCTTGAGTTTAGCATGGTACTTATCCTTGTATCTTAGCCCTACACAGTAACTGGCATAAGGAGGATATTTAATATGTTTTTTGATGAGATGAATAGACAAATCAAAGAATAAAGAGATAGTAGAATAAATGAATGAATGAAGTGAGTGCATTTATGGATGCATTTGCATTGATAATGTTTCTCTGAATGATAAGTGCTTATAAAAAAGCTATGGTTTTTTCCAGTAGTCATGTATGGATGTGAGAGTTGGACTATAAAGAAAGTTGAGCACCGAGGAATTGATGCTTTTGAACTGTGGTGTTGGAGAAGACCCTTGAGAGCCCTTTGGACTGCGCAGAGATCAAATGAGTCAATCCTAAAAGAAATCAGTCCTGAAAATTCATTGGAAGGACTGATGCTAAAGCAGAGACTTCAACACTTTGGCCACCTGATGTGAAGAACTGACTCACTGGAAAAGACCTGATGCTGGGAAAGACTGAAGGCAGGAGGAGAAGGGGACAACAGAGGATGAAGTGGTTGGATGACATCACCAACTTGATGGACATGAGTTTGAGCAGACTCGGGGAGTTGGTGCTGTAGTCCATGCGGTCTCAAAGAGTTAGACATAACTGACTGACTGAACTGAAGTGCTTTAAAGTTAAGATAGTTATCAAAATTCTATCACCATTTCTGCTCTGTTAAAAAGAATTAGGGCCAGATTTCTTTGGCCAGTGGCCATGCAGATGGTGGTAGTAAATGGGTTTCATAGGGTCAGAAATTTGGGAAAGGAACCCCTCAAATAGAAAGGAAGACAGTATGTCAGTCCATTATTTTAACAGATTGCTGGTATTCAAATACCAAGAAGACAAAGGATAAATCTCCTAATAGACATCAGTTGAACCTCAAGACTTATGCTGAGTGACTTCCCTGGTGGTCCAGTGGCTAAGACTCCATGCTCCCAGTGCAAGGGACCCAGGTTCGATTCCTGGTCAGGGAACTAGATCCCAT
The DNA here is from genome assembly GCF_049115385.1 of Moschus berezovskii. Classification (NCBI taxonomy): domain Eukaryota; kingdom Metazoa; phylum Chordata; class Mammalia; order Artiodactyla; family Moschidae; genus Moschus; species Moschus berezovskii. The sequence goes on along the minus strand of NC_142475.1, from coordinate 61,871,953 downwards.
ATGCTGCAACTGAGTTCAAATGCCTCAAGCTCAGATCCCTCGAACTAAAGATCCCACATGCTGCAATGAAAATCAAAGATCATGTGTGCCACAAGGCCCAGCAATTTTGAAAAGACTTATGCTGAGAAATTTCAGGGAAAGTAGTTTTCACACCTGCTTGATGAGACCAGAAGACAGGTTACTCTAGGAGCCATTGATATGCATCTTAAGAAGCAGACTTAGTGTGAAACTACTAGAAACAAAGATGGAGGAAAAAAAATCAAGTCTTTGGTGATTGCATTATCTGAGGTGAAGCTTTGTCTCTGAACTTAAAAGTTGTTTGTTTTCTTGTTGTTTTAACCCTTGGACAGCAAGGAGAACAAACCAGTCAATTCTAAAGGAAATCAACCCTGGATATTCTTTAGAAGGACTGATACTAAAGCTAAAGGTCCAATATTTTGCTTATCTGATGCAAAAAGCCAACTCATTGAAAAAGACCCTGATGCTAGGAAAGATTGAGGGCAGAAGGAGAAGGGGGAAACCGAGACTGAGATGGTTGGATGGCATCACCAACTCAATGGACATGAGTCTGAGCAAAGTCCGGGAGAGGATGAAGGACAGGGAAACATGGCTTGCTGCAATCTATGGTGTTGCAAGGAGTCAGACACCACTGAGTGACTGAACCACAATAGTGTAAGGCATCCTAACTGGTACCATCATCATGTATCAAGCAAAATCCCACCTGGAGCAATAGGTGGAAAAGGGTCCTGAGGGGTTTCCCCAATTTCAGCTATTGCTCACACTTGTCTTTATGGACCAGAGGATGTATGATGCACAATAGTGTCCAACAATTTAAAGGATAACGATGGTCAAATGGAAGGGAAGATGTAGGCGTGAGCAAGCTATAAGGACTCTCTGTGCTCACTGGTTTGTTCTTGTGCACCTCTGGGGAATCTGGATGGATCGAACACAGTCCATCACTACAGCCAGATTTTGGGGTCTGTTAGAGAAGCTAAGTGACCTCTCATCAAGACACTGAGCTGGCTCTTTCTTTAAAGGACCCTATTGTTAAAACAGGCCATGCAATCAGGTATTCCTCTCCCTAACCGCAGCTGGACCAAAAGTAATTATGACAGAACAGACTGAAAATGTGGAGTCGGGGAAACGAACAGCGTTCTTAAGTGGCTCTTTTTTTTTTTTTTTTAAATCCCAGAGCATGTCAGGAACTGGCGGTAGGAGAACACTGAGCAACAGCTGTCAGCTGGATATCTAACACAGGGTAATGTAATCAGGTTGGGTTTGCAAAGCCCATGTGGGTTACAGTGTGGGAGAGAGCTTTCTGAGCCCACATCACCCAAGTTTAGGAATCTCTTGTCTTCTGGATGGGAACTGAGGTTTTCAGCCGCCACCACTTCATCCAGTGAGCTTTGCCATGGATCTGATTATTTGGGGAGTTCCTTTGGCGGACCAGCACAGGCAGCCCACCCTCCAAACTGAATGCTAAGCCTGCCTGCTAGCCCATACCATGTAATCAAGTGAGAAAAGTACAGGGTGATGCAATGAATTCCAACAGGATGGGGTAGGAACAAGAAAGAAAAACACTCAAAACCCCCAAATCTTTTCTAAGTCAGTACAGCAACTGGCGGATTTAAGATGAAATTCCTATCCATGGGCCGATGGCCAAGCCAGGAGACAGCATAATTACAGGAGATAAGACTTGGAAGGGGATAAATTAGAAACATAGACCCAACGTTACAGAGTTGACAGGAAATAAAGATAACACACACAGTGAAATTTCTGTGATCAAGAGAATACCTCAGGATTAAAGCATATATATTTTTAAGGAACTATATTCACATAAATTTAAATTTATGTAAGTAAGAATGCATGTTCAGTAGTTTTATTTAATTTAACAAACATGTATAGCGAGACTCCTATGCACCAGACACTAAGCTGGGCCTTGGGAATAGAACAGAGTCTTTCAGCCTCAGCACTATTAACATCTAGGACTAGAAAACTCTTTCTTGGGGGGTAGATGGGGTGGAGACCATCTTCTGCCTTGTAGGATTTTTAGCAGCATCTCTGGCCTCTACCCACTAAATACTGGTAGCAACCTCTACTCCAATTGAGACAACAAAACCATCTAAAGAAATTGCTAAATGTCTCCCCTGGGTGGGGGGTACAAAATTGTTTCTATCCAAGAACCACAAGAATAGAGAAATAATAAACACAGAATCATCACAGGGTCAATGCCTCATACATCAGGGCTCTGGGATTCAACTCTCTGTTGTTAGATGCTAAATCTGCCACTTATTGGCTGTGTAACCTTGGGAAAGTTTTTAATATATTTCTAACTTCAGGATCCTCATCCATAAAATGGAAATGACTCTGTGGAAACATTGTGAGGATTAATAAGAAGATATATGTAAAACATTTGACGTAGTACCTGACCCAGATTAAGAATGCAGGTCTTTTTCCAAGGTGCTCATGGCATAATACAAAACAATTACAGCAAGCAAATCATTAAGTTTCATAGATTCCCCTTGAGTACCATTCAATATTTCTCCCATATTGCTGAAATTCCAACTCCACTTCTGATATGTGAATATATTTGATCAAGTCCCACATGCAGTGGGACACGGATATGGGCCTTATTCATATTTGATTCGTATTCATATCAGATTCATATTTATCTATGAATCAGACTAGACTTTGCACTAACTTTCTAGTTTCTATTATCCTTCTCCAATGCATTGTCCATCTTGCTGCCAAAGCTCATTTGCTGAAAGATCAACTCTAAAAATCATGTTATGGAGCCAACTAAGAAATGGAATATTTCCTACCATGTTGATAAACAAGAAAGTCAGAGTCATCAGCAATTGCAGCCCTCCAATGTGAGCTAGTAAGCCCTAAGGACCTTCAGGAAGGAGAAAAATACTTGTGACCTAGCAGCCATCAGACTGCAGCCACTCCCTATGGTGAGCCTCAAGGAAGCTCAGAATGTAAAAAACACAATACCAGCCCCAAATAGGTGAGATGTATATCAAAGGATTGATTTCAGTGAGCGCAGACTCTTACATCTTGCCATACATAGAAAAGCACTAAATTTATTAACTTGGGATATCTGGTCTTCTTTAATTAATAATAATCTTCTGATGTTCAGACCACCTGCACTTTGTTGCAAAACTTTTATTTAACCTGTGTCCCTCCCTCACCTCCTTGAAGCAGTTCTCTCAGGATTACTGGAGAGGCCGTCTCCCAGACTTGAAGTCCTAAAAATTCCTACCAAATAAAACATAACTCTCAACTTTTAGGTAGTGAATATTTTTTAAGTTGACACAACATTGGCTCCATATGGCTTTGTCTGGCATTCAAAGTCATAGACAATTAGGTTTCACCATAGTTTTCCAGCCCACCTGTCTTTCAAGAGTTAGTTGAACTCCAAACTCTCTCAAAACGTTTTCTCAGATCCTCCCAGGTAGAATTCCTTTCTTCCTCTGCCACAAGCTCCCATGTGTTTCACACATCTATAAATTCATAATACTCCCCATCTGAGAGTTCTTCATGCTTGTCTGTCTCCTTCATTCGAGTGAGACCACCAGGGAACTGAAACTAATCTTTCCACCATTTCTATATCCTTGAGACCCAAAATGCAGTGGTACTCTACAGGCAAAGGAAACAGAATGTGTACAACACAAGAAAAAATAGAATCCAGACAAGAATCGGACAGAATAGACACCATTTGGTCAGCCAGTGGTTCTTGGCCTATTAGAATCACTAATTAATCAGAATCTCTAGAAGAGGACCCAAGAATCAGTATATTTTTAATTCTGCAGGTGATTTCAGTTGCAGAAAACTAGCTGTACAATTATTTATGATATCTGAGAATGGTTTCCTCACCTGGCATGACCATTTTTTAGACCAAGTCTAATTAACTGAGGGCGGCTGCCTGACCACTGCCTTGAGGAGGATTTTGAGGATCCCTTGAGTCTCCGCAGAACAGACAATGATGATTGATTTGTCATGTCTGCCAAGGGCAACCAATCAGGGAGCTGCAACAATCATGCTACTAATTGACAGCTCTGTGATTAATACATTAATGAAGAGAAGCTAGATACACTTGATGACTATAATATATATATATATATATGCCCATATGTAATGCTATCATTTGTATATAAACATACACAGAGACATGCATATATATATATTTGTTATATACAGTAAGAGCTACCATCTTTAGCTATGGGCTAAGCACTGTGTTAAACACTGGAGGTATTACCGAGCATCACTATGTGGGCTCTGGCCTCAGAGTATGGACCATTAAGGGGAAGGCAAGTATTTATAAAATAATCACACAAATATATAACTAAACACTGGGAAAGAAAATTAAAGGATGATCTAAGAAGTCTCCAAAGTGGGGGTACTGAACTAGCTTGCAGGGCAGCAAAGCCACCCTAAACAGGTGGCACTTGAGCTGAGATGTGAGTGATGAGAAAGATTTAGCAAGAGAAGTGTGGAAGAGTTTTCCAGCCTGGAGGCAACACATGAAGGGAAGATTAGAACCCAAACTCCCACACATAGAGCTCTGTGTTCTTAGCAAGTTATTTCAACTATGTTGACCTCAACTGTAAACGGGTAACTATTGAATCATAGTACATTGAATCATTTCAAGGGCACAAGCAGCTATTCTGTGTTACATGTGTAGCACTGTATGTAGCACCAGGCAGCAGTGGGGAACAGTTCCTCAGCAAAAAGTATGAACACTTTGGAGCCAGAGAGACCTGGGATCAGGTTTTGGCTCTGCCATTTCCTAGCTACGTGGCTCGGTCAAATAATTTCACCTTGCTGAGCCTCAGTTTTCACATCTGTAATTTTAAGGTAGTAATGAGTTCAACTGAGAAGCCCACAGTGGTGAAGAGTCTGTGCTCTGGGGTCTGACTGCCCCCATTTAAACTCTAGTTCCACTTCTTTGTAGCTATGTAGCTTGAGCACATTAGCTTCCCTGTGCCTCTGTGGCCTCATCCATAAAATGGGGATAATAACTGGGTCATTTGTGAAAAGTCAATGAAGCAATGTAAGGAAAGAGTTTAACACATAACCTCTCAGGACTTTCCTGATGGTCCAATGGCTAAGACTCCACACTCCCAACACAGGGGACCCAGCTTCCATTTCTGGTCAGAGAAGTAGATCCCAAGTGCAGGAACTAAGACCCAGAACAGACAAATAAATAAATGTTTTAAAAAAATACACAAAACCTCTCACCAAGAATGTACTTGGCAAAACTGACTCTGTTGGTAATTCCTTACTTGGTAGGATTTTGCTCTGCATTATGATTCAGAGCATTAAATTACTCACAGGAGTTAATTCTGTTTACACGAAAATCAGTTCAGTTCATTTTAGTTGCTCAGCCATGTCATACTCTTTGCAACCCAATGGGCTGCAGCACACCAGGCTTCCCTGTCCATCACCAACTCCCAGAGCTAACTCAGATTCACATCCATCAAGTCAGTGATACCATCTAACCATCTCATCCTCTGTCATCCCCTTCTCCTATCTTCAATCTTTCCCAGCATCAGAGTCTTTTCAACTGAGTCATTTCTTCACATCAGGTGGCCAATGGATTGGAGCTTCAGCTTTAGCATCAGTCCTTCCAATGAATATTGAGGACTGATTTCCTTTAGGATGATTGGTTGGACCTCCTTGAAGTCCAAGGGACTCTCAAGAGGCTTCTCCAACACCACAGTTCAAAAGCATCAATTCTTCGGCACTCAGCTTTCTTTAGAGTCCAATTCTCACATCCGTAAATGACTACTGAAAAAACCATAGCTTTGACTAGGTGGACCTTTGTTGGCAAAGTAATGTATCTGCTTTTTAATATGCTATCTAGGTTGGTTATAACTTTTCTTCCAAGGAAGAACTGTCTTCTAATTTCATGGCTGCAGTCACCATCTGCAGTGATTTTGGAGCCCAAAAAATTAAAGTCTCTCACTGTTTCCATTGTTTCCCCATCTATTTGCCATGAAGTGATGGGACTGGATGCCATGATCTTAGTTTTCTGAATTTTGAGTTTTAAGCCAACTTTTTCACTCTCCTCTTTCACTTTCATCAAGAGGCTCTTTAGTTCTTCTTCACTTTCTGCCATAAGTGTTGTGTCATCTGCATATCTGAGGTTATTGATATTTCTCCCGGAAATCTTGATTCCAGCTTGGGTTTCATCCAGTCTAGCATTTCTCATGATGTACTCTGCATATAAGTTAAATAAGTGGGGTGACAATATAAAGTCTTGATGTACTCCTTTCCGGATTTGGAACCAGTCTGTTCTTCTAAGTCCAGTTCTAACTGTTGCTTCTTGACCTGCATACAGATTTCTCAGGAGGCAGGTCAGGTGGTCTGGTATTCCTATCTCTTTAAACATTTTCCAGTTTGCTGTGATCCACACAGTCACAGAAAGCTACCAAAAGTCTTGAGTTTTCAAGAACTTTCAAGCTAAGAGACACACAGCAGAGCTGCCCTTCAGGATGTTTCTGTCTGTGACCAAGGAGAACTGTCACTGGATGATGCTGTGGGTTCCCCTGGCTCCTTGCTTCTGTGGTCCCAGCTGCATCTCTAGAAGTTTTGAGTTTTACTCTCCACGAAGCCAGGGGCCTGCACAGAGCCTACATGCGTTATAAGAGACAGCAAACCTGATTTCCCATGGCCAGCACAAAGTCAAGGGAGGCCTTGGAATCACTTGTCATTGTTTTTGAAAGCACAGTTATTAAGAAAAGAGTTGCAAGAGGTATATTTTGAACTTTTCCAAGTATTGAAGACCAAAGCCCAGCTCACAGCAGCAAGAAAAACAAAAACACTCAGGCTATTTCCAACCAGCAAGATTTGTGTATTTCAGCACTCAATAAATATGTGCTGAGTTTCTGAATACATGACTGAATTAATGAAACGACAGGGTGAAGAAACAAAAATAGAGTCATACTGTGTTGACCCTTTATGTGGATGCTCTTACTGGATCCTCAAAACAGCATTCTAGATAGTGACTAATCACCTCATTTTGCAAATGAGAAAGCTTAAGTTTGCCAGGTAAGGGGCAGAACTGTCCAACTTCAGAGCTTTGCTTTAAAAACACAAGATCAGCATCTCTCATCACATGCTTCATGGATATTAACAGATGTTAGTCAACACAGGGCTGCAGAGTTAAATCCCAACCTTGTAAAACGCCTGCTCGGATAACTGTAGACAAGTTTCTCTCCTGCAGTAGTTCTCAGAATCTTTAACATAAAAGTCCATACTACAAATTTGCAATGAGGCATTTATATACTATAGGACCTCAAAGCCCATGCGTCACAGAATACCTTTCAGGACTAGTATTTAGCAGAACACATGTTTGGAAAATCCACCGTATGTTAGACTACCTTTCTGATTGATTAGTAAATATAATGAAAGGACGAGTAAAGGAACGAATGAAAATTCTAGCAGTAAACTCCAGGTATCAGATCTGGAATATGAGGTGTGATCTGTACATTATTGAATAGTTTACTAGGGCTTGACAAGGTACCTCTGAGCATTGATTTCTTCATCTGAAAAAATACATGTCATAAAAAGACCTCTCTCTTCAAAGCTTCACAAGAATTCCAAGAGACCATGCAAGAGCTGGGCATTGCCAATTTTATGAGTAGTTCTATTAATGTATATATTAATTAATGGCTGCATTAATAATCATTGTACTGAAGAAAAGTCTCTGATATCCTCAGACTGAGCAAAGTATCTGACTCATTACAAAGAATGTCAGAACCCCTGCCCCAAATCAAACCAGCCAAGAATTCAATTAAAGAAACCAAATTGAATTCATTTCTAATCACAACAGAGATCCTTTAAAAAAAAAAAAAAAAAAGACGATCCTTAACTTTGGTGGCCTCAGTGTCCAAGAACAGACAGCTCCTTCCTACCTGTCATTCAAGCTTTCTTCCCATTCCTTTTTTATCCCCCCAGAAAAAGAACTAGTCTCTAACCATGCTCCATGCTCAAGCAGTAATAACTACCCAGCATGTCAGCTCTTGGGTTAAAAACTTCTGGCTTTTCATTTCTGCTCCAAAGCAGACACCATCCAGAAATATGATCACAATATTCCAAAGGGAAAGTATAATCATTTTTCATATCTCTCAGATGCCTGTGATACTATCTTCTAATTTGTGCATGTCACAAATCCAGCTTTTAACATAAAGATGGACTTTGATTACAGACCTCCTCCAATACCACTTTGATTTTATTGAGTAAGGTGTTGTCCTCTTAGCTCTGCTATTAATTTGCAGTGCAACCTTCACCATGTCGCTTCCCCTCACTAGAATTCACTTTTCTTCATTCAAGAAATGAGGGATTAGGGACTTCCTTGGTGGTCCAGTGGCTAAGACTCCACACTTCCAATGCAGGGGGTCCAAGTTCGATCCCTGGTCAGGAAACTAAATCCCACATGCTGCAACCAAAGATCCCACATGCTGCAGTGAAAACTCGGCATATCCAACTTAACAAATGAAGACGAGTTGATTACTTGGATTCATTCTAGTAGCCACCACTGGCAATTTTTGGCTCAAATTCTCACTACAAACTCAGAGACCTGAGTCTCAGCAAGATGACGTCTGGGTTTGAAGCCCAGCGTAACGGTATACTGCTCCTTCAAACACTATGATACGATCTCAAAAGTCTGCTCTTTTCTATTTTATCATGTTTTAATTTTTCTAAGTCACTGATTTCTGATCCCTTCTTGGTCTGGATTATGATCTTGAGCCATGTTACAAGCTGTAGAATTGAAGTGTCACTTCCAATAGCTTCCTGCAAAGGAAGGGTCCAGGGTGGAAGAGTGGGAGTGTCCTAAAGGGGTAGGGAGTGGAAAGCTCTGGGAACACTGAGGCCTCTCTAGGCACCCCATCTTCTTGATGGGCAGCAGTAATCCAGCTGACTTTCGACCCACCTACTCACTAGAAGCAACCCAAGCCCCTCTGAGAACTAAGGGTGAGGAAGGCAGGCCCTTCCCCAAGCCCACTTCCCTTCATCAGCTTCGCAAAGAAGCTTCCCTTCTCTCCAACACAGGTCATTCCAAGGGATTAAGCATCAGAGTTCAGGGGACCCCAAGGCTGGGTCATCTCCAGCAAAGCCCCCCTTTATGTCCTTTCCCAAGCTCAGTGGGCCAGCCCCTTCTCCCCTCCTGGCCTGATTGCCTGCCACAAAGCGTGACAGGAGGGAAGGGAAGAGAGAGGTGATGCCCATTCTCAAGTAAGACAAAAGATAAGATTAAATGATTCAAAAGGAAGTCCCTCTATGTTGTTGAGGGTGTCTCAATGAAATTAATGTACTTCCCTAGGCCAGCCAAGAAAGCTACTCCCTCTCTAAATCTATATGCATGACAATGTCAGCCCAGGAATCTGGTTTGAGATTGGCTTAATGTTGGGAAGAGAAAGAGCTGCAGGAATGGATCCAAGATCTTTGTCTTTCTCAAGTCATCAGTGGGACTTGCCTCAGAACTCAGGTACTCAGCAAAGACACTGATTTCACCATTCTTAACACTCTTCAGAATACAAGCACTAATCTGGGACTCTGGATTCCAGCCTTGTGAGTTCCCTCAAGAACAAAAACACCATTACCTGGCCACTATGTGGCCTTCACCAAGTTGCTTAACCTCTCTGATCTCAGATTTTTCAACAGTATCTCTCTTACCCAGTTGTTGGAAGGAATAAGCATGAGATAAGATATCCATTTCTTCTAAGCTTAGAAGAAATGGAGTAGTCCTCATAGTCAACAAAAGAGTCCGAAACTTCGGTGAAATCTCAAAAATGACATAATGATCTCTGTTCATTTCCAAGGCAAACCATTCAGTATCAGTAATCCAAGTCTCTGCCCAAACCAGTAATGCCAAAGAAGTTGAAGTTGAACGGCTCTATGATGACCTACAAGACCTTCTAGAACTAACACCAAAAAATGATGTCCTTTTCATCATAGGGGACTGGAATGCAAAAGTAGGAAGTGAAGAGATACAATAAAAGCAAGTTTGGCTTTGGATTACAAAATGAAGTAGGGCAAAGGCTAACAGAGTTTTGCCAAGAGAATGCACTAGGCATAGCAAATACCCTCTTCTAACAACACAAGAGACAACTCTACACATGGACATCACCTGGTGCTCAATACCAAAATCAGATTGGTTATTTTCTTTGCAGCCAAAGATGGAGAAGCTCTATACAGTCCACAAAATCAAGACCGGGAGTTGACTGTGGCTCAGATCATAAACTCCTTTTTGCAAAATTCAGACTTAAATTGAAGAAAGTAGGGGAAAGTACGAGACCATTCAGGTATGACCTAAGTCAAATCCCTTACAGTGGAAGTGACAAATACAATCAGTTCAGTTCAGTTGCTCAGACGTGTCCGACTCTTGCAACCCCATGGACTGCAGCATGCCAGACCTCCCTGTCCATCATCAACTCCCAGAGCTTACTCAAACTCAAGTCCATTGAGTCAGTGATGCCATCCAACCATCTCATCCTCTGTCATCCCCTTCTCCTCCTGCCCTCAATTTTTCCCTGCATCAGGGTCTTTTCCAATGAGTCAGCTCTTCGCATCAGGTGGCCAAAGGATTGGAGTTTTAGCTTTAACATCAGTCCTTCCAATGAACATCCAGGACTGATCTCCTTTAGGATGGACTGGTTGGATCTCCTTGCAGTCCAAGAGACTCTCAAGAGTCTTCTCCAACACCACAGTTCAAAAGCATCAATTCTTCAGTGCTCAGCTAGTCCAACTCTCGCATCCATACATGACTACTGGAAAAACCATAGCTTTGACTACATGAACCGTGTCAGCAAAGTAATGTCTCTGCTTTTTAGTCTTTGGGACTCTGTTGGAGAGGGTGAAGGTGGGATGACTGGGGAGAACGGCATTGTAGCATGTATATTATCATAAGTGACCAGTCCAGGTTCGACGCATGATACAGGATGCTTGGGGCTGGTGCACAGGGATGACCTGGAGGGAGGATATGGGGAAGAGCAACGTGGGAGAGGGGTTCAAGAAAGGGAACACACGTACACCCGGGGCGGATTCATGTCAATGTATGGCAAAACCAACCAATATATTAATGTAAGGTAACTTGCCTCCAATAAAATAAATTAAAATAATAATAATAATATGCTGTCTATGTTGGTTATAGATTTTCTTCCAAGTAACAAGTGTCTTTTAATTTCAGGACTGCAGTCACCATCTGCAGTGATATTGGAGCCCAAGAAAATAATGTCTCTCACTGTTTCCATTGTTTCCCCATCTATTTGCCATGAAGTGATGGGACTGGATGCCATGATCCTAGTTTTCTGAATTTTGAGTTTTAAGCCAACTTTTTCACTCTCCTCTTACACTTTCATCAAGAGACTCTTTAGTTCTCTTCACTTTCTGCCATAAGGGCGGTGTCATCTGCATATCTGAGGTTATTGATATTTCTCCCGGCAATCTTGATTCTGGCTTGTATTTCATCCAGTCTTGAATTTCTCATGATGTACTCTGCATGTAAGTTAAATAAGCATGGTGACAATATTCAGCCTTGACATATTCCGTTCCCAATTTGGAACAGTGGAAGTGACAAATAGATTTAAGGAATTAGATTTGATAGAGTGCCTGAAGAACTCTGGACAGAGGTTCGCAACATTTTACAGGAGGTGGTGATCAAGACCATCCCCAAGAAAAAGAAATGCAAAAAGGCAAAATGGTTGTCTGAGGAGGACTTACAAATAGCTGAGAAAAGAAGAGAAGTTAAAGGCAAAGGAGAAAAGGAAAGATATACTCATCTGAATGCAGAGTTCCAAAGAATAGCAAGGAGAGAAAAGAAAGCCTTCCTCAGTGATCAAAGCAAAGAAATAGAGGAAAACAATAGAATGGGAAAGACCAGAGATCTCCTCAAGAAAATTAGAGATATCAAGGGAACATTTCATGCAAAGATGGGCACAATAAGACAGAAACAGTATAGACCGAACAGAAGCAGACGGTATTAAGAAGAGGTGGCAAGAATACACAGAGGAACTATGCAAAAAAGACCTTCATGACCCAGATAACCATGATGGTGTGATCACTCACCTAGAGCCAGACATGCTGGAATGCAAAGACAAGTGGGCCTTAGAAGACATTACTATGAACAAAGCTGGAGGTGATGGAATTCCAGTTGAGCTGTTTCAAATCCTAAAAGAGGATGCTGTGAAAGTGCTGCACTCAACATGCCAGCAAATTTGGAAAATTCAGCAGTGGTCACAGGACTAGAAAAGATCTGTTTTCATTCAAATCCCAAAGGCAATGCCAAAGAATGTTCAAACTACCACCCAATTGCACTCATCTCACACACTAGCAAAGTAAGCCTCCAAGTGAGGCTTCAACAATATGTGAACCATGAACTTCCAGATGTTCAAGCTGGATTTAGAAAAGGCAGAGGATCCAGAGATCCAATTGCCAACATCTGTTGGATCATCAAAAAAGCAAGTGAGTTCCAGAAAAACATCTACTTCTTCATTGACTATGTTAAACTTTTGACTGTGTGGATTACAATAAACTGTGAAAATTCTTCAAGAGATACCAGACCACTTTACCTGTCTCCTGAGAAATCTGTATAAGGTCAAAAAGCAACAGTTAGAACCAGACATGGAACAACAGACTGGTTTCAAATTGGGAAAGAAGTACATCAAAACTGTATATTGTCACCCTGCTTATTTAACTTGTATGCAGAGTACATCATGAGAAACTCTGGGCTGGATGAAGCACAAGCTGGAATCAAGACTGCCAGAGAAATATCAATAATCTCAGATATTCAGATGACACCACCCTTATGGCAGAAAGTGAAGAAGAACTAAAGAGCCTCTTGATGAAAGTGAAAGAGGAGAGTGAAAAAGCTGGCTTAAAACTCAACATTCAAAAAAACAAAGATCATGGCATCTGGTCCCATCATTTCATGGCAAATAGATGGGGACACAATGAAAACAGTGGCAAACTTTATTTTCTTGGGCTCCAAAATCACTACAGATGGTGACTGCAGCCCTGAAATTAAAAGATACTTGTTACTTGGAAGAAAATCTATGACCAACCTAGACAGCATATTAAAAAGCAGAGACATTACTTTGCCAACAAAGGTCCATCTAGTCAAAGCTATGGTTTTTCCAGTAGTCAGGTATGGATGTGAGAGTTGGACCATAAGAAAAGCTGAGAGTCAAAAAATTGCTGCTTTTGAACTGTGGTGTTGGGAGAAGCCTCTTGAGACTCCCTTGGACTGCAAGGAGATCAAACCAGTCCATCCTAAAGGAAATCAGTCCTGAATATCCATTGGAAAGATTAATGAGGAAGCTGAAAGTCCAATCCTTTGGCCACCTGATGGGAAGAACTGACTCACTGGAAAAGACCCTGACGCTGGGAAAGATTGAATGCACGAGGAGAAGGGGACGACAGAGGATGAGATGGTTGGATGGCATCACTGACTCAATGAACATGAGTTTGAGTAAGCTCTGGGAGTTGATGATGGATAGGGAAGCCTGGCATGCTGCAGTCCATGGGGTCACAATGAGTCAGATATGACTGAACTGAACAGAAGATATGGAAAGCAAATAACTGGTCACTAGGATGCTGTTTCCTCCCTTCCTCCCTGCCATCTTCCTCCTTTCCTTCTTCCCTTCCTTTCCTCCTTCTTTCAACAGAACACAAATTTCAGTACCTGCTCGGGAGAGTGATTTTTCAAACAGCCAAGGTTACCAAGGTAAGTGTTACACCACATGTGTCTTACGGTCCAATGAGGAGACAATTTCAATTGTGTGATAAGAGTAACAGAAATTATTCCCCGAATAGAATGTAAAAATATTAAGTGCCTTCATCCTAAGCGTTTCAGGTGATGTTTCTCAGGCTCCCCTAAGCAGTTGCTAAGTGTGTAATTCACCAGGTGATTACTCAGATGACACCCACATGCCACCAGGGCACAGTCAGGACCAGGACTCACATCTGGAAACTGCTGATCCAAGTTTTTTCAATGTAAGGCCAACAACAATAAATTTAAAAGGTCATAGCCATGATTTTAAAATCTATCATAGAATTCATGCTCAAACAGGAACTGCACTCCTTTTTGTTTTTATTCTTCTGTCTCAAAAGAAGAAAAGAGATATTGATTATTTTAAAAGTAAGATGCCTTTGGTGATAACACAAGTCTGTACACAATGTAGCTTTGAAAAACAGCTCATGGAAATGTAGACCCAGAGGGAAAAGATCATTGGCAGAAGAAAGTATCACACTTACCCCACCCTTTTTGAAACCAAACCCCATAGAACCTTCAGTGGTCAGCTCAAATCGTGAGATCACAGACTAAGAGACATGCTTAAAAAAAAAAAAGCAAAACTTTGTACACACAGCTGGCCTTTGTAGTGGTGTTGATTATGTCTAGAAGGGCAGTATGAAAAGGGCGGCATGCATGACGTCATCAAGGGACCTTTTTAACTGCTAGCTGAGGGACCTGGGCGTGCCTTCATCTCCCATCTACGATGTTCGTTTCCTCACGTGTAAGATACTGAGACACACACGAACACAAGATATTGAGAGGATGTAGTACATCACCAGGTAAGAAAGAACTTCAAAAATATATTACTGTGCCATCCAATATGGTGGCCACTAGCCACACACACTTCAGTCAGTCAGTCAGTTCAGTCACTCAATCATGTCCGACTCTTTGCGACCCCATGAATCACAGCACGCCAGGCCTCCCTGTCCAACATCAACTCCCGGAATTCACTCAAACTCATGTCCAACGAGTTGGTGATGCCATCCAGCCATCTCATTCTCTGTCATCCCCGTATCCTCCTGCCCCCAATCCCTCCCAGCATCAGAGTCTTTTCCAGTGAGTTAACTCATCGCATGAGGTGGCCAAAGTATTGGAGTTTCAGTTTTAGCATCAGTCCTTCCAATGAACACCCAGGATTGATCTCCTCTAGAATGGACTGGTTGGCTCTCCTTGCAGTCCAAGGGACTCTCAAGAGTCTTCTCCAACACCACAGTTCAAAAGCATCCATTCTTTGGCGATCAGCTTTCTTCACAGTCCAACTCTCACATCCATCTATTTCCCATGAAGTGATGGGACCAGATGCCATGATCTTTGTTTTCTGAATGTTGAGCTTCAAGCCAAACTTTTCACTCTCCTCTTTCATTTTCATCAAGAGGCTTTTGAGTTCCTCTTCACTTTCTGCCATAAGGGTGGTGTCATCTGCATATCTGAGGTTATTGATATTTCTCCCAGCAATCTTGATTCCAGCTTGTGCTTCTTCCAGCCCAGCATTCCTCATGATGTACTCTGCATATAAGTTAAATAAGAAAGGTAACAATATACAGCCTTAACATACTCCTTTTCCTATTTGGAACCAGTCTGTTGTTCCATGTACAGTTCTGACTGTTGCTTTCTGACCTGCATACAGGTTTCTCAAGAGGCAGGTCAGGTGGTCTGGTATTCCCATCGCTTTCAGAATTTTCCACAGTTTGTTGTGATCCACACAGTCAAAGGCTTTGGCATAGTCAATGAAGCAGAAATAGATATTTTTCTGGAACTCTCTTGCTTTCTCCATGATCCAGCGGATGTTGGCAATTTGATCTCTGGTTCCTCTGCCTTTTCTAAAACCTGCTTGAACATCTGGAAGTTCACAGTTCACATATTGCTGAAGCCTGGCTTGGAGAATTTTGAGCATGACTTTACTCGCATGTGAGATGAGTGCAATTGTGTGGTAGTTTGAGCATTCTTTGGCATTGCCTTTCTTTGGGATTGGAATGAAGACTGACCTTTTCCAGTCCTGTGGCCATTGCTGAGTTTTCCAAATTTGCTGGCATATTGAGTGCAGCACTTTCATAGCATCATCTTTCAGGATTTGAAATAGCTCAATTGGAATTCCATCACCTCCACTAGCTTTGTTTGTAGTGATGCTCTCTAAGGCCCACTTGACTTCACATTTCAAGATGTCAGGCTCCAGGTGAGTGATCACATCATCGTGATTATCTTGGTCGTGAAGATCTTTTTTTGTACAGTTCTTCTGTGTATTCTTGTCACCTCTTTTTAATATCTTCTGCTTCTGTTATGTCCATACCATTTCTGTCCTTTATCGAGCCCATCTTTGCATGAAATGTTCCCTTGATATCTCTAATTTTCTTGAAGAGATCTCTTGTTTTTCCTATTCTGTTGTTTTCCTCTATTTCTTTGCATTGATCGCTGAGGAAGGCTTTCTTATCTCTCCTTGCTATTCTTTGGAACTTTGCATTCAGATGCTTATATCTTTCCTTTTCTCCTTTGCTTTTCGCTTCTCTTCTTCTCACAGCCATTTGTAAGGCCACCTCAGACAGCCATTTTGCTTTTTTGCATTTCTTTTCCATGGGGATGGTCTTGGTCCCTGTCTCCTGTACAATGTCACGAACCTCCGTCCATAGTTCATCAGGCACTCTATCTATCAGATTTAGTCCCTTAAATCTATTTCTTACTTCCACTGTATAATCATATGGGATTTGATTTAGGTCATATCTGAATGGTCTAGTGGTTTTCCCTACTTTCTTCAATTTAAGTCTGAATTTACCTTAAATTCAGATGAAATAAAATTTAAAATTCAGTTCTTCAGTCACACCAGCCACATCTCAAATGTCCATTATTTACCATATCCCCGACTCTTACTACATTAAACAGTGCTGAAATTCAGGCCTTCTTTTCAGAAAGTTCTACTGACTTCTATGATCTAAAAGGATGTACTAAACCACCCTGTTAATAGCTGGGAAGAGGATGGGAGCTAAGGGAAATTTTATACGGTCACTTGGTAAATTTCCATATTGTTTATCTTGCCATGAGCAGGCATTTCATTTATAACTTTAAAATAAAGAGCCACAAGGACATGATTAACATTAAAGAGAGAATAATAGTCTCCTCCAGGGAAAGGGAGATGATAATCTGGAAGGGATTCAGGATAGACTTCTAGGATGCTGGCAATAGAATATGTGGACACAAATACTCAGCACAAGAAATTGATTTTCCCATTCCTAACAACCATTGGTATAGATAAAGTTTTAAATATATAATATGCTTGTGTGTATATGTGTGTGTATATATATGTCCACTTTTAAAATTTTATAATATCTTTGTTTTGTGCATCTTTTTCTATGTGTTTTATTTTGCAACATATTTTAATAAGACTTTTAAAATTATACATAACCGTGGGGCTGTCGTTCTTGTTAAGGAGGTACCACCTCGAGCCTTAATTAAAGATCTCAGGCTTGGTAAATGAGAAACAGGGTGCAGCATCCCCTTCAATTCTTCTCTATCAAGTTGCCCCTTAATAAGGGCAGCCCAGCACACATCTGCTCAGCACAATCTCCCTACTTGGCCCCCACCAAGCATGCTCAGGAGAAATCAGCAGCACGTAGCAGGTAATGGCGATGTAACTTTTCTAGGGGTCATTTTGACAATATATAGCCCTGAATTTTAAAACATGCATATGCTTTGATATATCTATTTTAATTAGATGTTTACCTAGAAAAATATAACCATACAAAGATTTAGCTAGAAGGATGTTAATAGCAGTGATTTTCATCATATCCAGGAAAAATAATTGGAAACACTTTAAAATGGCCAAGCTAACAAATGGATTAAATTCTGCTATACGCAGACAACTCAATACTGAACTATTGAAAATCATGCTATGGAAGACTACTCGATGTGAAAAATTCTTTCAGGCTATGTTATTAAGAGGAAAATGGCAGATTGCAGAAAATCATACACACAAAAAATCATGTGTATGATCCTTTTTGGTGAAGAAAAATTTGTACTATAAACTACCTTTGCTAATATATTAATATATAGGTCATCCCCATTTTAGGGGGTGGGGCTTAATTGTTCTTTCTTTGTGCGTGGACTGAGCTTAGGGGCTCACTTCCAAAGAATAGGGTATGGACACAGAGAGAGCAACTTACAGTGAAGAAATGTTTGATCAAGAATAAGTCATATCACTTGTCATCTTATAAAGGGTTAGCAAAGCAGACCCTAAGGAGCAAATGGAGGTGTGAAGAAACTATAAAAGTAAAACAAGCTGATGGTCATCAACCGTGGACATGCCTTCAGTGAACTCAGTAACAAAGTCTCTGAAGGTAGGAATGGGTAGATGGAATCCAAAGAACCGATACTTCTTCCATTATGACGAAAAGAGAAGGGTAGATGAGAATGTCAAGTCTGACAGTTGGTAGCCAGAAAATGGTGAGTTATCTGGCTAAGACAATAAAAGTCTTTTATCTTTAAAAAAAAAAAAGAATACATCATGTACTCACAGACACTGAAAGCAAACTTACGGTTACCGGCGGGGGAATCAGGAGTTTGGAATGCACATGTACACACTGCTGTCTATAAAACAGATGACCAAGAAGGGAACTACATATCTTATATACACATAACTATAGAACTGGGAACTCAATATCTTGTAACAGCCTATAATCAGAAAGAATCTAATAAAATGATATATATGCCCAACTGAATCACTTTGCTGTACACTTGAAACTAACACATTATAAATCAAATTTATTTCAATGACTTTTTTAGATAAGTGTTTTTTAAGAAAGAATAAGTCATGCTGATTGCATATAACCCTGAAATGACATAATGACAAGGGCACTTCACCTCTGTGGCATTCTTTCCCAAAACCTATAACCCCAACTAAGCATGAGAAGAAAACATCAGACAAATCCAAGCCAAGGGACAGTCCATGAAATACTTGATTCATACTCCTCAAATCTGATATGGTCATGAAAAACAAGGAAAGACTAAGAAGCCGTAATAGATTAAGAGAGACTAGATGTGATGACTATAGACAATGTAGTATCCTGGGTTAGAACCTGGGACAGAACCTGGGACAGAAAAAGAGCACTCATGGAAAAAAAAAAATGTTGAAATTCAGAAAAATATCTTGAGTTAATAGTATTGAACTATTTTAACTTCTTAGTGTAACAAGTGCACCATGATTATATAAGACACTAACATTAGAGGAAGTCAGGTGAAGGGTCTAAAAAAATTCATTTTACTTTTACAATTTGTTTATAAACCTGAAATTAGTCCAAAATAAAAAGGTTTTTGTTTTTTTTAAGAACTACCTTTGTGGTTGTTTCTGGATAGTATACGTCTTTGTATTGGGTTGGCCAAAAAGCTCGGATTTTTTTAAGGAAAAATCGGAATGATCTTTTTGTTCAACCCAATACTGTTTATCTGGAGGAGGAAATGGCAACCGACTCCAGTATTCTGGCCTGGATAACCCCATGGACAGAGGAGCCTGGTACCTACAATCCATGGGGTCAAGAATGAGGAACAGAGCGTGCACAGACTTTTGAAATTCCATTTTCTAATTTGTTTAGAGTGAACATGCATTGTTTTTTTAATCAGCTAAGCAATTCATTACATTGGGAACCTCACCTCTTCCCCATTTGAATGTGACATTTGAGTTGAACAGGAGTCTACAGGTTAATTTTTAAAATCAGGTCAATTGACTCATTTTATGAAATGGATAGTTGACTGCAGCTGACCTCAGTTGGGCCAAACAGAGCCCTTTCCTGGTACTGGATGACTACAGAACCAGCAAACACAGCCTCTGCGGCTCTACAGTGACGGTACCAGTTGGAAGAGCCAGGCTGGAGCAGGAGATGACGAACTCGCCAAGACAGAGAGAGAAAACGTGGAGAGCAAAGCCTAGTGACATTTCATTTTTCTTTGGCAATACATGCTGCCTTGTTATATGTGCTGTCCCTAACTTTCCAGCCTAAAATTGTTGGAGACAGGCTTTTATCTCTTGCAACCCAAAGTGTTTTGTCTTGGCTTTTACATAGAGAAAAGAAAACTACTCCTCCTGATTCAAGCCCCTGGAAAGCCCCCAAAGGCACATTTGTCCAGCCTCTAACTAGACCAAAGTGGATCAGATTATGTTATGAAGAAAAAATGCAGGGACTGCCCAGACAGACCAGTGGTTAAGGCTTCACCTTCCAGTGCAGGGGCTTTGGGTTCAATCCCAGGACAGGGAGTTAAGATCCCACATGCCTTGTGGCCAAAAAAACCAAAACATAAAACAGCAGCAATATTGTAACAAACACAATAAAGACTTTAAAAATAGTCCACATCGAAAAAAGTGTTAAAAATTAAAACAAGTAAAATAAATTCAGAGGAAAATGGAAATTATCTAAAGAAAAAAGACCAACAGTAGTGCAGGCCTCTCTCTCAGATCTAAAAATAAACGTGATGTGGTCCTAGCCGCTTCTGTAATATTCTTTGGTGTCTGTGTATCTCTTGTAGTTCTAAGAACCTTGCACTGCTAAGGGGTGGTAGGTGAACTCCTCTGATTTCTTCTACAGGGTTAGAAGGCCTGCAAGGGTGGGACTGTGCCTTGTTGGTCTCTGCATTCCCTAGCATGTAGCACTTGGCCTTGTGCATACTAGGTACCCATGAATTTGAGAGCTGTTATGGTCCCTGTAAAAAGCAGAGACATTACTTTGCCAACAAAGGTCCGTCTAGTCAAGGCTATGGTTTTTCCTGTGGTCATGTATGGATGTGAGAGTTGGACTGTGAAGAAAGCTGATCGCTGAAGAATTGATGCTTTTGAACTGTGGTGTTGGAGAAGACTCTTGAGAGACCCTTGGACTACAAGGAGATCCAACCAGTCCATTCTAAAGGAGACCATTCCTGGGTGTTCATTGGAAGGACTGATGCTAAAGCTGAAACTCCAATACTTTGGCCACCTCATGCGACAAGTTGACTCACTGGACAAGACTCTGATGCTGGGAAAGGTTGGGGGCGGGACGAGAAGGGGACGACAGAGAATGAGATGGCTGGATGGCATCACCAACTCTGTGGACATGAGTTTGAGTGAACTCCAGGAGTTGGTGATGGACAGGGAGGCCTGGCGTGCTGTGATTCATGGGGTCGCAGAGAGTCGGACACAACTGAGCGACTGAACTGAACTGAACTGATGGTCCCTGTCTCCTGTACAATGTCACGAACCTCCGTCCAGAGTTCATCAGGCACTCTATCAGATCTAGTCCCTTAAATCTATTTCTCACTTCCACTGTATAATCATAAGGGATTTGATTTAGGTCATATCTGAATGGTCTAGTGGTTTTCCCTACTTTCTTCAATTTAAGTCTGAATTTCACAATAAGGAGTTCATGATCTGAGCCACAGTCAGCTCCTGGTCTTGTTTTCGCTAACTGTATACAGCTTCTCCATCTTTGGCTGCAAAGAATATAATCAATCTGATTTTGGTGTTGACCATCTGGTGATGTCCATGTGTAGGGTCTTCTCTTGTGTTGTTGGAAGAGGGTGTTTGCTATGACCAGTGCATTCTCTTGACAAAACTCTATTAGCCTTTGCCCTGCTTCATTCCGTGCTCCAAGGCCAAATTTGCCTGTTACTCCAGGTGTTTCTTGACTTCCTACTTTTGCATTCCAGTCCCCTACTATAATGAAAAGGACATCTTTTTTTAGGTGTTAGTTCTAAAAGGTCTTGTAGGTCTTCAAAGAACTGTTCAACTTTGGCTTCTTCAGTGTTACTGGTTGGGGCATAGGCCTGGATTACTGTAATATTGAATGGTTTGCCTTGGAAATGAACAGAAATCATTCTGTCATTTTTAAGACTGCATCCAAGTACTGCATTTCAGACTCTTTTGTTGACCATGACGGCTACTCCATTTCTTCTAAGGGATTCCTGCCCACAGTAGTAGATATAATGGTCATCTGAGTTAAATTCACCCATTCCAGTCCATTTTAAATCACTGATTCCTAGAATGTCTATGTTCACTCTTGCCATCTCCTGTTTGACCACTTCCAATTTGCTTTGATTCCTGGACCTAACATTCCAGGTTCCTATGCAATATCGCTCTTCACAGCATCGGACCTTGCTTCTATCACCAGTCACATCCACAACTGGGTATTGGTTTTGCTTTGGCTCCATCCCATACAGGAGACAGGGACCAAGACCATCCCCATGGAAAAGAAATGCAAAAAAGCAAAATGACTGTCTGAGGAGGCTTTAAAATAGCTGTGAAAAGAAGAGAAGCGAAAAACAAAGGAGAAAAGGAAAGATATAAGCAGCTGAATGCAGAGTTCCAAAGAATAGCAAGGAGATATAAGAAAGCCTTCCTCGGCAATCAATGCAAAGAAATAGAGGAAAACAACAGAATAGGAAAAACAAGAGATCTCTTCAAGAAAATTAGAGATTCCAAGGGAACATTTCATGCAAAGATGGGCTCGATAAAGGACAGAAATGGTATGGACCTAACAGAAGCAGAAGATATTAAGAAGAGGTGGCAAGAATACACAGAAGAACTGTACAAAAAAGATCTTCACGACCAAGATAATCACGATAACGTGATCACTGACCTAGAGCCAGACATCTTGGAATGTGAAGTCAAGTGGGCCTTAGAAAGCATCACTGTGAACAAAGCTAGTGGAAGTAATGGAATTCCAATTGAGCTATTTCAAATCTTGAAAGATGATGCTGTGAAAGTGCTGCACTCAATATGCCAGCAAATTTGGAAAACTCATCAGTGGCCACAGGACTGGAAAAGGTCAGTCTTCATTCCAATCCCAAAGAAAGGCAATGCCAAAGAATGCTCAAACTACCGCACAATTGCACTCATCTCACACACGAGTAAAGTCATGCTCAAAATCCTCCAAGCCAGGCTTCAGCAATATGTGAACCGTGAACTTCCAGATGTTCAAGCAGGTTTTAGAAAAGGGAAAGGCACCAGAGATCAAATTGCCAACATCCGCTGGATCATGGAGAAAGTAAGAGAGCTCCAGAAAAATATCTATTTCTGCTTCATTGACTATGCCAAAGCCTTTGACTGTGTGGATCACAACAAACTGTGGAAAATTCTGAAAGCAATGGGAATACCAGACCACCTGACCTGCCTCTTGAGAAACCTGTATGCAGGTCAGGAAGCAACAGTCAGAATTGTACATGGAACAACAGACTGGTTCCAAATAGGAAAAGGAGTACGTCAAGGTTGTATATTGTCACCTTGCTTATTTAACTTATATGCAGAGTACATCATGAGGAATGCTGGGATGGAAGAAGCACAAGCTGGAATCAAGGTTGCCAGGACTGTGAAGAAAGCTAATCATCGAAGAATTGATGCTTTTGAACTGTGGTGCTGGAGAAGACTCTTGAGAGTCCCTTGGACTGCAAGGAGATCCAACCAGTCCATTCTAAAGGAGATCAATCCTGGGTGTTCATTGGAAGGACTGATGCTAAAGCTGAAACTCCAATACTTTGGCCACCTCATGAGACGAGTTGACTCACTGGAAAAGACTCTGACGCTGGGAGGGGTTGGGGGCTGGAGGAGAAGGGGACGACAGAGAATGAGATGGCTGGATGGCATCACTGACTCGATCGACATGAGTTTGAGTCAATTCCGGGAGTTGATGTTGGACAGGGAGGCCTGGCGTGCTGTAATTCATGGGGTCGCAAAGAGTTGGACACGACTAAGCAACTGAACTGAGCTGAACTGATGCTTCTCTGGTGGCTCAGATGGTAAAGAATCTGCCTGCAATGCAGGAGACTCAGGTTTAATCCCTGGGTCAGGAAGATCCCCTATTGAAGGGCATGGCTCCCACCTCCAATATTCTTGCCTGGAGAATCCCATGCACAGATGAGGCTGGTGGGCTACAGTCCATGGGGTCAAACAGAGTCGGACATGAGTAAGTGACTAACACACACACACAAGCTCTTCTTGAATAGAGTCTACATTCCTGAAACACAGCATAGTGCCTGGAATGCAGGAGGCACTTAATAAGCATCCACTGGGTCCACTGACTGAAGGGGACTGAACTGCCAAAATGTCAGTGTTGTGCTTCAACTCCCTCCTACTGAAATTCTTTCAAACACTTTCAAGAAAGCTAAGCACAGTCTGCTATGCACTCCACAGACTTGACTGTGCATCTAAAGCCAGCCAGTGTTATCTATAAACTGCTCACTTGGACCATAAAAGGTAGGCATCACTTTCTCCTCTTCCATGATGCAGAGACTGAAGCATAAAGAGTTGAATACTTCTGAAGTCATCCAGATACAAAATGACAGAACCAGGTTTGGGATGATGATTTGTGTGGATTCAAAAGCTCCCTCGTGTCCATTTTGCCTCCCTGGTGTCTCACCCCCAGATACTCAAATATGTATGCATGTGTGTGTGTGTTTTGTGTGTGTGTGTTTGTTTAGTCACTAAGTTGTGCCTTACTCTTTCCATGGACTGTAGCCCACCAAACCCCTCTGTCCATGGGATTTCCCAGGCAAGAATTTGGTAGTGGGTTACCATTTGCTTTTCCAGAAGATCTTCCCAGTCCAGTGATCGAACCCACGTCTCCTGTGTCTCCTGCATTGGCATGTGGGTTCTTTACTACTGAGTCACCTGAGAAGCTGTGTATCTGTGCACACGCATGCACACACAGGTGGTACTAATAGTTCTTTTGCCTGAAAGATGTATGGGTTCAAGAGACATACCCACTCAGGGCCAAAACCAGTCACAACAGCCTGTGTTCCCTCACTCATTAAATTCATTTGGTGAATGTTTATTGAGAAGCACCATATACCTGGAACTTCCCAGGAAACAGCAGTGAACAAAGCAGGTAGGGGAAAGAGCGGCAGTCCACAAATGCTTTCTGTGGAGGGCCAGGAAGTAAATATTTTAGGCTTTGGGGCCAACAAGTTTGTCACCACTCTAGCTCTGCACTTACAGGGCCAAAACAGCCACTAGAAATATGTAAACAAATGGGCATGGTTGCATTCCAATAAAACTTTATTTATAAAAAAATGGGCAGGATTGATTTGACCCACAGTACTTTGCCAGCCCCTGAGAAAGACAATAAACATGGAAATACATGGAGAGGAACAAAACGTCTGGAGATAAAGGTAGATTTCTCTAGATAGAATAAAGCAGTAAAATTAATAAGACAGAGAGTACTATAGATTGAGTAGCATGGGAAAATAAGACATTTGAGGTAAGGCCAGCATGCTGATGAGCCAGCCATTAGGAACATCCTAAGATGTTTTCCCGGAGAAGGCAATGGCAAGCCACTCCAGTACTCTTGCCTAGAAAATCCCATGGATGGAGGAGCCTGGTAGGCTGCAGTCTGTGGGGTCGCTAAGGGTCGGACATGACTGAGCGACTTCACTTTCACTTTTCACTTTCACACATTGGAGAAGGAAATGGCAACCCACTCCAGTGTTCTTGCCTGGAGAATCCCAGGGACAGGGGAGCCTGGTGGGCTTCCGTCTATGGGGTCACACAGAGTCGGACACGACTGAAGTGACTTAGCAGCAGCAGCAGCAGCAAGATGTTTTCCAAGCAGTAGGAAGAGCTTGAACAAAGAGCCTGAGACAAAGCGTATCTGGGAAACAGAAAGTCCAATATGTCTGGGACAAGGTGGTAGCAGATAATGTCAAAGGGTGAACAGGATCAGACCCCAGGCACATTAAGGGCATGTGGAAGAGGTGGGATCTTCTAAATGGGATGGAAAGGATTTGGAGGAATCTTAGCAGCAATACAGGGCTTCCCTGGTAGCTCAGATGATAAAGAATCTGCCTGCAATGCAGGAGACCCAGGTTCAATCCCTGGGTTGGGAAGCTCGACTGGAAAAAGAAATGGTAACCCACTCCAGTATTCTTGCCTGAAGAATCCCATGGACAAGAGGAACCTGGCAGGCTACAGTCCCTGGGGTTGCAAAGAGTTAGACACAACTGATTGCAGCCATGAAATTAAAAGACGCTTACTCCTTGGAAGGAAATTTATGACCAACCTAGATAGTATATTAAAAAGCAGAGACATTACTTTGCCAACCAAGGTCCGTCTAGTCAAGGCTATGGTTTTTCCAGTGGTCATGTATGGATGTGAGAGTTGGACTGTGAAGAAAGCTGATCACCAAAGAATTGATGCTTTTGAACTGTGGTGCTGGAGAAGACTCTTGAGAGTCCCTTGGACTGCAAGGAGATCCAACCAGTCCATTCTAAAGGAGACCATTCCTGGGTGTTCATTGGAAGGACTGATGCTAAAGCTGAAACTCCAATACTTTGGCCACCTCATGTGAAGAGTTGACTCACTGGAAAAGACTCTGATGCTGGGAAGGATTGGGGGTGGGAGGAGATGGGGATGACAGAGAATGAGATGGCTGGATGGCATCACCAACTCGATGGACATAAGTTTGAGTGAACTCCAGGAGTTGGTGATGGACAGGGAGGCCTGGCGTGCTGTGATTCATGGGGTCACAAAGAGTCGGACACGACTGAGTGACTGAACTGAACTGAACTGAGCAAGTAACAGTTACACTTTAACAGCATTATGGCATGCTTTAATTTCCAAGTTTGAAAATATTAACTCCAGTCACTGCTTGGTAAATCAACACTAGAGATGCAAAAGTGAAAGAAGGAAAACCAGGGAGTTGACTGGCAGATGGAGGCAGCAGGGAAGGGCAGAAGATAGGGTTGGATTCCAGAGAGACTGTAAAGACGGTGGAGCCATTGGAAGTTGCTGGAAGCTTGCACAAAGGGGAAAGACGATGAAGGATTCCAGCCTGGGTTCATCTGGCTTAATGTATCCACACAGAACAACTGCTGGGCAGTGAACAGAGTCTGCATAGGTCAAAAGTTCAGTTCAGTTCAGTCACTCAGTTGTGTCCAACTCTCTGTGGCCCCATGGAGTACAGCACGCCAGGCCTCCCTGTCCATCCCAGAGTTTACTCAAACTTGTGTCCATTGAGTCGGTAATGCCATTCAACCATATCATGCTCTGTCGTCCCCTTCTCCTCCCACCTTCAATATCTCCCAGCATCAGAGTCTTTTCCAATGAGTCAGTTCTTTGCATCACGTGGCCAAAATATCGGAGCTTCAGCTTCAGCGTAGGTCAAAAGGGAGCAGCGCAAACACAAAGCACTATAGGTTGGATGCTCTGAAGATTGACCCTAACTGACTTCAAGGTGGCTCAACTCAGAGCCATCTGCTAAGAGGCCACAACAGAGCTCCCAAGTATGCCCTCTTGTATCACACAGCATTGTGAAACATACAGACCCGATGAGTAGGAACTATTCAAAGACTGTTTCTATTTCTTATCATCAAAACACCAAACTGAGGAAACAAAAGCTATCCGTGGCCCAGTTGAGCCAGGGCCAACTTGACCCAGGGAAAAAAACTCAAACATTCAAGTGCATTCTCCACTAGAAATCCCTCCTTGGGGTTCTACAGGACCACATGTTTAGAAGATCTTAAGAGTGATTGTAAGGAATGTGAGTATAACACATTTCCTGGGGGGAGGGGGCGGTGCAGAGACATGGGGCCAGGGAGACAGCCTGAGGAAATCAGTGGCTTCTCTAACGCTCTAAACGGCTCAAGACCAGACTAATTCCATTTCAAGGAGCTTGAAAGCCTTTCCCTCGGAGAGAGGCATACTTTCTGTTCTCTCATTATCAGAAAGGCTGTCAGGCACAGAGTAAGAGTTATGTAATAGGAAGCAATACTTTCCGGCCTTTCTCCATCCTCCTGTTATATAATAGTCATGCCAAGATGAAGTGCCCAACGTCTAACCACAGAGATGCAACCCTGTCAATTAAATTTATAGTTTGCACTTCCTTTTCTCTTTTTTAGCAAGAGCTCCCTCCCCTTCCCTTCCCCCTCCCTCATGCTTTGCCAGCAGGCCAGTCTCCAAGCTGATTTTTTTTCTCATTAGGTGGACCTGCTCCATTCATGAAAAAAAAGAAGCGAAAGTTACTTTCATTCATTCATTCATTCTGCCAGTCAGCCAACGATCATTTAATAGCCTATCATGTAAGAGATTCTGCCACAAGGAGGAAAGATAACAGGCGTCAAATTATGGACCTGTGCCCACCAGCTAGGTGACCTGGGATCTGTTAAATAGGCAAAGAAGGGCAAGCTAGTAGGGTTTGGGGGAAATTAGAATAGAGGCAACACACCTCTTCATAGCTATTATTCCTTTCCATGTTATCATGATTTTGCATCAAAATGAGAAAGATAAAGTATCAGCTCTTAGAAAATTTAAATCTAGTGAAGGAAGATACTAAGGTAGGACAGGAAAGTAACCATTGCAATCTGTTATAAAATTTACAGGCTAAAAAATAATAGGGTGCTGTGGGGATGATGAGGAAACTGAGTTAGCTCAACCTTGTCTCTTTCATACCAAGTGGTATCATTTCAGGTCATGTGTGCAATTTTAGGGTCTAAAAAATGTCACCTTATAGTTAACTTACAAAGGGAGTCAAGACCATGGTAGGAATTTAAAACAGGAGGTAACAATCAACTAATCCTAAGAATTGTAAGCTCCTTTAAGATTCAAAATTAATCAATGCAACTCACCATATCAATAGAAGAAAGGGAAAAAAAAAAAAGCATAGCCAACTCAATCCATACAGGAAAAAACATCTGACAAAAGTCAAAATTCATTTGTGATAAGAAAATAAAAACTCTCAACAAACTAAGATTGAAGGAAATTCCTCAAGCAAAGAACATCTATGAAAAACCTACTTTAACACCATCCATAATAATAATGATTGAATGTTTCTCTCTACATTTGAGAACAAGGCAAAAATATTTACTCTCAACATTTCCAACCAAAATTTACTAGAGGTTACAGCAGTGTTATAAGGTTAAGAAACAAAAGGAAAAATATTGGGAAGGGAGAAGTAAATATCTTTAGTTATAGGTAGCCTGGTCATACATAAGAAAAATCTTGAAGAAATCTACAAAAATAGAAAGGTCACAGGGTAGGAGACCATATTAAGAAAACAGTCTTAAATTGTATTTCTATGCATCAGCAGGAGAATTTTTAAAATACCATTTACAATACTATCATAAATATGAAACACATAGAGGGAAATCTAAACTATATGCAAGACCTGTACATACAATTTAAAGAAGACCTAAATAAATAGAAAGATGGGCTGATTTTCATGGATTGAAAGATTCAATATTATTAAAATGGTCATTCCCCCAAAACTGATCAACAGATTCACACAATTCTCATCTTAATCGTAGCAGGCTTTTTTGTTTGGAGAAACTGACAAACTAACTCTAAAATTTATATAAAATCCTACATGCCACAACTAAAAGATTGCCACATGTGACAACAAATATCACAGATTCCACATGCCACAACTGAGACCCAGCATGGCCAAATGAATAAATAAGTTTTTTTAATGCTTCCATTTAAAAACAAATAAACCTTCAAATCACCTAGAATAGTCAAAACAATCTTGAAAAAGAGCACAGTTGGAGTCCTTCTTCTTCAGTCGCTCAGTTGTGTCCAACTCTCTGCAACCCCATGAATTACAGCACGCCAGGCCTCCCTGTCCATCACCAACTCCCGCAGTTCACTCAAACTCATGTCCATCGAGTCGGTGATGCCATCCAGCCATCTCATTCTCTGTCGTCCCCTTCTCCTCCCGCCCCCAACCTTTCTCAGCATCAGAGTCTTTTCCAGTGAGTCAACTCGTCGCATGAGGTAGCCAAAGTATTGGAGTTTCAGCTTTAGCATCAGTCCTTCCAATGAACACCCAGGAATGGTCTCCTTTAGAATGGACTGGTTGGATCTCCTTGCAGTCCAAGGGACTCTCAAGAGTCTTCTCCAGCACCACAGTTCAAAAGCATCAATTCTTCGGCGATCAGCTTAGCACTTATCTAAGTTCAATAATTATTAAAAATTTATATTAATCAAAATCCATGTGAAACTGGAAATTAGGGCAGACTTAAAAATCAAAGGAGAAGAAAAGGGAATTAATGAATGAATACTTGATCTGGTTAACTAGTGTTTGACCAAGAAGCCAAGGTTATTCAACGGTAAGACTGTAAGTAGCCTTCACAACAAATAGTGTTAGAAAAACTGTATATTCAACTGCAGGAAAAATTACCCTCAACATTTACCACACATCATTCACAAAAATTAATTTGAAATAGATTATAGGTCTAAACGTAACACTAAAATTACAAAACTTTCACAAGAACACACAAGAGAAAAATCTTTGTAGCACTGAATTATGTAAAGATGTCTTGGGGGAAAAAATAAGACATAAGGAAAACAACTGATAAACTAAACTCGATCAAAATTTAAGACTCTTGCTTTTTAAAGACACCTTTGAAAAAAATGAAAAAGCAATCCTAGAAAAAAAATTCATAACACATCTCTCTGACAATGGGTTTGTATTCAGAAATACATAAAGAACTTTGCAACTCAATAATCAGCAAAACAGGGACTTCCCTTGTGGTCCTGTGGCTAAGACTCCACGCTCCCAGTGCAGAGGGCCCAGGTTCGATTCCTGGTCAGGGAAACAGATCCCACATGCCAGAACTAGAGTTTGCATGCCGCAGCCAAATAAACAAGATAAATTTTTTAAAAAATAAGCAAAACTGTCAAACTTGGAAGGAAAAGGCATCATAAAAAATATACAAATGACCAATAAGTACATGAAAAAAAAAATGCTCAAAATTATGACTTATCATGGAAGTGCAAATTAAGAGCACCATGGACACACTATTACACACTTGTGAGAAAGTCTAAAAATCAACGAAACAGACAACGCTAAGTGCAGAGAAGGAAGTAACCACTATTCTCCATGACTTCACCTCTCTTAAAATCTCCAAACTCTTCTTCCACTAGGCTTCCTGGAAACCTGCATGAAACCATAACTCAACATTCAAGGTGGCTTATGCCTTACACAGCCTTTCTTACACTCACTGCCTTCTCAGGCTCTCTAGACGCTCGACACACAGTTGAGTTCCAGTTGGCCCCTTGATAAGAGCTGCCTTTTCAGACAGTAGTTCTCCTGTAACCTAGTTTCAGGAGAACTACTGTCTGAAAAGGCAGCTCTTATCAAGGGGCCAACTGGAACTCAACTGTGTGTCGCCTGTAACCTAGTTTCTGGAGAAGGAAATGGCAACCCACTCCAGTGTTCTTGCCTGGAGAATCCCAGGGATGGGGGAGCCTGGTGGGCTTCTGTCTATGGGGTCACACAGAGTCGGACACGACTGAAGTGACTTAGCAGCAGCAGCAGCAGCAACCTAGTTTCATCAGGCGAAAGGAGTTTCAAGTAAGTGGCTTTTCCAAATTATATAACTTTTCTTAATTTTTTAAATATGAATTAAATATCTTAGCTATCTTGAAAGGAAAACTGTCTCGCCTCTCTTGGCTTTGTAAATTGGGGGCATTAAACGTACTTTTAGTCCTGTATGGTGACCAAGGGTCATTACCCATTGCATGAGAACAACCAAGGGATTGTATTGACTAAGAGCACACTGCTGGGGCTTCCCAGTTGGCACTAGTGGTAAGGAACCCGCTTCACGATGCGGGAGACATGAGAGATGTGGGTTCGATCCCTGGATCAGGAAGATCTCCTGGAAGAGGGAATGCAACCCACTCCAGTATTCTTGCCTGGAGAATTCCATGGACAGAGGAGCCTGATGGGCTACAGTCTGTAGGGTCGCACAGAGTCAGACACGACTGAAGAGACTTAAGCACGCATAGCTCACTGTTGTCTTTGCATGAAATGCCAGAAGATGGGTCACTTACTGAGTTTTCTCTGCTTTTTCCTGGTTGGTCAATGTCAGGGCTGTGGATGTTATGTAGCTTGCTTGAGCTGAATCTTACAGACCTCTCCCCTTCACCCTTTTAATTTTCTGTATCTAATCAGCTATATCTTGGGAAACCAGGTTGCCAAGTTAGAACTATTTCTTAAGGAAAAAAAGTTCTGCACCAAAGTCAGAAAGAAAGTGCTTTACTCCATGGCCTTTATGATGACGGCTTTGACATCTCCAAGTCTTTTTTTTTTTTTGCCCGTTTCCTGGTTCTCAGATGTTTGTCCCATAGTCAATGCGGCCAGATAAGTGACCTCTGAATGAGAAAGGCTTCATTCACAACCTAATGAATTAGTAGGTGGCTCCCCTAGCTTTGGCTCATGAAAGTGTTCAGGCTAATGTTCACATTAGTTCCCACATCTCAGCGGCATTTTCCAGAAAGTTTCTGTCTCCCCTTCTGTTCTCTTTGCGAAACTGAATAATTATAGGAAACAAATAGGCTACAGAAAGAGCAAGCCTGCCATCCTGTAAGAAGGGCATTCTCAACCGTCCCAGCTTCTGAGATTCACCTGTGTTTACGCTCACGGACCAAACTGAAAAAGGCCTCCACTAGCCTGTCTTTCCTCTGAGGCCAGAACGTTGATGAGTAGGAAAGTATCCTTCTTGGAAACAGCATAACTGGATCTTCAGCAAAAATTATAAAGGGAGTGCTTGGCACTAATAACAAAGAAAAGAGCAAAAAAAAAATTTAATTTTTCAGCATCTTTTAAGATTCAGCTGAAACTTCACTGAATCTCTTCCTGAATCTTCTCTTCTCTCATCTTCAATTAATTTTTCCTCCTTTTTGCCCTTGCTGTTATCTGTTAGCCCAACAAATCCACCATGATTCTTCACTGAACTTATGTATTTACCACAATACTTTGGCCACCTGATGCGAAAAGCCAACTCATTAGAAAAGACCCTGATGCTGGGAAAGACTGAGGGCAGGAGGAGAAGGGGGTGACAGAGGATGAGATGTTTGGATGGCATCGCTGACTCCATGGACATGAGTTTGAGCAAACACGGGGAGATGGTGAAGGACAGGAAGCCTGGCATGCTGTTGTCCATGGGGTTGCAAAGAGGCAGACATGTCTTAGTGACTGAACAACAACAGCGATTTACCACAAAGCAGGCAGTCAAAAAAAAAAAAAAATAGATGTTTGGAATTAATGAATGAATGATGAAATGTAACTTGGGCTTCAGCTGTTGCGGTCACTCACTGTCTTTATGCTCTTCCTCTATCATGTTTTTAAGAAAATCTCTCTTTGAGAGGATTATCATTGATTACTCCACTTCAATGAATACTGAAATCAAAGAGATTCTTGAAATTTTGGAGAGCTAGGAAACAAGAAAGTCTTCCCTGGTGGCTCAGCAGTTAAGAATCCACCTGCAACACAGGTGACATGGAGACACAGATTCGACCCCTGGGGTCAGGAAGGTCCCCTGGAGGAAGAAATGGCAACTGACGCCACTACTCTTGCCTAGAAAATCCCATGGACAGAGGAGCCTGGCAGACTACAGTCCATGGGGTCACAAAAGAGTCAGATACAACTGAGCAACTAAACAACAAGGGAAGCAAGAAGCTGAGTTTTTATTCCATCTTTGCTGTTAACTAGCTTTGTGACCTCAGACAAATGACTTGAAGTCTCAAAATCTTGGGGCGGTACGTGTCTGTAAAACAAGATAATTTTATCTTCCCTGACCTTACAGAATTGAGAGAATCATATGAGCTAAAAGGCGTTAAAGCCGTGGGGGATATCTAAAATTCTGTAAAGCTACTAGAGGCTATCGCTTTATAAATCATGAAAGAAACTAAAAAGAATCAACCATTTGCCCAGAAATGTGGCAAAATGAGACTCTAGTTCCAAGTCCTTCTCTCTGTCCATAGAACATACTCTCACCTGGAGCTCTCTGTCGAAGGGGAAAAGAGGGAGAGAAGACATTGCCTAGAGGCAGGGTTCTGAATCTCCCTGCCTGATCTGATACCTGTCTGCCTGTGTTCTCATCTTCAGCTAATCTCTCAGAAAGCCATGCAACCAAGGGGTCACAAAGCTCCACACAAGTGCCATCTCCTCTTCTGGCGTAACAGTCACCAGGACCCCGTGTGTGGAGAAGAGCCAGTCGAGGCTCGGGAGACCAGAGCCAACACGGGTTTGCATGTCCATTCACCCTTCATGATGATTAACTCTTCCACCACAGGCCAAGACGTGAGCATTTATCTTCGGGGGTTCTTCAACTGTTAGTGCTCAGGACTCTTCCCAGGCCATACATCATGGCACTGGAAGCGGGGGGTGCAGACAAAAGTCGTCCCTCGTGCTGACGTGGTGTGAAGAGGGTGATTGATGACAGTCACACACGGCCACCCGGCTTCTGACTCACTCAAGCTACGCAGACACTGACTTCGCTGACTTTGCTATTTTCTATGAGCCATCTTTCACACCTCTTCCCCACTGCTGCTTTTAATGATAGCTTCAGCTTTGGGAGTCTTATTTCGAAAGGGATGGAGGGAAAACATTTGCTGTCATCACCGAAATCACACCAGGCTCTCTCTGACAAGGTGACAGGCTCGACTTGGGGTTCTCTGTCTTATCACTGCTCTTAGAGAATTTGAAATTCAATCACACATTCAATAAATATGGATAAGCATCTCCTCCAGGTGCTGAGGACACATCAGGAAGGAAAAACAGACTAATTCTTGCCCTGGTGAAGCTTCCATTCAGGACATGAAGATAGATATTAATAAGTAAACTGTGAAGTGAAGTGAGAGTGAGGTCGCTCA
The DNA here is from genome assembly GCF_049115385.1 of Moschus berezovskii. Classification (NCBI taxonomy): domain Eukaryota; kingdom Metazoa; phylum Chordata; class Mammalia; order Artiodactyla; family Moschidae; genus Moschus; species Moschus berezovskii. The sequence continues at coordinate 61,837,562 of NC_142475.1, read as the reverse complement.
GTCATGTCCGACTCTTTGCAATTCCATGGACTGTAGCCTACAAGGCTCCACCATCCATGGAATCTTCCAGGCAAGAGTACTACAGTGGGTTGTCATTGCCTTCTCTAGGGGATCTTCCTGACCCAGGGATCTACCCTGGGTCTCCTGCATTGCAGGCAGACACTTTACTGTCTGAGCCACCAGGGAAGCCCTGGTAAATTGTGAAGGGTGCTAGAAAGTGGTAAGTGTCATAGGAACCAAAGAGCAGAGAATGGGAAGTAAGTACTGGGGTGTGGGATGGGTAGCAATTTTGATTAGAGAGTCAAAGTAAACCTCATGGATAAGATGATGTTTGAGCAAAACCTGAAAGAGACAAAGGGGTGAGCCAAACAGATAACGGAGGGAAGAGGGTTCCAAGGAATAGCAACAGCCACTGAAAAAGCCCAAAGGTGGAAGTATGTCTGAGTTTCTTGAGCAGCAGGGAAGCTAGTCTGGCCTGGGGACATGTGTGAGGACTGGATGGCGTAAGGATGCTATAGATGTGAAAGAGGGGCAGGATGTTGTGGGGACACTAGCTTTGTATTCCCTTCACAAGACAAAAAGTCATCAGAAGGTTTTAAATTTGTGTTTTAAAGGAGTCAAACCAAGCCATCACTTGAGAACAGACAATGGACTGCCAACTGAGATGGAAGGGAACCACTCCAGAAGCTGCAACAGTGAGACATGATGGTGAGCCACGGTGAGACCTCATCCAGGTGAGACATGACGGTGAGCCACGGTGAGACCTCATCCAGGTGAGACATGATGGTGAGCCACGGTGAGACCTCATCCAGGTGAGACATGACGGTGAGCCACGGTGAGACCTCATCCAGGTGAGATATGACGGTGAGCCATGGTGAGACTTCATCCAGGTGAGACATGACGGTGAGCCATGGTGAGACCTCACCCAGGTGAGACATGATGGTGAGCCATGGTGAGACCTCATCCAGGTGAGATATGACGGTGAGACATGGTGAGACCTCATCCAGGTGAGACCTCATCCAGGTGAGACATGACGGTGAGCCACAGTGAGACCTCATCCAGGTGAGACCTGATGGTGAGACCTCATCCAGGTGAGACATGACGGTGAGCCACGGTGAGACCTCATCCAGGTGAAACATGATGGTGAGCCACGGTGAGACTTCATCCAGGTGAGACATGACGGTGAGCCATGGTGAGACCTCACCCAGGTGAGACATGACGGTGAGCCATGGTGAGACCTCATCCAGGTGAGATATGACGGTGAGACATGGTGAGACCTCATCCAGGTGAGACATGACGGTGAGACATGGTGAGACCTCATCCAGGTGAGACATGACGGTGAGACATGGTGAGACCTCATCCAGGTGAGACATGACGGTGAGACATGGTGAGACCTCATCCAGGTGAGACATGACGGTGAGACATGGTGAGACCTCATCCAGGTGAGACATGTCGGTGAGACATGGTGAGACCTCATCCAGGTGAGACATGATGGTGAGCCATGGTGAGACCTCATCCAGGTGAGACAATGGTGAGACATGGTGAGACCTCACCCAGGTGAGACATGACAGTGAGACCTCATCCAGGTGAGACATGACGGTGAGACCTCACCCAGGTGAGACATGACGGTGAGACCTCACCCAGGTGAGACATGACGGTGAGACCTCATCCAGGTGAGACATGACGGTGAGCCACGGTGAGACCTCATCCAGGTGAGACATGACAGTGAGCCACGGTGAGACCTCATCCAGGTGAGACAATGGTTAGACATGGTGAGACCTCATCCAGGTGAGACATGACGGTGAGCCACGGTGAGACCTCATCCAGGTGAGACAGGACGGTGAGCCACAGTGAGACCTCATCCAGGTGAGACAGGACGGTGACCTTAACCTAAGCAGTAGCAGCAGAGAGCTGAGAAACGGCCCAGTCCTTGCTACACCACATCTCATGAAATTTAAGATGCCAGTGTCTGGGCAACTTCCCAACCTGGAGATATTAAAAAGTGATATAATCTGTATCTTGATATCAAGGAAATGAGATGTTTTAAAGCTGAACTAAAGTGTTTCTGGCAGATTAGAGAGAGGTGGGGATGAAAGAGAAGGAGGAGCCAAGGATGTCTCCAAGGCTCATGGTCTGAGCAATAGGAAGGATGGGGCTACCCTCAGGTGAGATGAGGAAGACCACTGGAGACCCAGGTTGGGAGGGACAGGCGAGGGGTGGATCAGGACTGCAGTTCAGGACATGTTGCCTTTAGATGTCTATTAAAAATACAAGTAAAGAAGTAAAGAGGCTGAGAGCCAAAGAACTGATGCTTTCAAATTGTGGTGCTAGAGAAGACTCTTGAGAGTCCCTTGGACTGCAACGAGATCATATCAGTCAGTCCTACAGGAAATCAACCCTGAATATTCATTGGAAGGACTGATGCTGAATCTGCAATACTTTCGCCACCAAACGGGAACAGCCAACTCACTGGAAAAGATTCTGTTGCTGGGAAAGATTGAAGGCAGGAAGAGAAGGGGGTGACAGAAGATGAGATGGCTGGATAGCATCATCGACTCGATGGACATGAGTTTGAGCAAACTACAGGAGATAGTGAAGGACAGGGAAGCCTGGTGTGCTGTAGTTCATGGTATTGCAAAGAGTCAGACAGGACTTAGCAACTGAACAATAACAAATACAAGTGAGAATGGAATGCCCTACAGGCAGTTGAACATATGAGTTCAGGAGAGAGGCTTGGACCAGAAATACAAATCTGAGCATCATGGGATATAAATAATAATTGAAGCCAAAAGACTTAATGAGATCACCAAGAGGAGTGCAGATAGAAAAAATAGGTCCCAAGCATGGGCTTTCTAATTTAAGATGGGTGGGCAGAAAAAAGAAACCAGCAATGGAGACTTAGAAGTAACCAGTAAGATCAGAGGAAATAACAGAAATAATTGAAAATGGCCATGCTCTGGATTGGTTGGGGTGGGGGGTAAAATCTGCTTAAAGGCTGCTAAACTAGGTACCATAAAGATGGCTCACGTCTGTGCTTAGATGATGCCAAGAGGAATGGGGTTACGATGGGAATAACCATGGCAAGGGGCAGAAAGAACTAGAGCAGGGGTAAAAGTGGAGTGAAAGGATCACCCTTCTTATTTAATATGTATCTTCACAAGCCACCTTGTTCTAGAAAGATGCAAGGTGTTCATGAGAGATCATCTTGTTAGTTGCACTGATTACTTTTAGCCTCACAAAGCCATTCTACCTCCCATTTCTAAGGTCCACCCCATCTCTTTCTGTCATTCACTAATTCACTCACTGATTCGCTCATGACACAAATACTTAATGACAACACTGTGGGCCAGTGTCCCCAGGGCTGGGTCTGGATGGCTGACTGGAAGGTACACGGTTCCAACCTCCTTTTCAACTTAAAACCAGTCTAGATACAAGACTAAGCACTGAACAAACCAATTTCTCAGACATTCACAAAATCCTGTCTTTAAATCCACAAAATGCAGAGAAGAAACCCAGGACACACAAGCCACGGGTCGCCAGGCCAGTAGACCCCAAAACCTCCCAGGCCTGGAAGTCTACACTGCACTGAACTCATGTGTCCTTCCCAAGGTTGGGGGAAGCGGGGGAGAAGTAGGGAGTCACCAGCAATGACAATAGCCAATATACGCAGTGCCTTTCAAGTTCAAACTCAATTTCATATCCTGCCTTGAAGTTCAGCTATATGACCGTGTCTGGAGATGAGGACAGCTGCCACCCTGTCTTGGATGAGAGAGCAAAGGCTCCAGGGATCCGGGGGTTCCGAGGCAGAAGGGGTTTCAGTTGGAACTCAAGTCCAAGTCTTCAGATGGTTTGTAAGCAGCGGCGGGGGAAGCTCCGAACAGATGAACCCTACAGGGGCAGACCCAAAATAAGAGCAAGTGGGCCACGGAAACAGCTTGGAGGGGACAAGGCCCTGAGCAGTAGAGGAACTGGCTCTTGCGGACAGGTAAGGAAGAGCAGAGCACATCCCGAAGGGGGCATCAAGAGAGAGCCCAAACCACACACCACTGACTGTCAAGAGGGGTGCCAAGGACACATCTTGGCACCAACGTGGCACAGCTGACAGAACCCGACACACTTGGATGTCAGGTCACTGGGACAAGGTGCCTTTAGTTATTTATTTTTTAACTGGAGGATGATTGCCTTACAACATTGTGTTATGTCATTTCTGCTGTACAATAGCGAATCAGCCATAAGTATATACATTATATATATGGATGTATAGATCCCCTCTCTCTCACCCCCACCCCTCATCCCTGGCTTTTTATCTTAAAACTGAGCAAGTCTTGCAACTTCACTGGCAGTTCAGTAGTTAAGACTCCGAGTACTCAATGCAGGGGGCCCAGCTTCAGTCTCTGGTCATGGAACTAAATCCCACATGCCGCAACTAAGACCCGGTACAGCCAAATTAAAAAAATAAAAATTAATGGGAAAGTCCTAAGCAAACGGGGCTGAGCTGGGCACCCTGGTTAGAAGTCTAGCCTGGCTGCTCTCCGGCCGTGGAAACCAAGGCAAACGGTTTCCCTGTCTCCCTGTCCTCCTCTCCACTAACTGGGGTATAAAACAGGACCCTGCAGGTTTGCCGTGAGATTTCCAGGCAATAAGTGAAAACTCCCTAACATACCATCTGGCACTTGGAAGGCATTCAATTAATGGCGTCTATGATTATAACTGCGAGGCTATGAACACGAGATTTTCGACTTACTTTCTCGCCGTTCTGGGAGCTGACACGCAGTCTCCAGAGCCCTCCCGGGAATGGTGCTTCTGGGGGCCCGGCTTGGAACCAGCTGTTTCAGATCTTCATTAAAACCATAAACGTGGAGAAGCTGAGGCAGCACTCTACAAGGAGCCAGGGAAAACCCAGCCGACTGCTCTTTGGAAGTTTCTGTAACTTCCCAGATAAAGTGTAGCCTAGATAAACTTGACTGCTGGAAAAAGTTTATCACACCAGATTGACCCTAGGGATTACGGGGAAGCCAACCAAGGGACCTCATGACAGCTTTAATACAAGGCACTCGGGGCTTTTTTTTTCAGTTTATTTATTTGTTCTGCCTGTGTTGGGTCTTCGTTGCTACACAGGCTTTTCCCTACTTGTGTGAGCAAGGGCTACTCTCCAGTTGCAACGTGCAGGCTTCCCACTACAGTGGCTTCTCTTGCTGCGGAGCACGGGCTCTCGGGCACACGGGCTTCAGTAGTCATGACTCCTGGGCTCTAGAGCCCAGGCTCAGTAGTAGGCGACGGATTTAGCTGTTCTGTGGCACGTGGGATCTTCCTGAACCAGAGTTTGAACCCATGTCTCCTGCATTAGCAGGCACATTCTTTACCCCAGAGCCACCAGGAAAGCCCACTCAGGGCTCTTAATCTGAGTCTGCTAATCCTAGACTTTTCCCCATACTCTGGCCCTCCCAGCGCACTCCCCCAAAGACTGAAAGGGGTCCTTGGTTCATCTGATAACATCCTAGTAACCGTCCCTAGCACACACGTTTCTAAGTACCCTCTCTATGAATATCACTTTAATTTCCAGGAACATTAGCTGCAATACTCCACAACTCTCGTTATTAACAGAAAACTCAGGTCCTGTACAAAAATAATCCTTTCTCTCAGTAAAAGCCCTTGCTTTTAAATATGTATTACGTTATAGGTTATTTGTTCTTTGGGCCTCAAACACCGTGTTTCTTGAATTGCAATGTAATACCCTACCTGGGCGCCAGCAGAATTCTTGGAATGTACAAGACATCTCCATGTTTCATTCATTCATGGAGCTGGACTGTAGTTCATCCACATTTATGTCCCTCCCAGAAATGGGTTTTGCTTTTTAAAAATGGCCCAGGTTTCTCTCTGAATCCAGAAGTTCTATTAAGTACGCCCAGGATCCCGCACTGATTCATCACTGCAGGAACATCTACCAAGCATCAGACTCAGGTAAGGCATTACTCCGGTAAGAGAGGAAAGATGGAACTGGGCTCCAAGCACCAAACTGGTTCCAGTGTGCTGGGGTTGGGAACTGCAAAGAAATGCTTTTCCTCTAAATGGTGCCCCTTTGTGGCTCATAAACGAGTAAGTTCAGACAGCAGCTGTCAAACCCAGCAACAGAAAAGCCTGCCAGGGCAGCATTCCCAGGACCGCCGCGGGGGGGATGAATCAGGTGAACCAAGAAACCTAAAAGCCCAATTCAAAGGTCTCTAGCGCCACCTACTGACCCACTGTGTATTCTGTTGGCAAAAAGCCCAGAAACCACTGTCGGTTGGGAGGTGGGAGGTGGGGGTGGGGCATTGTAGCACTTCTTCCCAGATATAATTAAAGGGAATTTATAAACCAATGGATCCACCCCGTCATCTTCCTCATAGAGTGCGTTCAGTCGCTCAGTCGTGTCCAACTGTGTGACCCCATGGACTGTAGCCCACCAGGCTCCTCTGTCCATGGGATTCTCCAGGCAAGAATACTGGAGTGGGTTGCCATTTCCTTCTCCAGGGGATCTTCCTGTCCCAGGGATGCAACCCGGGTCTCCTGCATCATAGGTGGACTCTTTACCATCTGACCTACCAGGGAAGCCCCCGATAGAGAAACTGAGGCCCAAAGTGATAAAGTGGCTTCTCTGAGGTCGCAACTCTAGCCCACGCACGGAAGCCTATACCTCCGAGACCCAGCTCTTACTGAGCTCTGCCCCAGCTCACACTGTTCCTGTCTGAAAACATGAACTTGCAGCAGCGAAGCTGGCTTGGAGAAAGGAGTTTCTGGGAGGAGTTTCCGTCTCCTCTCCATTTTCTGTTTCTCCTTCCTTTTGCACCAACAGCCCCAGACAGACCTGACATTCTCCTCGGCTTCTAGAACCCTGATGTCTTCTACTCTCCCACAGTCCCTTTCATGGAGAAAGTGTTGAACTACTCACTTGAAGGTGTTTGCCTGCATCTTTAAGAATGTGAAGGGCAGAGACCCTGTTTAGTAGACACCCAGTACCTCCATGTAATAAAGAAGGAAACTAAGGCTCTGGGAGAGCAAAGAATTTGCTTGGGGCAGTGGTTCCCAACACATCTGACATTAGGATCACCTGGGGCTCTTTTACAAACTCTAACACACTGGTTATGCATTAAGTCTGCTCCCTCAGAATCTCTGGAGATAAAAAAAAAACATACATCAGGAGTTTCTGAAGCCCGTCCCTCCTCCAGGTGACTCCAATGTTCAGACAACCTTGGGAGCCACTGACTTATGCACACACAGTTAGTAAGTGAGACAGCAAAGCCCCTGTCTTTCAACTCCCAGGCCAGGAGGAATGGTGTAGGCAACGGTGGTTTGCATCACTTTAAAGATTTTTGCCAATGACACAATCTAACTACATTATTAATAACATTACAAAGGAACTCATGTACACCCCAGGCGGATTCATGTCAATGTATGGCAAAAACAACCAATATAATATTGTAAAATAATTAGCCTCCAATAAAATAAAAATTACAAATGATCCTATTTAACTTATGTCAATGTACTCTTAAAAGTATACTGTTACTAGAGAAAGGTAAATATCATATGGTATCCCTTATATGAGGAATCTTTTATATGTGGAAGCTTTTATATGCAGAATCCTTAAACATGATACAAATGAATGTGTTTATGAAACAGAAATAGACTAACAGACCTAGAGAACAAACTTATGGTTATCAGTGGAGAATGGTGAAGGGGAGGGACAGATCAGGTGTTTGGGACTAACATGTACACAAATGTTATATTTTAAATAGATAACCAATAAGGACGTACTGTATAGCACAGTGAACTCTACTCAATACTCTGTAATAACCTAAATGGGAAAAGAATTTGAAAAAGAATAGATACATGGATAGGTATAACTGAATCACTTTGCTGTTCACCTGAAACTGACATATAATACTGTTATTCAATTCCACTTCAATAGAACATAGAGAGAATACTATTGCTTTCGGAAATGGAAAAACAATTTCACTCGCCATGAAACAGAATGCAACCAGAAAAAGAAATACTCTTAAATAACAAAAAAAATTTTAAATCACATTTGGTGCATATATATATATATATATGCATAACTAAATCAATTTGCTGTACAGTAGAAAGTAACACAACATTGTGAATCAAATATACTTCAATCAGTTTTTTAAATTACATTCCAATATGCAATTAAGTGATTTCAGTTTCCAGTTTTGCAGCCATTGCTTACTAAGAGCAAAGGAAGGCAGCCCCTCTGCTCCTGACAAGGCTGAGAGAGATGTGACAGAAATACACCAGAACAGTGAATCTGTGTGCTCTGTTGATGCCTTTATGCGTGCAATTGACGCCTCCACTTGTGTGCGCGCCATGGTTTCATTCTGTCTCCCTCCAATTCTACTAGTGAGCTTAGGGGAAACGCCCCTTCAGGATCCTTTGTGCTGCAAGTCCTGAGCCCAGGGACTGTGGGTTCTCAGCCAAATTGCAATGGCATCCTGCCCACTGTCTTATCCAACAGCTGAGGCACTCTGGCTTGCTACTCAGAGCAACAGACATGCTTTTCGCATGGCTCGATTGGCCGGCACACCTGTTGGAGTGGGACCGTCCACTCTTTGTCCCCTAGCCTGCAGACCAAGCTCACCACCCACATTTCCTGCAGGTGAGTGTTATCCTGCTGCTGGCTCTGAGCACAGCTGTTTGGCAAAGGCGAGCGGCAGATGCAGCCCCCAGTTCCCCATGCGCTTGGCAGCAGCATCCCACTGACCCAGGGGCAGCTGAAAGCGGCTGTCTTCGCTGAACAAAACGAGGGTTAATCAGCGATTACTGGGGATGAGACACAATCTGTGTCTATTTGGAAAAATTCGGGGACTGCGTCTCATTCAAGCGCTGCTGCTGCTGCTAAGTCACTTCAGTCGTGTTCGACTCTGTGTGACCCCATAGACAGAAGCCCACCAAGCTCCCCCGTCCCTGGGATTCTCCAGGCAAGAACACTGGAGCGGGTTGCCATTTCCTTCTCCAGTGTGTGAAAGTGAAAAGTGAAAGTGAAGTCGCTCAGTCGTGTCCGACCCTTAGCGACCCCATGGACTACCCCATGGACTACAGCCTACCAGACTCCTCCATCCATGGGATTTTCTAGGCAATAGTACTGGAGTGGCTTGCCATTGCCTTCTCCAGCATTCAAGCGCTACCTAGAAGTAAACTGGTTATCAGATTTCCCTCCCAATCAAAGAGTCCTCACCTACACACCTTTAAAAGTTGTATTAAAAAAACAAATTACCACATAACATATAGTCAGCTTATACATTTAAGGGAAATTGGGGGCTTCCCAGATGGCACAAGTGGTAAAGAACCTGCGTGCCAGTGCAGGAGACACAGATGTGGGTTTGACCCCTGGGTTGGGAAGGTCCCCTGAGGAGGGCATGACAACGCACTCCAGTATTCTTGCCTGGAGAATCCCAAGGACAGAGGAACCTGGTGGGCTACAGTGCATAGCGTCGCAGAGTCTAACATGACTGAAGTGACTTAGCACACAGGCAGAAAAGCAACAAAGAAGTGAAAAGCACTGGTCGTACCAGGAATGCCCCAAACCATAACTAGCCCACCTGTGATGATCCTTCTTTCTTCCTTGTATACCTTTCTTTACGTTTTTATACAGAAAGAGTTCATACAAAACATGTTACTTTGTACCGTTTATTTCCCATAGCAACATACCACAACCATCTTTCCAGCATTCCAGGCACCTGCATGGCATCATTTGTAATGAATGCTGAATACAAATGATTCAGACAAGATGAAGAGGGCAAGAGAACCCATGTTCCAGTATCCTAAACATCGAATATGATATTGCCCATTTTAAAGATGGAAAAAGGAAGGTAAAGGAGCAGCTGTTAATGGTGGACTGAGCGACTGAGCACGCACACACAGAAGACCAAGTGAAGTGGGAATCTGTCTGGCAGAGACCAGCCACGGTTAGTTACGGCTTCTTGCTCTGCCAACACTCTAAGTGGCGAGACTGGGAAGAACGCGGATAGATATCTGAACTGGATATCAGAAGATCCGGGGCTTCGTCTCACCTTGTCTGTCCACCAGCCAGCGGCCCAGTGGTGATTTATTTCATTTAGTTCATCTAACGCTTGAAAATACACCAGAGAAGTTTAAATAGAGAAGAAAACTCTGAAGCCAACTAATTTTAGAAATAGGGAAGCTGACTTCCTGAGAAGTCAGGAGATTCGCTTACTGTTTCAGAGTGAGTAAGAGACCCAGCTAGTGCTCAAAGCTGGGGTTAGCATTCACAGGGCAATATGCCTCTCATGAGGCCAGCTTTAGAGCGACGAATATTCCAAACATGCTTACAAAAATGTGCTGAAGGCAATTCAGTTTATTTCCATTGATTTGAGTTCCCAAAATACGAACGTGGGCCACTTACCTAAGGGTCATTGAGTTGCACTTTTGATTCTTTTTTTTCACTGAATGTCTTTCGACTTTAAGGGTTGTATATTCCTTCCCTAAAACGAGCTGCCTGCAAAGAATATGAACATTCATAAAGCAACTCAGGGCTTGAGTTTTTCACATGCTTTCACACTAAATTCCAGAGACAGCTTTCTCCTGAAGCTGACCTGAAGTTGTTTGGTCACTTGATCATGTCCAGGAATTTGGAGAATTGCCACGACTGAGAGAATTAGTTACAGTGTCACAGAGCGGGGCCTACCCATCACGGGAGAGCCTCTTTCAACTTGGAACAGATTTCAAATTTCTGCCTCCCAAGGGGTGTTTTGGATGATGGGGAGCTGGCCTGTTGGTGGGCCGTTCCCAAAGCAGCAGAAGGAAGTCCAGGGAAGCCAGGCTACTTCAACACTCCAGGCCCAAGATCGACAATCACAGAAAACAGTGACCTTCTAATGCTCCACCAAGCCAAGCCTTGACTTCAAGTTTTTGATGAGCAAAAATATCAAGCTTCAATCTGCTTTCATCTTGAAATACAGAAAGCATTTGCTTTTCAAACACATCAGGACTCTCCTGCCAAAACCTGGAGCTTTTCCATACTCTCCACGCCGCATACACAAGGAGGACAGGGTGCTCGCTTCGGCAGCACATATACTAAAATTGGAACGATACAGAGAAGATTAGCATGGCCCCTGCGCAAGGATGACACGCAAATTCGTGAAGCGTTCCATATTTTTTCCACGCATCTATGGACACCTCATCTTTGACAAAGGAGGCAAGAATATAAAATGGAGAAAAGACAGTCTGTTTAACAAGTGGTGCTGGGAAAACTGGTCAGCCACTTGTAAAAGAATGAAACTAGAACACTTCCTAACACCATACACCAAAATAAACTCAAAATGGATTAGAGAGCTAAATGTAAGACCAGAAACTATAAAACTCCTAGAGGAAAACGTAGGCAAAACACTCTCCGACATAAATCACAGCAGGATCCTCCATGACCCACCTCCCAGAATATTGGAAATAAAAGCAAAAATAAACAAATGGGACCTAATTAAAATCAAAAGCTTCTGCACAGCAAAGGAAACTATAAGTAAGGTGAAAAGACAGCCTTCAGAATGGGAGAAAATAATAGCAAATGAAGCAACTGATAAAGGATTAATCTCCAAATTATACAAGCAGCTCCTGCAGCTCAATTCCAGAAAAATAAATGACCCAATCCAAAAATGGGCCAAAGAACTAAACAGACATTTCTCCAAAGAAGACATAAAGATGGCTAACAAACACATGAAAAAATGCTCAACATCCCTCATAATCAGAGAGATGCAAATCAAAACCACAATGAGATACCATTTCACACCAGTCAGAATGGCTGCTATCCAAAAGTCTACATGCAATAAATGCTGGAGAGGATGTGGAAAGAAAGGAACCCTCTTACACTGTTGGTGGGAATGCAAACTAGTACAGCCACTATGGAGAACAGTGTGGAGATTCTTCAAAAAATTGGAAATAGAACTGCCATGTGATCCAGCAATCGCACTCCTGGGCATACACACCAAGGAAACCAGAATTGAAAGAGACACGTGTACTCCAATGTTCATTGCAGCACTGTTTATAATAGCCAGGACATGGAAGCAACCTAGATGTCCATCTGCAGACGAATGGATAAGAAAGCTTTGGTACATATACACAATGGAGTATTATTCAGCCATTAAAAAGAATACATTTGAATCAGTTCTAATGAGGTGGATGAAACTGGAGCCTATTATACAGAGTGAAGTAAGCCAGAAAGAAAAACACCAATACAGTATACTAACACATATATATGGAATTTAGAAAGATGCAAATGATAACCCTGTATACGAGACAGCAAAAGAGACACAGATGTATAGAACAGTCTTTGGGACTCTATGGGAGAGGGTGAGGGTGGGATGATTTGGGAGAATGGCATTGAAACACGTATGTTGTCATATGTGAAACGAATCACCAGTTCAGGGTCGATGCATGTTATAGGATGCTCGGGGCTGGCATGCGGGGATGACCCAGAGGGAGGATAAAGGGAGGAGGGAGGTGGGAGGGGGGTTCAGGAGGGGGAACTTATGTAAACCCGGGGCAAATTCATATCAATGTATGGCAAAACCAACCAATATAATATTGTAAAATAATTTGCCTCCAATAAAAAATAAATTAACTACAAAAAAAAAAAAAAAAAGGATGACAGGGTTTCCCGTCTGAGCCACCAGGGAACCAGGCAGAAAGACCTCCAAATCCACTCGTGACTGTTGAGGATCCAGCCTCTGTTTTGTTGGTTCTGGGGCCATTTCGGGTTCCCAAGTCAATCACTGCAAGGTTTTACAGGCATAACTTTTGGAAAGTCTTCCTGATGTCAAAAAGTGTGATCACCCTTCATTCCTGCCCCAGGCACGCCCCCACCACCGTCCTCCTGGTTTCCAAACTACCCCCTGAGAAATCGGTCTCAGGCACCTTTCCCATGAAACAGAACCCCTGACGTCACAAACGGACTGTTGTCTAGCTTCCATCCTTCCAGCTGAAGTGTAAGCTGTGTTCTTCATGCTAACCTAAGGAAAAGAGCATGCCTGCCCACTGTTTCACACTGCCCTCACAGTTACAATATGTGCTTACATCTGGTGCTGTAAAACATTATTACATTTTTCCTAAAACCGTAGGGCTTGAACGGGCTTCAAAATTTTGTCTTTTCCTTCCTCCTGGCTTCAACAGGACCCCCTAAATCAACAAAACCTAGAAATACTCTGAGATCTGCAGGAAGAGAATCATTAACTTCACCTCACACCCTTGGGACGCTCAGCAGCGTGAGTGATCTGAAGTGCATTAAGAAGGAAGGAAGGAAACAGGAAGAGATCTGAGGAAGCCTTCCCAAACAGCCCTTTCCATGGCATCGCTGCACTGCTGCTAACTGCAAGCTGTAGACACCAGAAAGACACGTGGACGTATGGATACAGCATCTTCTTATAGGCATGAAATTTCACTTGTCTGACATTTTATGCACTGTGCTCAAGATATAGAAGGAAGTAGGTCAGTTAGGTGGTGCAGAGGTCGGGAATCCACCTGCCACTGCCAGAGACTCGGGTTCGATCTCTGGCGAAGATGGCAACCCACTCCAGTATTCTTGCCTGGAGAATCCTAAGGACAGAGGAGCCTGGCGGGCTACAGTCCATGGAGTCGCAAAGAGTAGGACACGCCTGAACTCACACACTTCTACTACTACCCCTACTACTGTCAGCCTTCTAGCCACTCAGGTCAAATCAGAACCAATAACCACCTTCATAACAGACTGACAGAGAGCGCCCTCTGTGGGCAAAGCTGAGCTTTGCAAGCCAGATCGCTAAGGACAGTCCCATGTTCTCTGCTGCTGCTGCTAAGTCACTTCAGTCGTGCCGACTCTGTGCGACCCCATAGACGGCAGCCCACCAGGCTCCCCCATCCCTGGGATTCTCCAGGCAAGAACACTGGAGTGGGTTGTCATTTCCTTCTCCAATGTGTGAAAGTGAAAAGTGAAAGTGAAGTCGCTCAGTCATGTCTGACTTGTAGTGACCCCATGGACTGCAGCCTACCAGGCTCCTCCGTCCATGGGATTTTCTAGGCAAGAGTACTGGAGTGGCTTGCCATTGCCTTCTCTGCATGTTCTCTGAGGTTCCTTCTATTCATGCTCTGTTGTAGACGGTCTTCAAAGCAAGCCTAAGGGTGAGTCCCAGCCCTGCTCTGCCACCCACCAGCTGAGTGACCATGGACAAATCACCGCCATGCCTTGCATCCAGGTTTCCTCATCTCCACAACAGGGTTAATAGTGTGTGATAGTGGGTTGAACGGTGGCTCCCCTCTCAAAAGATATGTCCACATCCTGACTTCCAACACCTATTAATGGGAGCCTAACTGAAAAAGAAGTTTTTGCAGATGTAATTAAGTTAGCTATCTTGAAATCACCCTGGATGATCCACCAATAAGTGTCTTTGTAAGAGACACCGGGAAGAGATGGGGAGAAGAGATGTCTGTATGAAGACAAAGGTGGAGAAGGAAGTTATCCAGCCACAAGCCAAGGGACGCCCAGTCTTCATAACCTGAAAGAGGAGAAGTTTCTCCCCAGAGCCTTCCAGAAGAGCACAGCCTTACCAACACCCTGGATTTCAGATTCTGGCCAGCAGACCTCTGTGAGATCAAATTTCTGGAGTTTTTCTCAAGTTTGTGGTCATTTTTTCAAGCAGCCCTAGAAAACCAATTCGTTCCTATTTCATGGACTGTTCAGCTTGAAACCCATCCCAGGGTACATGCTTCATGGTGCCACTGGCGGGATTCTTGTCCTGTGTTCAGGGTCAGCTTCCGTCTCCTTTCATTCTGTGGGTACCCCCCAGACACCACTCACCCAACCAAAGAGCAAGAATAAAGGTCTTAGTGTTTCACTGGGAGGGAGTAGATTCATCTTTATCCTCTGGATAGTATTCAAAAATGCAAGCCAACTCATTGGCAAAGACCCTGATGCTGGGAAAGACTGAAGGCAGGAGGAGAAGGGGGTGACAGAGGAGGAGATGGTTGGATGGCATCACCGACTCGATGGACGTGAGTTTGAGGAAGCTCCAGGGAATGGTGAAGGACAGGGAGGCCTCATGTGATGCAGCCCATGGGGTCGCAAAGAGTCAGACACAACTGAGCAACTGAACAACAGCAAATCCCCCCGCACACCCAGATGCAATTATAATTCAAAAAGACCCCTGCACCCTGTGTTCACAGCAGCACTATTTACAACAACCCAGATACGGAAACAAGCTAAATGTCCATCGACAGACGAATAAAGAAGATTTAGTACGTATTAATATATACAGATATGCAGATGATATCACTCTAATGGCAGAAAAGTGAAGAGGAACTAAACAGCCTCTTGATGAGGGTGAAAGAGAGTGAAAAAACTGGCTTAAAACTCAACATTCAAAAAGCAAAGACCATGGCATCTGGTCCCATCACTTCACAGCAAATAGACGGATAAAAACTGGAAACAGTGACAGACTTTTTCTTGGGCTCCAAAATCACTGTGGATGATGACTGCAGCCAAGAAATTAAAAGACGCTTGCTCCTTGGAAGAAAAGCTATGACAAACCTGGACAGTATATAAAAAAGCAGAGACATCACTTTGCTGACAAATGTTTATATAGTCAAGGCTGTGGTGTTTACAGTAGTCACGGACCATAAAAAAGGCTGAGTGCCAAAAATTGATGCTTACGAACTGTGGTCCTGGAGAAGACTCTTGAAAGTCCCTTGGACTGCAAGAAGATCAAGCCAGTCAATCCTAAAGGAAATCAACCCTGAATATTCATTGGAAGGACTGATGCTGAAGCTGAAGCTCCAATAGTTTGGCCACCTGATGTGAAGAGCCGACTCACTGGAAAAGACCCTGATGCTGGGAAAGACTGAAGGCAGGAGCAGAAGCGGGTGATAGAGGACGAGACTGGTAGATGGCATCACTGACTCAATGGACACGCATTTGAGCAAACTCCAGGAGACAGTGAAGGACAGGGAAGCCTGGTGTGCTACAGTCCATGGAGTTGTCAAGACTCGGACTAGTTAGCGACCGAACGACAACAACAATATATACAATGGAGTAATAATCAGCCCAAAAAAATAATGAAATAATGCCATTTGCAGCAACATGGCTGGACCGAGAGATTGGCACATTGGCATACTACGTGAAGTCATAAAGAAACAGACAGACACCATATGATATCACTTATGTGTGGAATCTGAAATATGACACAAATGAACATATCTGTAAAATAGAAACAGACCCACAGACATAGAGAACAGACTTGTGGTTGCCAAGTGGAAGGGAGGGTGGGGAAGAGAAGGACTGGGAGTTTGGGATTAGTAGATGCAAACTATTATATCTAGGACAGATAAACAGCAAGGCCCTACTGTATAGTACAGGGAACTATATTCAACATCAATATCCTTTGATAAACCGTAATGGAAAAGCATGTGTGAAAGAGTATATGTCTAACTGAGTCATTTTGCTATACAGCAGAAATTAACACAACACTGTAAACATCAACGATACTTAATAAATGTTTTTAAGTAAAAGAAAACAATTTAAAATATCAATAATAGCCCCCCAAATTTTTATTCAAAGGAATCTGAATGAGACCCAAAGAATGTATTTTGAAAACACCTCCCATATGATTCTAACACCAAAAAAAACATGACTGACGTCCAACCAGTTAACTAGCCAGCATCCTTTCTATGCAGTTTGTGACCGGGTCATAATGGGTAAATATTTTGACCCTTGTCCCTGTACACAAGCACTGCTCCACCATCTCTGTTGACAGGGAGCATCACGGAAGCAGCCTGGGAGACCTAGAAGAGACAGCCAAGAGTGACTAGCCCGTGGAGTTTCCATCCTGTCTGGGGAAGCCAGATTTACACACGTGCACCTTGGGTACACGCCACACAGTAGTTCTGAAGGGCAGGAAAGAGTTTCTCTTTTTATCTGACTTACAAACTTGGAATATGTATACAATTACTTTTTGTTAAAAAAAAAAAACTTTAAAACATTCTGATTTTTTTTTTTGGAAGATGTTTAAACCACTGACATAACACATTTATTTTTAGGCAGGAAAGTGAGATCCAGAGAACTTAAGTGATGTAACCTGGATTACACTTTGTCCACGGCCCATCTGCACCAGCCACCACAGCCCCAGCTCCACGACTGAGGCCTTGGAGAGCTGTCATCACGGGCCCTGGTGCTTCCGTTTTGGGTGCAAGAGCCCCCACACCCCTACAGAGGCATGTGCCTGGGATGGCAAAGGAGCCATCAGCCCCTCCTCTGGGGGCAAGCCTGTTCTTCACGTGCCCCTGGGCAGCCCAGACTCCTGGAATGCCATGCTCTTGGCCATTGTTGCCAGAGGTGGTTGTTTCCCTGCCTGAAGAATCTTCTGACCGATGAGACCTTCTTTTCTGCTGTAGCTTTTCCTTCCTTAGAGCCCACCCCCAGGCCTTATCTCAGGTGAGGCCACGTCCAGGGCACAGGGCCGTTGCAATGTTTCCTGGAACACAGTTGCAAGGCTCCTGTTTTCACAGAGAAGAAAAAGAGAAGGAGGCATCCAACAACCAGTGAGCTGGTTCCGAGAACAAGCCCTTATCTGCTCTGGCCCAACTCTGGACCCAGGGCCAGGAGTCAGCCTCACAGCTGGTGATGGGGGCAGCCAGGAGAGTACACAGCCAGGGAGGGAGCGTGCACCGCGCCAAGCTAGAGATGCGACAAAACACAACTCGTGGGAGAACGGGCACCGTGGCGCTCTAGCTGTGCCAGGGCAAGGTACCGCCATGGAAAGGCAGTGAGGTGCTGGAAATCCAAGCCCCACACGACGCTCCTGGAACAGGGAAGGCTCTGGATTGCTCGGCAAACTGTCGTCAAGTAGAGGGTCTCCCCCAGGGACACCCCACTGCAGTGAAGAGGTTACTTATTGTTTAGTCGCCTAAGCGTCTGACTCTTTGCGACCCTGTGGACTGCAGCCCACGAGGCTCCTCTGTCCATGGGATTTCTCAGGTGAGAATACTGGAAAGGGTTGCCATTTCCTTCTCCAGGGGATCTTCCCAACCCAGGGATCAAACCCGTGTCTCCTACTGGGCAGGCAGATTCTTTACCACTGAGCCTCCAGCTAAGAAAGGGAGGATGCTAGCTGTGTTCAAAAAGCTAAGGGACCATAAGATTCCAATAGTAGTTCCAAGCAAGTAGTGAGGAAAGGTGGCATAAATTACTACATGGTCTACAGGGTCAGTAACTAACCAGATAAACATTAGAAATCAGTGATTACTAGAGTCCAGGGGGAAGTTCAGGCAGGAAGGACTGGCAAGATTTGGCTTAATAATATCTATCATTTATTAAACACTGAATACCTGCCAGAGTCTGAGGATTTCACTTCCAAGAACTCTACCAGGTCTGTATAAATACCTCCACTTCCCTGTCTTGGCTACTGTAAATAGTGCTGCTATGAACACTGGGCTGCCCATTGACAGATGACTCATTTTATATATACATATATACACACATATGTATGTATAGTAATATATGCAGTGGAATAATAGTCAGCCATGATAAAGAATAAAATATTGCCACTTGCAGCAACAGTGATGAACTTAAGAGAATATCACACTAAGTGAAATAAGTCAGACAGAAAAAGACACATAATATCACTTCTATGGGGGGTGTAAAAAATCATACATACGAATTTATACCTAAAACAGAACCAACTCACAGACATAGAAAACAAATTTATGGTTACCAAAGGGGGAAGCAGGGAGGGATAAGTTATGAGTATGGGATTAACAGCTACAAACTATGCACAAAATAGATAAGCAACAAGGATTTACTGCATAGCACAGGGAACCATATTCAACATTTTATAATAACATAATGGAAAATAATCTGAAAAAAAATGTATATACATATAACTGAGTCACTTTCCTGCACACCTAAAACTAACACAATGTTGTAAGTCAATTATAGATATGATATATGTGCGTACCCACTCCAGAGAACAGGGACTGAAACCCAGAGGCCAAGCAAGGTCCTGAGAAACAGCCGCGGAACCAGCGTGGTAGAGAGGGTCCATCTGGGTCCAGGCCTGTGCCCGAGTTTCCTCGGCTTCAAACGAAAGGAGGACTTGGATATGGGCAAAGGAAGGAGCAGTCATTCCAGGCTGGTGAAAGGGGCGTTTGAAAACAGAAATAGTAAAGTAAAAAACACACACAAGGCCATTAACAAAGGCCATTTCGTTGGGATGGAGATTTCCAGAATGCGTAATGTTGATGGAGTACTCGCTATTCCGCGTGAAGTTCTAAGAGCTTCATCATCAGTGAAGCGTGTCATCTCACTTAAGCCTCGCGACAGCCCTGTGAGGAATGAATCACGGTCCCCAGTGGCGGACGGCGCTACAGAGGCGCAGAGAAGTTAAGCAACTCACCCAAGACCACCAGCTGGTAAGTGGGAGACACAGGATTTGAACACCGTCTAGATGGAAAGTCCGCGCTACCCATCACCTTGTTACACTTGAAAGAGCTCCATCCTGGCATCCCCAGAGTGCCCAGCACCAAGGATGGCACCTGAAGACACGAGGCGTGTATAGCTGGCTTGCTGGATGAACTGACTGCTATAAATTATCTCTTTGGTGCCAACATTTCATTTCTTCAATCCAGCCTTCATGCTGCCTCTTGAGGTGTAATGCTAAATTGTTTCCTTCGAAAATGCAATCCTTTCCCTCCTTTGAGGCAGGTCTGTTCTCCCGGCTCTGCCCTCCACCCCCAGCTTCTGTCTGAAGCTCAAAAGCCATCTTGCCCACAGCTGCTTTGGCATCCTTACCATGACAAGCCCCTCCCACACCGCTTGGCTGGTCCCACCGCCCTGCGCTCCTGAGTGTCCACTCCACTACACTGTCTACTCTTTGAAGAGCTGTCATGGCCTTCCTTGTGTCCTTAATAAATGATGGTGCATGTACGCATTAAAATATGCATGAATCGATAGATGGGTTGGTCTATGAATGAATAAATGTGCACAGAGATGACAGGAGGGATGAAAGACTGGGAGGCAGGGCTTGTGTGGTACCCTGGTCAGAGTGGAAAAGGCAGCGGATTCTATGTCAGAGGCTCCGAAAGCTACACAGAGCTTTATCTGACTTGCCAGGTAATCTAAGAAAACCCGCGTCCCCGCTCTTGGACACTTTTTCCTTGTGCTTAACAAAAAAATGTTTCAAAAGACTAGAATTGCTGCAACTCTGCATTCTCCGGTTCTGTGAATGAAAAGTTCACTCTCAGACAAACTCATTAACAGATGTTTTGCGCCTCCACTCATGAAAAACAGCCACTCTGCTCCACCAGCGTCTTATCTGAAGCCACCCTTCTCCACCTCATCTCCACCGGGAGCGTTGCTATCTCACCCGGGACCTCCTCTTGGTGTTTGCGAACAAAAGCCAGGGTCTTATCTGGCCACTCTCTCATGCACCATCCTTGGAAAATATGAATGGACGCGCAGGGGCCTCTCATAGTCTTTCCATCCCAGGAAAGGCAAGTAAGACGGCCTCGGCTTTCTCAGAAAGATTGTGCAATTTCTTGTCGCTATCTGAGCTGAACAAGGAGGCAACTCTGAGCCCCGGACCCTCTGGCTAAGTTCAGCTTCAGGTCAAGTCAGGGGCCCCCAGGAGCTCGGGGGCACAGGATCCACAAGGAAGACATTCCAGGATGTGGCCAGAAGCAACAACAGTTCCCAGCTGTTCCCAGCCGCCTCCTGCCGGCAAAGGAGTTTGGGGTGGGGGTCTTCACACAGATGCAGCAGAAGGAGGGGTCCGATGCACGGCTGTGCCCTGCGCCAGGGTGGAGGGCAGGCAGGGGAGAACAGACCTGGCTTTGTTACTGGCAGCTCCGGTACATCACCCTGAGGCCCTCTGCGGCACCCTCCCTCTCTGTGGTCCCTGGCGGGGACCCTGACAGCAGTTGTTCTGATGCACTGTCCTTGGGCGATGACTCCATAACCTTCGCTTCCAGCTTGCCTGAGCCTGGGAGCCTGACTCCACAACGCATTTTGGAGCCCATGCTTTGAAACTCTCTTAATAAAAGATAGTTCTAGCACTGCCCTCCCTCAAGTGGGACTGAACCAACACCCAGCTTAGAGTGAGTTTTGCTTGTAGCCCTCACCCACCCCACTTCTCAATCTTTGGCCAGCTCCTTCTCAGCCTTCAGGTCTCACCTGTGATATCCCCACCTCAGAGACGCCTGCCGTGGGACTTCCCTGATGTCCAATGGCTAGGACTCCACACTCTCAAAGCAGGGGGCTGAGGTTCAACCCCTGGTCAGGGAACTGGATCCTGACCGCCATAACTAAGACCCAATGATGTTGAATAAATAAGTAAACAAATATTTTTTAGAGAGGGATTTCTGTCTTGCCCAGTCTCCAAAACCTACTCATGCCCCTCCTCCTTCCCAACACATTCATCCATTTTCCTGTTTTTTGTCTCCTTCTTGGAACTCAAATTGCATTTGTCCACGTGTGTCTGTGTAATGATTATACCCCATGAGTACTTTCATCTCAGCATAGGGAAGGATATTTTGGCTTTTTCATCCTCATCTATCAAAAAACCTACATATTGCCTGGTATACAGTAAGTGATCGATAAATCTTTGACCAAATGAATAGAATCATGAATTCATTAACATAGAATAGTATTATAATCAAAGTCCTAAAAGAAAATTTTAAGAGCTATAAAGCCTTTAATATCTATATCTTAACTGTTGGCTTTTATGTAAAGGGTTATGGAGATGAAGAAGGCAGCTGTATGTCTTCGTGGAGTTCACAGGTGACTGGAGGACCAGACATGTGATTTGTAGATTACAACAGTGAGTCTCATTAAATCCTCATAAGTGGCCTTAAGCGTTAAGATCCACATTTATCCAAAGGGGCACTGAGGCTCAAGACACCAAGTTCTTGGCTCAAACCACAGAGCGCGTGAGTTGTCAGAGCTGGAACCCAGATCTCCTGAATCTCAGCACAGAAGGTTTACTACTTCCGGTCCTCTTGCCCTCCACTTGGATGGCTTATTAATTCTTGCCCTTGAGAGCAAATCGAGCCAGAGTTCTCGGAACCCACATCATTTGCCAAGAGTGCTTCTGATAAGACCAGGATATGGTCTTGCTTCTGGACCTGTTCCTCTGCTCTCTCCTGCAAGCTGGGGACTGGATCAGCCTGAGCAGGAGGCTTGGGGGAGTGCTATCATCCCTCAGATATGCAGCTGATACCCCTCTAATGGCAGAAAATGAAGAGGCACTAAAAAACCTCTTGATGAGGGTGAAAGGGGAGAGTGATAAAGCTAACTTAAAACTCAATATTCAAAAAACTAAGTTCATGGCATCCTGTCCCATCATTTCATGGCAAACAGAAGGGGCAAAAGTGGAAGCAGTGACAGATTTTACTTTCTTGGGCTCCAAAATCACCTTGGATGGTGACTGCAGCCAGGAAGTTAAAAGATGCTTGCTCCTTGAAAGAAAAGCTTTGACAAACCTCGACAGAGTGTTAAAAAGCAGAGACATCACTTTGTCGACAAAGGTCCATACAGTCAAAGCGCTGGTTTTTCACAGCCTTCCCAGCTCTAGGAGTTTCTACCAGGTTTGTGCTCAAGAGACTTCCCTTGGGTGCCAGCAACTACAGAGGATGCAAACCATTAGCAAATGACTGCTCGGTCTGCCCTGCTTGGTTCTCTGGACGTCAGGAAGGAAAGATTGCTCTGACTTAGAAAGTGCTCCCTCCACACCGAGGAAACCAGAATTGAAAGAGACACGTGTACCCCAATGTTCATCGCAGCACTGTTTACAATAGCCAGGACATGGAAGCAACCTAAATGTCCATCTGCAGACGAATGGATAAGAAAGTTGTGGTACGTATACACAATGGAATATCACTCAGCCATTAAAAAGAATGCATTTGAATCAGTTCTAATGAGGTGGATCAAACTGGAGCCTATTATACAGAGTTAAGTAAGCCAGAAAGAAAAACATCAATACAGTATATTAATACATATACATGGAATTTAGAAAGATGGTAACAATGACCCTATATGCAAGACAGCAAAAGAGACACAGATATACGGAACAGACTTTTAGACTCTGTGGGAGAAGACAAGGGTGGGATGATTTGGGAGAATGGCATTGAAACGTGCATGTTACTATATGTGAACTAGATGACCAGTCCAGGTTTGATACATGAGACAGGGCGCTCAGGGCTGGTGCACTGGGATGACCCTGAGGGATGGGATGGGGAGGGAGGTGGGAGGGGCGTTCAGGACACATGTACAGCCGTGGCTGATTCATGTCAGTGTATGGCAAAAACCACTACAATATTGTAAAGCAATTAGCCTCCAATTTAAATAAATAAATAATGTTTAAAAAAAGAAAGAAAGAAAGTGCTCCCTCCAGAGGTAAGTCAAGGAGCACAATTCCTTCACTGGGAAGTGCAAAGTTTCAGACTCACCCCAAAGTGACTAACTGGTGTCCAGTGGCTAAGACTCCATGCTCCCAATGCAGAGGGCCCCAGGTTTGATCCACGGTCAGGGAACTAGATCCCACATGCCAGAACGAAGACCTGGTGCAGCCAGATAAATAAGTAAATATATATTTAAAGAAAAAAAATAGTGACTCTGACACCAACGATGTCACTTGGGGCCAGTTACTCCAATTCTTTGAACTTCATCCTTCTAATATGAAGACACAGACCCTCGAGGTTGTTGCGAGGACTACCTGAGACAAACCATACAACCCTGTGGGCACTAAGCGTTCATTCTGTGACACTGCTCACCGCCGTCCCCCGGTTTCTAAACCTTTATTTCCTTCCCTACTCCCTGGTCCATGTCTCATTTGGTCTTGATCTCCTTTTGCTTTTTTCTGACTTTCCTCATAAAATCAAGGTCCTTTGGGTTCTGACCATCTCTTCCGGGGAGGAAGTTCCACTGCTCAATGGTCGGCATGCAGAAGACCCCAAAAGAAGGAGCAGTTCTGTGTTCCTGAGAGCCAAGGAAAGCGGCCCAGAGGAGGTGATTATGACCTAATCATTGAGTAGATACAGTTACCAGGTGGAGGAATGTGCAAGGGCCCTCAGAGCCTGGTGTGGCTGGCACGCCCCACTGCCTGTCATGAAGCTGAAGCTTGGAGCTGGGCCAGGGCGGCAGAGGAAGCAGAGAGAGTGACCAGGTCTCATGGAGCCCTGTGAAAGCCCTGGATGTCACCCTAAACCTTTGAAGACCATCCTGAGGCTCTGGGTGGGTTTTGAACGTGGGAGAGACATGATCACATCTGTTTTTAGCTGCAGCCCACACTAGAAATGGGAAGAGTAGACAGGAGAGACACAAAACTAAAGAGTTAGAGACCAATTAGGAGGTTTTCCAGGCTTCGCTGGTGGCTCAGATGGTAAAGAGCCACAATGCAGGAGACCCAGGTTCAATCCCTGGGTTGGGAAGATCCCCTGGAGAAGGACATGCCCACCCACTCCAGTATTCTTGCCTGGAGAATCCCATGGACAAAGGAGCTTGGTGGGCTACAGTCCATGGGGGTCTCAAAGATCAGACACAACTAAGCGACTAACGCTTTCACTTCTTAGGAGGTTTTCCAGGTGAACACAGGCAAGATACAAAAGGGGCCCCAGTTAGAGCAAACGGGGATGAAGACAAGAGAAGAGATCAAGGGACACGCCTAAAATACAACTCACGGGGCCTGGTCATTGCTTGACTGGGAAAGCAATGGAAAGACAGCATAAACATGAGGTTCCAGCCTGCGACCCAGGGTTCCAGTGTCAGCATTAACAGAGATTTGGGGGCAAGAGAGGCACACCCGAGACAGGACGAGAGATGAGATTAGTTTGTGACATGCCATATTGGAGTTTCCTCTGGAACATACAGCTGAGTCCGAAAGAGATTCTAGCAAATGGATCTGGAGTGAAACCGAGACGTCTGGACCGGATTATAGTCCAAGGGGCCATTTGTCATAAAGGTGATTGATAGCATTTAGGGGACTAGATGAGGCTTCCCTGAGAGCTTTTTTAGCAAAGAATCTGCCTGCAATGCAGGAGACCTGGATTCGATCCCTGGGTTGGGAAGATCCCCTGGAGAAGGGAAAGGCTCCCCACTCCAGGATTCTTGCCTGGAGAATTCCATGGACTGTATAGATGAGTTCACCATCGATAGAGTTCCTGTTTAAAAAAAAAAAAACGCTGAAACACCAGCATTTCAGAGGCATTTAGAGAAGGAGAAACAAGCTAGGGAAAGCATGAAGGAATGGACAGAGTTAGGAAGAGGAGGAAAGGCTGAGAGGGGCTGGTGAGGGTGAACGAAAGAGAGAAAGCAGCCATCCAGAGGGCACACAAATGCACACATAGGCTACAACCTACGGAACTGTGCACCAACATACTTCAACTTTGCCCTAGAATGACCGAAAAGCTAAAATCAGTGAAATACAAATACTGAAAAAAACAAAATCAATAAAAATCTAAAAAAAAATAAAAATACAAAAGTGTCTCCTAACCACAAAGGAAACCCATCTTGACATTTTGGCATATTTCTTTTTTTTATTTCCTATTTCTTTGACATAGAATTCCCAGGTGGCACAGTGGTAAAGAATCCCCTTACAATTCAGGAGATGTGGTTTTGATCCCTGGGTCGGGAAGACCCCATGGAGTAGGAAATGGCAACCCACTCCAGTATTCTTGCCTGGAGAATCCCATGGACAGAGGAGTCTGGCAGGCTAGTCCATAGAGTTGCAAAGAGTCAGACACGACTGAGTGCATGCACACACATTCTATTTGTGCAATTAACAAGTCCAAGTGTCATCTGTCCTAATTTACATTACATAGCTTAAAAAAGTTACATGTGTTAAATAAAGTGCTGCTGAAACAGGGAGGAAGGACGGAAGGACTAAGGAAGCGAAGAGGGAGGGCGAGGAAAGGGACCATCGATACGGACCATGATGCACTGATCCACAGCATCGCAGGGAGACACGGAAGCAGCCTGAGAAGACGATATGATTTCTTTCAAATTCATTTCAAATCCCACCTAAGGATCACAATAAACTGTGGAACATTCTGAGAGAGATGGGAATCCCAGACCACCTGACCTGCCTCTTGAGAAACCTGTATGCAGGTCAGGAAGCAACAGTCAGAACGGTACATGGAACAACAGACTGGTTCCAAATAGGAAAAGGAGTACGTCAAGGCTGTATATTGTCACCTTGCTTATTTAACTTATATGCAGAGTACATCATGAGGAACGCTGGGCTGGAAGAAGCACAAGCTGGAATCAAGATTGCTGGGAGAAATATCAATAACCTCAGATATGCAGATGACACCACCCTTATGGCAGAAAGGGAAGAGGAACTCAAAAGCCTCTTGATGAAAGTGAAAGAGGAGAGTGAAAAGGTTGGCTTGAAGCTCAACATTCAGAAAACAAAGATCATGGCATCTGGTCCCATCACTTCATGGGAAATAGATGGAAAAACAGTGGAAACAGTGTCAGACTTTCTTTTTTGGGGCTCCAAAATCACTGCAGATGCTGATTGCAGCCAGGAAATTAAAAGACACTTACTCCTTGGAAGAAAAGTTATGACCAACCTAGATAGTATATTAAAAAGCAGAGACATTACTTTGCCAACAAAGGTCCGTCTAGTCAAGGCTATGGTTTTTTCCGTGGTCATGTATGGATGTGAGAGTTGGACTGTGAAGAAGGCTGATCGCCGAAGAATTGATGCTTTTGAACTGTGGTGTTGGAGAAGACTCTTGAGAGTCCCTTGGACTTCGAGGAAATCCAACCAGTCCATTCTAAGGGAGATCGATCCTGGGTGTTCATTGGAAGGACTGATGCTAAACCTGAAACTCCAATTCTTTGGCCACCTCATGCGACGAGTTGACTCACTGGAAAAGACTCTGATGCTGGGAGGGATTGGGGGCGGGAGGAGAAGGGGACGACAGAGAATGAGATGGCTGGATGGCATCACCGACTCTGTGGATATGAGTTTGAGTGAACTCCGGGAGTTGGTGATGGACAGGGAGGCCTGGCGTGCTGTGATTCATGGGGTCGCGGAGAATCGGACACGACTGAGCGACTGAACTGAACTGAACTGAATTGAAAGCTTAGAAGTACACATCCTTTCAGAAAGCTCCCTCCCCAGTTTTCAAAGAAGCGGGAGGGGGAAGGCCTGCTTATTTTGTTTCCAGAAAGGAAGGAGGCGGCGGTTTCAAGCCACGGTTTTCATCTCCCCGTGCGTGCAGTAACACCGCCATCTGCTGGGCATGGATGGCATCGCCGCACAGCGTGACTGGGAGCCCAGACCCTCCGCGTAACGCAGGTCCTTCCACCCCCTCCCCCAGAGTCACAAAGAAGTAAGCATCAAACAGTACCAGGGAGTAACGGGGAGAACCCCACTGAATGCAAGAGGCGCTGGACGAGATTTAAGACATCTTATGACCAAAAGGCAAGTGGACAGGTTGGTTTGGAAAACTAAGACTCCCACGTCCCAAGCCCCGGACGCTGCTGGCGTGGTGAGACTCCAAAACTCAGAACAAGATTCCGGCTTCGCCCCCACGGAGAAGCGCTCTCAGTAGTGCGGGGTTAGCCAAAAAGTTCATTTGGGATTGTCTGTAACAGCGTGTTAAAAAAAAAACAACCTGATCGAACCTTTTGGCCAACCCAATAACTAAGTTGATTGGTATGCCTCCAATCACCAGCTCCTTTCCTCGATTTCTTAGTAAGTTCTAGACTCAGAGTTATGAAAGACATATGATTAATTCGCCTCCTCAAACTTCATCGGTTCACAGAGAATCTCTTCTCAACAATGGATGCTTGGCCCAGCAAAGCCTGTTGTGGAAGACAAAGGGGTCCTCAAGGGCCCACTGGGAGAAGTGGCTTGAAGTAAGGGATCTCTCCTTACCCCCTTCTGTGGCCCTCCCATGTGAGACCGCCTGTCTGCTCACACATGATGAAGCCCTGTGCCATCACCACATGGAAGCCTCTGGTTGAAGCTCAGAGACGGGACAAGTCCTAGTCTCTCTTCAAGTAGATGACCCGCCAAGAGCCCGGATACCTGAGGCTGGGAGGTTCTCAAACAAAAAAACTGAGCTTAGAGCTCAACTCCTGGGGTTGGACTTACATGAGCACCGAGATTAAAATGCTTCTTGGGCTCAAACTGCAGCCTAGAAGACAGATGTGGGCCCGACCGCTGTGTCCAGCAAGGGACGAGGGCAGGGGGAAGCAAGCAGCTGGCAAAGGCAGGGATGAGGACGAGAAGAGACCAGGGGACCCTGGGTGCCCACCGGGTCCACAGTGCAGACCCGTGAGCCCTGACCACAGCCTCATCCTCCAGGGGGCTGCATACTAGGCTCTCTATTCACTGCAGTGCTTCGATGAGAGAAACTCCTGGCCAATGGGAAAAGGTTGTGTTACCTGCTTACTGGCAAGGTAAGCGAAAACACAGTTAATTTAATTCTTAGAAGGGACACGGTCTTTCTACCATGTCTGATTCCTCTTCTCTTGCTTAATGACATCATGCAGAGAGGCAATCAAGTCATGGGGGTTTGGATGTGTTACGCTTTCGTTCACAGAGCATGTTTATTTAGTGCCTACCTTGGCCAGGCACCATACGGACACACATGGGGGATACAACATTCAGTACAACAGGCTCAGGCACTATCCTCCGGGAGCTCACAGCCACGGGAGGCTCTGGGACCTGACGGCAGGGCTCTAGTCCACCGCTTCCTACCTGTGTGATCTGGGGTGGGTTGCTAAACCTCTCTGTCATAATTGTCCTCATCTGGAAAATGCAGGCCATAATAGTACTGACCTCCTAAGGCTGGTGAGCATTAAGTGAGGTTGCAGCTAAGAGTTTAAAGCTGGGCCAGAGAATATGGAAAGCATCTAATGAAAGTGCTAGTTGCTCAGTCGCGTTCAACTCTGCGACCCCATGGACTGTAGCCTGCCAGGCTCCTCCATCCATGGAATTCTCCAGGCTAGAATACTGGAGTGGGTTGCCACTCCCTTCTCCGGGGAATCTTCCCGACCCAGGGATCAAACCTGGTGCTCCTGCATTACAGGCAAATTCATTACTGTCTGAGCCACCAGGGAAGCCCAAGCAATCAATAAAAATAGGCAATTGTTATCACATAACAAGTCCTAAGGGTCTTCATTCTAACGTAATAACTGTACTGAACAGTGCAGATGACAGGGTTTGAAAGGTAGGCAATTACCATGAGATCGCACTGACTTAAAACCTTACTCAGATATCATGGTAAGCAGAATGATGGTCCCAAAGATATCCATGACCTCAGCCCTGGAACTTGTAACTTTATGTGGCAAAAGAGTCTCTGAAGATGCGACTCAGTTAAGGATCCTGAGGAGAGGGGGTCACCCTGGATTATTCAGGCGGGTCCACTGTCATCACATAGATCCTTATAAAAGGAAGGCAGGTGGGTTGGATGCAGAAATAGAAGAAAGTGGGCTTCCCTGCTGGCTCAGTGGTAAAGAATCTGCCTGCCAATGCAGGAGACACTGGTTCGATCCCTGATCCAGGAAGATCCTACATCCCATGGAGCCACTAAGCCCATGTGCCGCAATCACTGAGCCTGCACTCTAGAATCAAGGAGCGCAACTATTGAAGACCACGTGTGCCCTAGAGCCCCTGCTCCACAACAAGAGAAGCCCCTGCGATGAGAAGCCTGCACACCGCAACTAGAGAATAGCCCATGCAGCAGCAGAGACCCAGCACAGCCAAAAACAAATAAGTAAAGTTATTTTTTTTTAAACAGAGAAATAGAAGAAGGTGGTATGATGATGAGAACACAAGGGAGAAATGGGGATGCGATGAGAGTCCCTGGCCACAAGTCACGGAGTGCAGGAAGCCGCTAGAAGCTGGAAAAGCAAGGAAGTCTTCAGAAGGAAGAGAAGTGCGCTGACACTTGATTTCAGCCACTTAAGATTCATTTCCGACTGCTGACCTCCAGAACAATAAGAGAACAAATTTATGATCTTATTCGCCGCTAAGTGTGTGGCAATTTTTCACAGCAGCAATAGAAAACTGACACATATTTGAATAAGAACACCGGTTTATTTCCTCACCACGGGTACCTGAAACACAGCACCACAGAGCAGATAAAGCACCAGACTCTGGTTGGAACCCTGCTTCTGTACATTACTGTATGTCTTTGGATAAGTTTCTTAACCTATCTGAGCCTCACTGTTCCATCACCAAAATAAACATAACTAATTCCAGTTTGGGTTGGAAACATACACAGGAGGCCACTCAACAGTTGCATCAGTCTTTCCATTAAATATAAAGAGCCCTCTCCCCTGCCCCCCAAAAGCTGGTAATTTAAAGGCTTCCGCTTTAGCTCAACCCAGTGTTCTGTGACAAGTTAGAGGGGTGGGATGGGGTAGAAGGGAGGTTCAAGAGGGCGGGCACATGTGTACACTTAGGGCTGATTCAAGTTGTCGTACGGCAGGAACCACCACAACATTGTAAAGCAATTATCCTCCAGTTAAAAGTAAATGTTTTTTAAAAAGCTCCAGCTTTTCTGCACTTTAATTAAGGATATTCATTTGCACGCAGGCCACTGTCCATTTCTGAGTCCTCAACTTCTAATTGCTCCTAGAGGTTGAGACTGAAAACCTGGATAACATGTGCTTGCCAGAGATAGTATTTTGGTTTCTGTTACCCTAGTCTGCAGAGAACCTGAGCCCCATCCAGCCCCACTCTCCACCCCGACTGCTGAGAGTCAGACCCACTGGCTGACAGTCTGTCCTCTGCTCTGTGGCACCTTGTCATCGGCACACCAATTCACCACCTTATCTTGAAGTGGCTAGAGAAACATCATCAGAATCTTCACATGCCCATTGGAAATACCACTGCTACTATTACTGCCACCAACAATAACGGTGGCTGGCACCTGTTACTGCCAGGGCACTGGAGACTTTGTATAACACCCTGCAGGGGGTGAGGGCGGTGTTTCATCCATCCCAGTCTTTGGGGGTTTTGGTAAGAAGAAAATGTAGCCTCGATCAACAGAACAGCACGCTGGCAGTATGCAATAAAGGTAGTCCAGATTGGCAAACAAGAAACTTGGTCTTGTAGGTGTCTCCCTCCGCCCACTTTCCCACCCCACCCCAGCCCCCACCTCTGCCCCCACCTCCAGCTACAAAAGGAGTTAGGGCGTTCCTTCCGCCCTAAATACGGTCAAAGAAGAACAAGAGGGTAGCGGTGGAACCAGAGCGCGAATTCTTGGTGGGGACGGAGATGAAGGCAGAGTGACTGCCCGACCGTGGGGACCCTGAAGAGAAGGATGGGGTTGTCAGGGAGGAGGGACTCACAGAAGGAAAGCTCCCTCCTGCCCTTTGCCCCTGATTCTCTCCCTGCGGGGTCATCCAATATCGTGGTTCTCAGTCTGGTAGTGACCTGAACCTCTCCATCTTTCCCGAGGTGGCAGACAGAGCTAGGAAACTCCCTCATGGACCTCATTTCATTGAATCCTCATGAGAACCTGTTAGACGGGTGCTATCGTTCCCAGGGGGTAGGTGAAGGGTCGATGCCCAAGGGAGCCTCTCATTGCAGCCTGGATCCAACCCCCCATGCTCAGGGCCTGCGCTCTCCCCAGGCCTGGCCCTGCCACCGCCGCCAGCCTTCACATCCCCTCCCCAGGACGGCCTCAGGGGCCAAGAACATTTCCAGGGCCTCTTCCAGGGAGGCCCAAAGGCCTGGGTGGTCTAGAAACCTTGAAGCAAGCTCTGCGCTTTATCCCGGAACAAATGAGAAACGGGAAGGGAAGGTCCGTCCCGGGCTGCAAACAGCTGGGCCCAGCTGAGGGACAGGATAAAATCACCTCTCGGCTCCGCACCCTCCTGCAAATGGAGACCCATCGCCCGCGGGGACTTGGAGGGAGGCCAGGGGTGTTTGCAGAGAACAGCATGGCCGGGCCGGGATGCAGAGCCTGGGGAAGGGGTGGCCAGGGATGTGGGCCAGCTGCTGGGGTGGGGGGTCCTGAGCCCAGAAGAAACGCCCCTTGCAGCTCTGGGCACAGCTGGAACTCAGGCTAAACTGCCAGGGTCCTCCCTGCCCGTCGGAAGGCTCACGCTTTCCCGGAGCTCCTACTGTGCGTGGCAGCCACCGCGTCGTGTGCCTTCAGGGATGTGGTCAGAGACAGAGAGCTCCTCAGGGTCAAAAACCCTCCACTGCCAGCCTGTAAAGAGCTCTCCTCCATGTACAGCTCCGCGTGAATCAAGTTCAACCCTGGACACCGTGCTCAGTTGCTTCAGTCATGTCTGCTCTATGCGACCCCATGGACTGTAGCCTACTGGGCTCCTCTGTCCATGGGATTCTCCAGGCAAGAATACTGGAGTGGGTTGCCATGCCTTCCTCCGGGAGGTCTTCCTGATGCAGGGTTCAAACCCATGTCTCTGATGTCTCCCGTATTCACAGGCAGGTTCTTTACCACTAGTGCCACCCAGCAAACCCATGTTCAACCAACCCTATGCTGGGCCTTTTTCTTTGAACTGAACTGGCACACACAGTCCTGCTCCTCCTAGGTTCATGGCTGGTTCTAAATCTTCCATGTAGGCGATAATCACTGGTTTCTTGGGTCTAGTTAGGAGTATGGGAACTTATGTATTTAAAAAGCCTCTCCAGGTGACTTTTTCTTTTTCCTCCTGCCATACCACAAGGCTTATGGGGGTCTCAGTTCCCCAACCAGGAATCAAAGCTGGACCATGGCAGTGGAAACCTGGAATCCTAACCTCTAGGCCACCAGAGAACTCCCCTCCAGGTGGCCTTTTTTTTTTTTTTTTATGTTCACCATTTTTAATGTCTTTATTGAAACTGTTACAGTATTACTTCTGTTTGATGTTTGGTCTTTTGGCCATGAAGCATGTCGGATCTTAGCTCCCCAGCCAAGGATTGAACTTGCACCCCCATGCAGTAGAAGGCAAACTCTTAACCACCTGGACCACCGGGGAACTCCTCTCCAAATGACAAGGTTTCTAGGTAGGCTGGCCCCAGACCGCAGTTGGAAAACACTGCTCTTTCTCTAGACCATGGCCTCCAAGCCCTGCTTTTTCAGACCCCACGCTAGCATGTGGTACAACACCCCTGCTCTCAGAACGCCTGGCTTCTTCCTGGACATCCAGGCCAGCTTCCTGCATCTTCAGCACCTCAATGGTACAGCCAGCCCTTGCTGGACTGAGCTTTGAACCGCATCAGGCACCTGACTGAGACAGTCGGCCCTGGGTCACACTAGTGGCGCTGGGCCCACAGTGGAGGGTCTGCCTGCGGGAGGACCTGCCTTGAAACATGTCTTGCCTGGTGGGTTCCTCTCTTTGGCTGTGGGACCCCCCCAGCCTCCCTTCCTCCCTCCCTCCCTTGACTCAAGAATATCTTCTCCAGGCTCAGAGCCTTTTCCCAAGCCCTCCCCGGCCCCCTCCCAATCCAGCCTCAGCCCCACAATCTTCACCAACGCGACTGCCCTTTGTCCACCAAGGCTCCACGGCAGGGGAGAGGGTCCTGAGGATTCCAGAACCCTGGGGCGTCACGAAAATATGCAGTCTGACAGGAGAGAGAAATAGAGCAAAGAAGTGCTTCTCAGAGTTCGTAAACAGGTGGACTAAATGGCAGGAGAGGAGGAACAGGCCGTTGCAACAGTCTGACACGGGAGCCCAAGTGAGCCCCCTGGGAGGGGGACACGTCTTTGAAGTTTCTGGTCTCAGCTTAAAGTTGAAATGCTTGTGCATTCAGCCCCACCACAGAGCTGTGCTGGTTTGAAGGTACAACTGATGCTTGAAATCAGCTGTGACTAAGAGGGGTGCAGGGGATGAAGACTGCGTCTCACGTGGGATGACACGAGAGAAGAGCACTGAAACATGCACATTACCACATGTAGAACAGAGAGCCAGTGGGAGTTCGACGTGTGACGCAGGGAACACAAAGCAGTGCTCTGGGACAGCCCACAGGGGTGGGATGGGGAAGGAGCTGGGAGGGAAATTCGGGAGGCAGGGGACGTATGTATACCTAATGCCAATTCATGTCAATGTATGGCTAAAACCATCCCAGTATTGTAAAGTAATTATTCTCTAATTTTTAAAAATTGTATATATATAAAGAAATCATTCTCATGATTAATCCCTGTCCTTGTCTGCTGTGCAACGGGATTTTAGAAGTTAGGTTTTAACACTCCAAGGCAGTAGAAAGAGTCTGATTCATTTCTCAGAGGTGCCCAGAAAGGGTGAGGAAAATACACATGGTGCAGGAAGACAGAACCGGAGCATGAAGTGAGCCAGGTCTCAAGGCTCCATGACAGGCTCAGGATTTAAAGCAGAGGGCAGTTAGGACTTCCCTGGAGGTCCAGTGGTTAGGACTCTGTGCTTCTAATGCAGGGGCGGAGGTTCAATCCCTAACCAGGAAACTAAGATTGGCAGGCTGCAAAGAGCAGCTAAAAAAACGGGGGGAGGGAAATTAAAGAGAGCAAGGAAGGTGGCATAGACCAGGGGTCCCCAGTCTCTTGGATCTAATGCCTGAAGATCTGAGGTGGAACCGGTGTAATAACAGTAGGAATAAAGTACGCAATGAATACAATGTTCTCGAATCATCCTGAAACTATCCCCCCACCATGCCCAAGTCCATGGAAGGATTGTCTTCCATGAAACCCGTCCCTGATCCCAGAAAAAGGCTGGGGGCCTCTGCCATGGACAACGTGACCTGCATTATCAGTCCTGCTAAGAGACAAGGATGCAGAAGAATATGAGAATATTGTTCCCGGTGATGGGCTTAGAAAGAACTGACCTCCCACCACCAGAACAAAGAAAACCTTCTTGCTCAGCCCCCTCATTTTACAGATAGGAAACGGAGGCCCAGAGAGAAGCAACTCAGCCAAGGACCTCTGGCTCAGCTCGTAAAGAATCCGCCTGCAATGCTGGAGACCTGGGTTCATCCCCGGGTTGGGAAGATCCCCGGAGAATAGAAAGGCTGCCCACTCCAGTGTTCTGGCCTGGAGAATTCCATGGGCTGTATAGTCCATGGGGTCACAAAGGGTCATAGAGTCGGACACGCCTGAGCGACGTTCACTCCACTCCACTTCAGCCGGGGGGCTCGATGAGCTCGGGTCGGGCTGTGCCCCAGGCCTGGGCTCCGCCCCCTGCGGCACGCTGCTCCCAGCCCAAGCATCCCCCTTCCGGTACCCCGTTCCCATCCATCACCAGGCTTCAAGGGCCTCTGTGATGGGCACCACCGTGCGGTGCTCTGACCTGAAATAAATCACCGCGGCTAATGGTCTTCTTGCTCCCAGTGACCGACGGCAGACAGCCCTGCTGTCACTCACTCGTGCAATAAAACAGCTGAGGCCACGGCACTCCTTGAGGGAAGTGTGGGAACCAGGAGATGGGGGAGGCCCCCAGCAGGATCTCGCCCCCTCCCCCACGTCTCCTTCCTCCCTCTGTCCTCCCCTGCCTTCCCTCTTTCTCCCCTCCGCCCAGCGTCACACACATAAGGCACTACAGGCTAACAATTTCTTTGTGATGACCCCACCACCTCAGTCATTGGGAACACCCCCCAACACAATAGGGTCACTTTATGAATCGGAGGGTCTTACTCCGTGTGGAAGCTGGTGGAGAGCGCCGTAGTGATAACCACCCACCCACACAGGAGGCTGCAAGGATGCCCGGACCCCTGCCCCCAACTGCTCCAGGTTGGGCAGCCCTCTGCTGCTTCTGGACCGAGCTCCAGCCTCAAGAATCCCTGACCAGCGGCCTCGGGTGTCAGCTCGGCAGACAACCGGCCCCCTCTCCCTCACTTGGATCTCCAGGCCTCCCTGCAGTACTGCATGGGCCAGCACCACTCTGAAGCCTGAAAAGTCCTCTCTGCTACCCCAACCCGGGAGAATCTCTTCCAGGCCCTGGGGGCTCAGCCAAAGACTTTCCTTGCCCGGGAGTGTCCGTTCTTGCGATGCTGCTTTTTTACCTTCACGGGTCTCAGTTTCCTCTGCTATAGTAGTATGTTTTCAAAGGACTATCGAGAGTCTATGAGCTGGCACCATTATGGAAGAGGAAAGTGAGATGTAATGTATTTAGAACTGGCTGCCATACAGTAACAGCATACTAGCAAGTACTAGGTTATCCCTGGTGTACAGCAGCTGCCCCCACTCAAGAAAATGAATGATTCCTATGATGTATTCATGAGACTATAATAAGCAGATTAGTGGCGGTGATAGTACTTATGCCATATCCTCAGATCAGACAACACAGAGTGTATCTCAATTTCAGGGGGAATATTTTAAGAGAAACTTAGATAAACAGAAGGACATTCAGAGGAGATGGAGCCAAATGATACAGGAAACTTAAGAAAAGTGTTAGTCACTCAGTTGTGTCCAGCTCTTTGCCACCCTGTGGACTCTAGCCCACCAGGCTGCTCTGTCCATGGAATGCTCCAGGCCAGAATACTGGAGCGGGTTGCCATTCTCCTCTGCAGGGGATCTTCCCAACCCAGGGACAGAACCCAGGTCTCCTGCACTGCAGGCAGATTGTCTACTGTCTGAGCCACCAGGGAGGCCCCCCTCTCCCCGCCTCCCGACAACAGAAACGTAAGACTTTCTCCTTTGAAAAAGGTCTGAAAAGTAGAGACGGTTAATCAGAAGTAGAGATAGTTGGAGGAATGAAGAGATGGAGTAGAGGTCGGTGCGTATTTCATCCTCAAATATATGAAAGGGCTATTATGCCATCTTCATCTTTGTATCCCCGGCTCCTGGCAGGAGGCATGGCATTTTGGTCACGTTTAATCAGTGTTAGCTACCGATTGAGAAGGCATCCAGGTAATCCACCTGCCAATGAATATTCTTATGGACAACATACGAACAGCCCTCATAGGCAGAGACTGATATGAGAAATGACAGGAAAATAAAAGACATAATTCACATAAAGACATTACAAAAATGATTTCTACAAAGAGTCAGGGAGCTCCTCCACCCTTGGAGGAATATCTGTCAGCGCTCTTTTCAGGGTGAAGGGCAGGGTGGTGATGCTGCTGAACGAGGG
This sequence comes from Moschus berezovskii, assembly GCF_049115385.1. Classification (NCBI taxonomy): domain Eukaryota; kingdom Metazoa; phylum Chordata; class Mammalia; order Artiodactyla; family Moschidae; genus Moschus; species Moschus berezovskii. Next base: position 61,800,526 of record NC_142475.1, on the reverse strand, counting down.
ACAAAGAAGCACAACTGGACACCAGCACGTCCCAGCTTTTCCAGTGTTATCCTAGTTCCCTAACCAGGAACGGAGCCTGCACCCTCATCAGTGAGCACGTGGAGCCCTAACCACTGAGTCACCAGGGAATCCCCAGATTTCACATTTCATGGGCCAGTAAACGTTTTCCCCACCCAAATGTCAGAGAACTGACAGAGGGTTGCCCACGTTTTGCCAACAGTGAATACGGATACAAATTCAGCTATCATCTGCTACTGCAGTCATTCTGCTTTAAAAAAAAAAAAAAAGGCACATTTACATTTTAACGATTGCAGAGTAAAGGAAATCCTTTAAATTCACAAATGTAGCTCTCTGAAGCCTCAGGCTCATCTCACTGTTCTTCTGTGACCCAGTGAAAACATCACTCAACAGGACCGGACTGAGGGTCCCCATTTGGGAACGCATGTGTGCAATGAATCCTATGTCCTTTCTTTATCTGGATGTTTATGGTTCTGACCCATACCTGGAACCAGCACCTTAGTAGATGTTCAATATATATTTGTGGGAGAAAAGACCAAATTTTATTCAGACATTTGATATCAGGTGGCACCACTCACCCCAAGATAGAAATCTCATCTGGAAAGACACAGAAGCAAGACCCCCCAAAAGTGCAGGCTTAGTCAGTCATGTCCGACTCTTTGAGACCCCATGGACTGTAGCCACCAGGCTTCTCTCCCCATGGAATTTCTCAGGAAAAGAATACTGGAGTGAGTTGCCATTTCCCTCTCCAGGGGATCTTCTCCACCCAGGGATTGAACCCAGGTCTCCAGCATTGTGGGCAGATTCTTTACCATCTGAGCCACCAGGGAAGACAAAGGTCTTCCCAAGCCAGGAATCAAACCAGCGTTTCCTGCATTAGCAGGTGGATCATTTACCACTGAGCTGCCAAAGTGCATGGAGGAAACCAAATGGATCACAATTCATGAGGTCAGGGGAGAAGAACATCTTGCTCTGCTCTGGCTGAGCTCTGGAAAGCTATATTCTCTGCAGTACCTATATTTCCCCCACCATTAGGGATAACCCTCCTATTTCCATAGTATTAAGCAGTTAACAAGACACTTTCATGTTCATTACATCACGTATCCTTTCATCAAACATATATGGAGCCCTCACCATGTACCAGGCACTGTGCTAGGTTCTGGGAAACAGAGTGGGGTAGGTGAGCCTCACCAGGCATGACCTTCCCCACCTCCCCACACACAGGGGTGCCCCTGCCCTCGGGTCCCCTCACTGGACTGGAAACTCCTGACAGAGCAGACGGTGCATCCTTTTTATCTGTGGATGGCCAGCACCTGGAAGGATGACATGATCAAAGAATGAAGGAACCAAGGTAAGCTCAGCTATCTCTCAGCTAAGTAGCTGTCCAGGTCAGGCACACCAAAAATGTTTGCTAGGATAAGCCCTGAATGCAGGGAGAGCTACATCATTTTCAAGGCCTAAAGCAAAATAAAAAATATAGGACCCCTTGTCCAAGAGGGGAGACAAAAGAGCCCTCAGAGGAGCTGAACTTTTTCCTTTATCACGGTCTCATTTCCAGCTAGAGATGGTGTGTTTGTATGTGCTATTTAACATGACTGTAAGGAATGAATTATTAGCATGAATTTTAGAGTTCATCTTTATAGTCCTCTGAGGCTGGTCTTAGGAACCTCTTTGAGCCTAGAAAGGGGGAAAGGACCAAGACAACATTCCCAAGCTCAGTAGGACTCAAATTCCCAGGGAATTTCAGTCCCAGTTCCACAAGAAGCGTGTCTTGCATACACACAGATGACAGAGGTCATCGGATCGGAAACGGGAGGGCACTGGAGGTAGTGGGGACCAGTGCTGGCCACTGGCAGTGCAGCCAGGTGGGCTCCCTTTTAGGACATGACCCACTCCGAGCCCTGACTCAAGCACTGCCATATGGAAACCTGGACCACCACCTTTCACCTGTGTGCCTCAGTCAAACCTGACACTATGACCTCATGGGCTGTAAGTCCGCCAAGCTCCTCTGTCCCTGGGATTCTCCAGGCAAGAATACTGGAGCGGGTTGCCTTTCCTCCTCCAGAGGATCTACCTGACCCAGGGATCAAACACACATCTGCTGCATCTCCAGCCTTAGCGGGCAGATTCTTTACCCCTGAGCCACCCAGGAAAGCCCACCCTTCACCTACGACAGACAAAATGACTGAAATCTCTCTTCAAACACCGAGTAGAACCGTTTCGTATGTACTTCCCTCTGCCCCCACGTTTGGCATAACCATCTCTTCCTCTTAACTGAGATCTCATTACTTTTGATATTCTTTGATCTCAGGGTTCAGCATCCACAGTGATTTTGGAGCCCAAAATCACTGTGGATGCTGATTGCAGCCATGAAATTAAAAGATGCTTACTCCTTGGAAGGAAAGTTATGACCAACCTAGATAGCATATTAAAAAGCAGAGACATTACTTTGCCAACCAAGGTCTGTCTAGTCAAGGCTATGGTTTTTCCCGTGGTCATGTATGGATGTGAGAGTTGGACTGTGAAGAAAGCTGATCGCCAAAGAATTGATGCTTTTGAACTGTGGTGCTGGAGAAGACTCTTGAGAGTCCCTTGGACTGCAAGGAGATCCAACCAGTCCATTCTTGAGGAGATCAATCCTGGGTGTTCATTGGAAGGACTGATGCTAAAGCTGAAACTGCAATACTTTGGCCACCTCATGCGACGAGTTGACTCACTGGAAAAGACTGATGCTGGGAGCGATTGGGGGTAGGAGGAGACGGGGACGACAGAGAATGAGATGGCTGGATGGCATCACCGACTCGATGGACATGAGTTTGAGTGAACTCCGGGAGTTGGTGATGGACAGGGAGGCCTGGCGTGCGGTGGTTCATGGGGTCGCTAGGAGTCGGACACGACTGAGCGACTGAACTGAACTGAACTGAACTGAAGGCAGTCTCCCAAGCCTCCCCAATGGTGGAAACAATGTATCTGCTGCTCCTCTCTGGGCACCGGCACCTAACATAGTGACACACAGTTGGTGAGTGTTAAATGAATGTGAAGTAAATATTTTTTCCTTCTGCCCTATGCATGTAACTCTTTTCTGGGTGTTTTGCAAAGGCAAATTGTATCTCCCATTAGGATGCAGGCAAGGTAAGCATTACAGATTTCTTTTGTCTGCAGTACAGTATAGCACTTGTATACGGCACTCAAGAAATGTTTGATGAATGAATGACTGGATCACTGAATAAACAAGCAGTCGGGCACTTGCCCAAAACTTGCTGGACTGAATTAAGCAGACCTGCATGTGCAAAGGAGGTGCCACAGCCTCACGACAGCCAACATGTGTTCTGCATTTGTCAGCCGGGCTCTCTTACACTCGGGCCCCTCACGTGGTCTTCACCCATCAGCCCGCTAATGGGACCATAAAGGGAAAGGATCCTGGGTCCTGGGGTTTCTCAGAGTCATCCACTTCAAGCCCTTTTAATGTGAGTTCCTGACTCGATTGGGTGTGGAGAGAAGAGAAAAGGTGATGAATGGCCCCGAGACAGGGGAAACTCGGATACCTGACTTTGTTCTTATCTCGGGAAGAAGGCGGCAGCCTGAAAGAGTCAGCAGCAGGCACACTGGGTCCTGATGAACTAAGAAACTCAAGAATGTCCCTGGATAAATGCTCGCTGGATAAATGAATGGGTGCTTCTGTTGCTCATTACCTTTTAAGTGAATAGGGTCAAAGGTTGGTATGAATCCAAGGCTCATGGGGTAAGATATTCTTTGTCATCTGGCAGGAATTATTACGGAGGGCAGACTGGGCCAGCCAGTTCACATGGCTAATGAAGGCAAGGTCACAGGTTTGAGGCCCCCTGGAGACTAGTTATCTGCAGGCAGAGGAAAAACCTGCTTCACAGCCACACTCGGTGCGCTGAGTCTGGGCAACCATCTCGCAGATTCCTGTGTTTGTCCAGGAGGGGAGGAGAGCACATGAGTGGCTGAGCTGAAAGCCTCCATCAGAGGAAAGCAAGCGAATTATTATTTGCACAGGATGTCTTAAGGCTGATGACAACGACCATCCTAGCAGCGTCAATTGAGAAGTTGCTCTGTGCCAGACAGTGTGCATGGGTTTTCTCACTTAATCCTTACAAGCAGGCATCACCGTCCCACTTTCCAAAGGAGAAACCTGAACAAAATGCTTTCACAACCACTTATCCGCGTCATCCAATTGAATCCCCTGCAGTCCTGTGAGGGAAATTTCATTCTCCTGCTTTTACAGATGACAAAACCCACAGCATAAGAGATTGGCGGACTTGACCAAGGTCACCCGGCTGGGGAGTGGCAGAGGCTGGTCCCAAATGCAAGGGTTCCCAAAACCAGTTCTGTTCTCTGAACCATGAGACCATAAGGCACTGTTTTTTTTCTTGACAAGCAGATTAATAATGTGATCTTTACCAATGCAAAGGGGCTAGTTCAAAATCAATAAAAGCAAGGACTTTGACTGTTGCAAAGAAATGCCACCTAAGGCCACCCAGGCTAGTCTCTTGGCCCCAAGGCTGAGACAGGGGTCAGGGAGATGCAGAGAGAGAGGCGGCCCTAGGGCCAGAGGGCCTTTCTGCAAGCCCCAACTTGACCATTTACTGTTACTCGGCATGGGGCTCAACATCTCTGGGTCCAGCAAGGCACTGTTCTAAATCACAACCCTTGGAAATGGGCATTAGTAGTTTTACCCTTGGAGAAGGAAATGGCAACCCACTCCAGTGTTCTTGCCTGGAGAATCCCAGGGACGGGGGAGCCTGGTGGGCTTCCGTCTATGGGGTCACACAGAGTCGGACACGACTGAAGTGACTTAGCAGCAGCAGCAGCAGTTTTATCCTATGAATAAGAGAAAAAGACCGAGTCAAAAAGAAGCTGAGCAGCTTTTCCAAGGTGATGGTGGTTTAGTCGCTACATCGTGTCCCACTCTTTGCAAACTCATAGACCATATCCCACCAGGCTCCTCTGTCCATGGAATTCTCCAGGCAGGAATACAGGAGTGGGTTGTCATTCTCTTCTCCAGGGGATCTTCCTGACCCAGGGATCGAACCTGGGTCTCCTGCATTGAAGACAGGCTCTTTACCATCTGAGCCTCCAGGGTATTAGCAAACAGCAGAGTAGGCATTTCAATCGGGTACTCCGGCTCTAGTGCCTGTGCTGTGAACACAGGACTAAAATAACAATAATAATTGTAATAATAATAATACCACCCACCTCATAGGCTTTGGGGATCTGATGCACATAAAGTATTACATGCAAAGTGTCTGGCCTGTAGTACTTACTCAATACAGGATACATTTTATCCTTAAACAGATTTCCCACCTCAGAAGATTCATTCATTTTTCAGTAGGTACGTATCTTGAGAAGCTACAGCTCGATGACACACATATGATCCCAGGCAACCCAGGATTTGAAATTAAACATTCTATGCCTGGGCTGCGCTGCAAGTCCTAGGAAGGTGGCTAGCCCAGCAGCCTGACTCAGTGCAGGGTGCATTCAGTAGTGAGGGGAGCTAGCTCAGGGTTTCCACCGGCCACAGAAGACAGAGCACAGCAAGAAACGGAGAAATTTATGCCCACGGTACATGTCTACATTGAGGAGGTGGGGAAGGAAGCAAGCCAGCCAGCAAGACCTCAGTCAGTGGGCTGGGCCCAGGGACAAGGCTATAAGCCCTGGGGAGATGATCTTCCCAGGACAGAGCTGGGCTGGGAAGTAGCTACACCATGAAAACTGAGGAGGAGGGATGGGTAGCCGGTGTAGGGACAGCTTCATCCCAGTTGCTAGATAACTGGGCAAAGATGGGGAATAGAGGGGCAGCCCAAGGGGGACCTAAATGTTAGTTTCACTAACTCCTCAAGGGTTTCTAGAAATGCTCCAGCCTTGGGATAGCTGGGGTCCTGAGAGCTCCAGCCGACAGCAGAAGATGCCACAAAGGCTGGGTACCAGGCAGGACCCCACCAACTGAGCCACCAGTGGGCGCTTGTCTCGAAGGTCAGGGTGGGATTCTTGCATTCCGTAGAGTGTTGGACCGGACGACCTCTAAAGTGCCTTCCAAGTCCTCAGCCCCAGGACTGTAACAGGCTCATTCCCCTGCGCTCCCCTCAGCCCCTCCTGGAACATCACGCAGTATCTTCAGGCTGGACCGAGGCATCTTAGGACTGCGTACATGATAACTGCCTTTGTTCCAAATACAGAGGCAGCATCAGTTCCCCGAAACCTGACCCTGACAGAGACATCTACCGAGGACCATCTTCCTACAAGGTCAAGGCTCATCCTGTGATCTAGGACTCCACAGTCATGCGTCTGTTCCACCCAGGGGATGCGATGGGGAGGTCAGAGCCCCTAGCGTGGCGCCAGGTCTCTCGAGGAGCAGGGATGGGATGGTCCCAGGCATCAATGGAGCTCTGTGGCCTCCGAGCAAAGGGAGGAACGCCCTGTCTGAGGAATGCAAACCTCCAGAGAGCTGAAGACAGCCACTCTTTGCCATTATGAAACCCCAAACACTCTGGGTGTGGTGGGGTTTTTAAAAGTGGATTCTGCCGCCACTGAGGAGCCTTGGAAATGTGGAAGGCATACCAACCCAAGCCATTAAATGCCCAGACGGCTCAGGACAGAGTCGCGAACAAGGAGCCAATGAGTTTGGGGCAGAGTGTCTCAAAGAAATAAACATGCGGTGAAGGTGTTTCCATAGCCGGTAAATACTGTCTTTCAGGGGGTTCAGAAGGAGACCAGACAGCCTGCCCCCACGATCCCCCTGATAAAAGAGTGACACTGTGTATCGAAGGAGCAGGCCGCCAGGCACAGAAGCCAGCTTTGCCAGCCACCCTTTAATTTATAGGCCGTAAATGATGGAGCTCATGATCTATTGCCCCTGACTCGGGGGGGATTTATCCTGGCTACAAGCACACACAGAGCCACTGATATAAGTAACGGCCTTGGGTGGAAAAAGGTCGGGCTCTCACTAAATGCTAAGTAAAGACGTTTGGAACAGACAGTTATATTACTGAGCAATGGCTCTGAATACATCACAGGAAGCAGCTCACACCACCCATCCTGGCTGAGGCCAAGCTGGAGGGGAGGAAAAGCTGGGAGGCTGCATCCCGGGGAGGGGCGGGGCAGGGGGCGGTCTGCAGCCGCTGCCAGCCAGCCTGATCCCTAACGACCTTTCTTCCCACCGGGCATCCTCTTTTCGAGTCGTCCACTTACCCCAGCTCTGGCCTCCTCAAAACCTGCTCTCAGGTAAAGGCTGGTTCCTCTCCTTCATGTGAGTTGCAGGATCACTACACCTTGAGATCCGAAACTTCATGTGTTCCATGATCACTGTGATGCCAGAGACAGTTCAGTGCTGTCCCAGCAAAGAAGCTCAGGAAGTCTTACTTGCGTGAATGGACAGAAAGTCTGCTTCTATTCATTCATTTATCCATCCATCCATCGCTCTATCCATCTAACCATCCAATCAGTATTTCCCAAAGGGCATGATTGTTGGGAAGACAGCATATTTCATGCTCAGTGCCAGGCCAGCAAGAGAGAACTTACTCATGTTTCATTTTCTCTGTGTGTGTGTGTGTGTGTGTGTGTGTGCACGCTAAGTTTCTCAGTTGTATCTGACTCTTTGTGACCCTACGGACGGTAGCCCACCACACTCTTCTGTCCATGGGATTCTCAACACAAGAATACTGCAGTGGGTTGCCATGCCTTCCTCCTCCAGGGGATCCTCCCAACCCAGGGATCAAACTTTCATTTCTTATGCCTCCTGCACTGGCAGATGGGTTCTTTACCACTAGCACCACCTATAACTAAAAGCTACTAAACTAAAACTCTGAAGGAAAACCTGATTGAGAAACTGGCATTTCCATGCTGAGATTTCAATACCCATGGGTATCTCTCAAAAATTGCCAGAACAGTAAGGATATAAAAGATATGAACAACACTATCAACCAACAAGACCCAACAGACATGTATAGAACACCACACGATACAAGCGTAATGCATGTTCTTCCCAAAGGTACATGGAACACTTACCAAGATAGATTAGTTCCTGTGCAGTAAAAGACGTCAATACATTTAAAAGGATTCAAGTCACACAAAGTGTGTTCCCTGACCACATGGATCATGTAACTTCCCTGAGATGCAGTGTTCTCATCTGGAAATGGAATTAATAATGGGAACTCTCCTTTAGAGGGTTCATATGAAGCTTAGACACAGTAATAGGTAAAAGAGCTTCAACATAAAAGGCACTCAACAATGTAACTATTAAAATACACTATGATAAGGCAATGTAACTATTATAAGACACCAAAGCTAGTAAGTCGGCAGAAGCCAGAATAGAAACCTGAGTTTGACAAGTGTCAAAACATGTGCTTCTCCCAACACACAGATCGGGAGCCCTCAGGAGGATGTGGTGAGAACAAATAGGGGGGTGCTCATGACCACGTTTTATAGGCTAAAAACCACAAATTTACTAAAAGTGAAGTTTAATAACTATTATTATTAACACCCAAGACTGTGAATGTATTTATGTTCTGATACCAGGACATGCCACAATGTTTTCTTATTTTGCTTAAATTCCTCTTTAATAGAGCACATTTTAAAAGCCAGTAACGGCTGTTTTCTGAGCACCAAGATAAAAATACACACACTCACCCCAGTACACATACATCATAAATACCACACATATATCATGCATGAACGCACTTATGAAAATTCTAAACTCATAAAATATTAATGCTATGTAATCATCTATACATGATTTATTATATACTAATGAACATACAGATAGACATTGCCGCCATTTGTAATAACGCCACCTTAACACATATGCAAACATAAATTATAAAGGCTTATTATAGGAATGTCAGTTTATAGTTATATGTTAACTTACCGTTTACAAAGCCATTTCATATTCATCGCTTCATTTTAGGGTCTCAATTGTCTTATACTGGAGTCAGGCTAGAAATCGTTCCAGCAAAGCACAGCGGGAAAAGCACGCATTCTAGAGTCAGGAGAATTTGGTCCGGAATCCTAGCTAAGTCTGTTGCAGAAGCAAACTCATAGGCATACTGATAACAAAATGTGTGTAAACACATAGGGAAGCTGAAACAGGTATTATTAGGAAGGCAACCTCAGCTGCATGTGAGCGACAGGCAGGGAGGTCTGCCTGGAAGAGGTGCCATCTGTCTTACAAAGTAACTGACAGACCATTGGCTCCCAGGGGATCTGGAGTACACACAATGCAAACAAACACACATGGTAAGAAATCACCTTCATGGATCCTCTACCTCCTCTCAAATCCTAAACCTGGGTCCTCTCCCTGGGTCTACCCATAGTCCATCTTTCTTACACACATGCTATGGACTGAAATGTTTCCCCCTAAAGTTCATTATGTTGAAGCCCTAGCACCTTTGTGACTATATTTTAGATAAGACTTTTAGGAGATAATTAAGATTAAAATGGGGCTTCCCTTGTAGCTCAATGGGTAAAGGATCTGCCTGCAACACACAAGACCTTGGTTTGATTCATGGGTTGAGAAGATCCCCTGGAGAAAGGATAGGCTACCCACTCCAGTATTCCTGGACTTACCCCGTGTCTCAGATGGTAAAGAATCGGCCTGTAATGAGGGAGACCTGGGTTCATACCTCAACTGATAAAGAATCTGCCTGCAATGCAGGAAACCTGGGTTCAATCCCTAGATTAGGAAGATCCCCTGGAGAAGAGAATGGCTACCCACTCCAGTATTGTTGCCTGGAGAATTCTATGGACAGAGGAGGCTGAGAGGCTACAGTCCATGGAGTTACAAAGAGTCGGACACAACTTAGCGACTAACACTTTCAATTTTCACTTTCTTTCAAGATCAAAATGGGGTCACAGAGAGAAGCACCCTGAGTGAAGTAAGTCAGAGAGGGGAGGAGAAATATCTTATGACATCAGTTACCTGTGGAGTCTAAACAGGAATGACACAAATGAGCTTGCTTACAAAAGAGACGTAGAAAACGTCAGGGGAAAGGGATAGTTAGCGACTCTGGGAAGGTCATGTGCACACTGCTGTATTTAAGATGGATAACCAACAAGCACCTACTGTATAGCACATGAACTCTGCTCAACGTTATGTGCCAGGCTGGATGGGAGAGAGGTTTGGGGGAGAATGGTTACATGTATGCGTATGACTAAGCCCCTTCACTGTTCACCTGAAGCCATTAATCAGCTATACCCCAATGCAAAAGGTTTTCGCTGTAAAAAAGTAAAATTCAGTCAGTTCAGTCGCTCAGTTGTGTCCAACTCTTTGCAACCCCATGGACTGCAGGACACCAGGCTTCCCTGTCCATCACCAACTCCCAGACCTTGCTCAAACTCATGTCCATCAAGTTGGTGATGCCATCCAACCATCTCATCCTCTGTCATCCCCTTCTCCTCCTGCCTTCAATCTTGCCCAGCATCAGGGTCTTTTCCAAAGAGTCAGTTCTTCACATCAGGTGGCCAAAGGATTGGAGTTTCCGCTTCAGCATCAGTCCTTCCAATGAATGTTCAGGACTGATTTCCTTTAGGATGGACTGGTTGGATCTCCTTGCAGTCCAAAGGACTCTCAAGAGTCTTCTCCAACACCACAGTTCAAAAGCATCGATTCTTTGGTGCTCAGCTTTCTTTATGGTCCAGCTCTCATATCCATACACGACTACTGGAAAAACTGTAGCTTTGGCTATACGGACCTTTGGCAAAGTAATGTCTCTGCTTTTTAAGGTGCTGTCTAGGTTGGTTACAGCTTTTCTTCCAAGGAGCAAGTGTCTTTTAATTTCATGGCTGCAGTCACCATCTGCAGTGATTTTGGAGCCCAGAAAAATAAAGTCTGTTGCTATTTCCAGTGTTTCCCCACCTATTTGCCATGAAGAGATGGGACCGGATGCCATGATGATAAAAACTGGTATCCTTGTAAGAAGAGGAAGGTTCACCCATCCTCGCCCTCCCTCCCCATCTCTCCATACACATGCACCTAGGGAAAGCAAGAAGATGCTGCCTGCAAACCAGAGGCCTGAGCATGCTGGCAACCTGAACTTGACTTCCAGCCTTCAGACAGAACCGTGAGAAAACAACTTTCTGTTGTTAAACCACTCTGTCTCTACTCTTCTGTTATGGCAGCTGAAAGATTAACATAGCCACCCCTAAGCTCTCATCTGGTGAGTTTACCCACTACATTTTTGTTTTTAATGATTTCCTCACATTTTAAAAATAGTCTCACTCCTTAGCTGCGGTCCCAAGTTTCCCACTACCAGGTTGGACGCCCAGCCAGCACTGGCAACTCAATATGCCTAAAATGGGTGTCATGCCTTTACCCTGCTCCAGATCATTCTCCTGACTTCCTTACTTCAGATAGGACACCACCAACCTAATCATCAGGCTCAAGATGACAAATCTGGGGTTCTCTGGGGATTCAGTGGTTGGGAGTCCACCTGCCAGTGCAGAGTCACCGGTTCGGTCCCCGGTCCAGGAGGATTCCACATGATGCTGGGCAACTAAGCCCAAGTATACCACAGCATCTGAGACCACGTGCCCTGGAGCCTGTGCTCTGCAGCAAGAGAAGCCACTGCAGTGAGAAGCCCACGCACCACAAAAAGAGCAGCCCCCGCTCACCGCAACTAGAGAAAACCCACGCGCAGCAATGAAGCCCCAGTGCAGCCATAATTAAAGAAAAAAAAGATGCCAAATTTTGTTGGCTTCCTCCTTCTCTCCTTCATCTGCCATATTCTTTTGCAGTTTTTCTCAAAAATCTCCCTCATTTCAGTTACTGCCATTGGCAGCAGCATGGATAGAACTAGAGATTATCATCCTGAGATGAGCCAGCACGAGAAAGACAACCCTCGTACCACTTAAATGTGTGATCTAAAATACGGCACAAATGAACCTCTCTTTGAAACAGGAAACGACTCACAGACACAGAGAACAGGCTTGTGGCGGCCCGGGGTGGGGGAGAAGGACAGACTGGGATTTGGGGGATGGTAGAGGAAAACGATCACATGGATAAACAACAAGGTCCCACTGTATGGCGTGGGGAACCATATCCAGTCTCCTGGGATAAACCCTAATGGAAAAGAATATTTTTAAATATATATATATATGGGGGGAGAAGGTGGGCGTAACTGAGTTACTCTGCTGTCTAACAGAGATTGCCACAATATTGTGAATCAACTATACTTCCCTTTAAAAAAAAAAAAGAACCCACACTTCAAGCACGGTTCACAGCAAAACATCTAGAAACGCTGATTTGGGGAGTTCTGTGTAGCTGTCAAAATTCTCATACATGCCCCCAGGAGTCCTCTTTCCTTCTCCTTCACCAGGAGAGCTACGTGGTTTTTCTCTCCCCCGTTATGTCACGAGCCCACTAGAATGTAATACTATGAGGACAAGAAATACATCAATTTTATCTCTGTCTATATCCCCAGTGTCGTGCAGAGTGCCTGACAGATTGTATCCTCAATAAATCTTCATTGACGGAATGAATGAATGAGTGAGCTCAAACATTATTATTCTTGCAGTTCAGGAGCATTTAACCAGAGACTTGCACAAAGCGTGTGCCCGTTAGATGTTCACTGGATTTCATTTAATTCAAAACATATAAGAAAAGGAAAGTAAGATTTTCTGGTTTGGGGCTAATGAAAATTTTGGGAAGTAGCTGGCTTTGCGTTAGCTTTGTACCAACATCTCCAAAATGTGTAGCTTTTAATCCTGAAACTGTAGACTATTTCACTGGCAAATAAGCCGGGTTGTATTTTCCGTGTCATTCCCATTTCAACACAAGTGTTGCTGAAGCAAGTGTCAAGGACACTTGAAAACAAGCCTTACCCTTTCTTAGATGTGAATGATGTCATTCTTAGCCATCGGTAAGAAGACACGCCGGCCTTGTATGCACACCCCTCCCCTGACCCTAGGTAAACTTCCCTCCTGTGCACGGCCAGGTGACCCTCAGGGCTCAGCCTCCAGAGTTCCTCTGCTGCTCTAGAAATGCAGTGAATTTTAATACCGTTGAGCAACTCTGTTCCAACACTCCTGGTGTGAATTGAGAACAAAGCTCTGGTTGCTAGGCAACCGTTACAAAAGCAGAAGGATTTCCAAAATAAAAAGCAACCCAGAATACACTTGACTGGAGTACATTTGCACTCTTAATTTGCAATTGGTTGGCGCACACCCTTACCTTGGTCAGATGGCTTATTTCTTGCTTACTCTACAAGATTTGTTGTTGCTGCTGCTGTTGTTCGGTCACTAATTCATGTCCGCCTCTTTGCAACCCCACGAACTGCCACATACAAGGCTTCCCTGGCCTTCACCATCTCCCAGAGTTGGCTCAAACTCATGTCCACTGAGTGGGTGATGCTCTCCGACCATCTCATCCTCTGTCACCCCCTTCTCCTCCTGCATTCTGGAAGATAGCTCTTCAAATTTTTACCTAAGCTGAGAGTTTTCTTAATTCCTTCCAGAGTCCCAGTGAAGAAATAAAGAGTTACGTTTCGCCGCTGGGATCACGGGCAAGTAGTGGGTACTCAAGGACTGAAGGTTAAATGAATGAATATCTGGGCACAGGGGCCTGCTTCTGCATCCTGAGGGGATCGTGACATTGGTAGGTAGATAAAAACATACCTATACATCCATGAGATGGTTTTAAAAGGGTCCACAAATTCTTTGGTACCCCTCACTTCACGAGATGGAGCGTGAATGGGAGTTGGGCTTAGGAACTAACTTTTTTTTCTTCAGTCATTATTTATGTCTTTCTTAGGTCAGGCCGTGAGAGGCATGTGGTTGGGCTCCCCAACCAGGGATCCCATGCACCCCCTGCATTGGAAACAGAGTCCCAACCACTAAGCCACCAGGGAAGTCCCAGGGACTAACTTCTAAAAAACACAATATGGAGAATTCACAGTGTGTGAGTAGATTGTATGAGGCATGGAAACTTTCTTCTCTCTCTGCCTCTCATCATTCATTCTGGGGGAAGCTACCTGCCATATTGTAAGGACATTCAAGCCATCCGTCGACTGGCCCACACCGTAAGGAACCAAGCCTCTTGTCAACAGACACGTGAGAGACCCATCTTCAAATCAGATTCTCCAGCCTCAGGTAAGCCTTCTGATGAGCACAGCCTCAGCCAACGTCAGACTCCAATCACATGAAAGACCACAAGCCCAAAACATCCAGCTAAGGTCGCTTCCAATTTCCTGACCCATGGGAAAAGGGAATCATATATTAAATGTTTGTAATTTGAAGCCACTATGTTTCAGAGTGATTTGTCACACAGGAAGAGATAATACAATCTTCTCTCCCCTTTTCTGAGATGACAGCTTATAAAATATACATTCCTTGAAGCTGTCTTATTCTCTCTATGTCCTCAACACCTAGCATTTTGTGTGTGGTCAGTCAATCATAGGTAGCAGCTCATTTAATGACAAGCATGCCCTTAATCTTTTATGGAAACCTATACATACATGAGGCAGGCATGGCAACCCACTCAAGTATTCAAGCTTAGAGAATGCCCATGGACAGAGGCGGCTGACAGACTGCAGTCCATAGGGTCGCAAAGAGTCAGACACGACTGAAGCGACTTAGCATGCATGCATACATGTAAAAGGGCTTCCCTGGTGGCTCAGTGGTAAAGAATTCGCCTACCAATGCAGGAGATGCAGGTTCTATCCCTGGGTTGGGAAGATCACCTGGAAAAGGAAATGGCAACCCACTCCAGTATTCTTGTCTGGAGAATTCCATGAACAGAAGAGCCTGGCAAGCTGCAGCCCAGGCGGTCACAAAAGAGTCGGACACGACTTAGCGACTAAACAACGATCTCCCCTAGTTGCAGTGAGGGGCCCTGCGTCTAGAAGGAATACGGGGCCTTGGTGTGTCCAAGGGAAGAACCGTGAGCAACAGGCACACTTGAGAACTCCACGAGAAGGAGAGGGAATCAATGGCCTCAGGTCTTAGATCCCACTTGGGGATTTTCGTGAAGTTCTCCTGAAGCAAAGTCATCAGGGGCACTCAAGCTTACAAAGGCCAGTTGGATGGCTCTTAAAGATTGTCGAAAATGAATACGAATGAATCTAAAATATCTATAATCTAAAATAAACACCAGCATTTACTTCTTGAAAAAAACAAAGGAACAACAAAAAGAAACAGCCAGTGGGAGGAGATAAGCCTTCAGTACCTTGCTGCCTTGAGCTGCCATAACTGGAAGACCCCCTCCTGCCTCTGCTCCCTGCCCACCTGGGAGGCAGGTGGGGTGTGCAAAGTAAACCAAGGAGGAGGACAGGACACCTGCATTGCCCATATTGAGGTTCACACGCTCTCTGTCACCATCACGGAATAACACTATCAACTTGCAAATAGGTTACACTCCTCAATAGATACAGGGCCTCCTTGATGGCTCAGCAGGGAAAGAATGTGCCTGCAATGCAGCTATACGGAAGACATGAGTTCGATTCCTGGGGCAGGAAGATCCCCCGGGGGAGGATGATCAAGACAAGAGACAAGATCATTCCATTTTTGCCTGAAAAATCCCAGGGACAGAGGAGCCTGGCTGGCTACAGCCCAAAGAGTCACAAAGAGTCAGACACGACTGAGCGACTAAGCGCGCGCATGCGTGCACACACACACACACACAGATAAGAGAGGGTGAATGATGGCAGCCAATCACTGTCTTGCTTCCTCGGTGATGACAAGGATAAGGCAGATTAAAAGCTGGACTTGCCCTCCGGGACCCAATGGACTATACAGTCCACGGAATTCTCCATACTGGAGTAGGTAACCTTTCCCTTCTCCAGGGGACCTTCCCAACCCAGGCATCAAACCCAGGTCTCCCACATTGCAGGCAGATTCTTTACCAACTGAGCCACAAGGGAAGCCTCCATGGAGGGCTGACTGTACTCTAATGAAAAGACCCTGTGATGCTTCCCTTCTTTCTAACAACTGGTGTCTGCTCCACACATGCGGCGCACGTGAAACGTGCAAGGAAAGTCCCATTCAGTCTCTGTCTCCAGTTACTTACGGTCCCGCTCCAGAGGGAGGGGACCCACGAATACCTATAAACTTTAAATAGCGGTTTAAACGTCCCAAAATGGAGAATCACATTTTTCTCTTCTTTCCACCCACTGCTTTTGAGTTTTCCTCACTCTGGTGGCTCAAATGGTAAAGAATCAGCCTGCAATGCAGGAGATGCAGGTTTGATCCCTGGGTCAGAAAGATTCCCTGGAGAAGGTCATGGCAACCCAGTCCAGTATTCTTACCTGGAGAAGGAGACTGGCGGGCTATAGTCCATAGGGTCGCAAAAAGTCGAACACAACTGAGCTGCTAAACACAACGCAGGCCATAATACCAAGGATACAGCCTTTAAAACTTCATGTTACTTCTGCCCTTATTTTCATCCATTCAAGGAAATCTTATTGAGTAGCAGCTATGTGCTAGATGCATGGTAGGATCCTATACAACTTTTTAAATTAGATCCAACAGCAATTCCCTAAGATGAGAAAACTGAAGTTCAGAGAGTCTGAATTCTCTACCAGAAGTCACATAGCTAGTGGTCTGTCCAACTCCAAACCCAGATTCTTGTCTCTGACCCCGCCAACCAGTCACAATCGCTCTCCAAGTACATGAAGACAATCTTTGTTTCCACCAAGACAGTGAATCCCAAGATTTTCACCATCCCTGTTTTCCCATGTGTTAACCAAGGTTCCAAGAGTTTGAAAAAGTGTAATTGCCTGGCTGAATTTCTCTAGAAATAATATTTCCCTGCTTTTTGAGAAGTATGTAAACCTCTCAACCTGGGCTTTTGCTCGGCCTGAAAACAATCAGATTTACCACAGAATCCGCAGTAATCCCAGCATAAGCAGCTGACAGTTTACAAGTCACAGTTTCTCTGAAACACTGAAAATAGCTCTAAGTTCCCCTGTAATTCAGGTCTTACCCCCCCGCCCAGAGGTTTTTTAAGAGAGTCATTTCCAATCCATGTTTAAGAGGGAAATTCTATTCTCAGGATATGAAAAGAAACCAGTTTTAAGGCCCTCTGCCATTGTCCCATTTCTCCCAGCAGAGAGGAAACTGGAAGGGGGAGAAGAGAGGGTGGGGGAGGGCAGAGAGGGAGCACCGATGAGACTCAGAAGGTAGAGGCCCGACAGTCGCTCCCTCCGCAAGTGAAGGCATTGCAAACAGCCCCAGCTAGCTGCCAGCTGCTTGACAATGCTGCCACCTTCTGGCATAAATTGGAAATGCATGAGAAAATACTGCCAGTCACCGGCACTCATTGGATGAACTACAAAGATGAAATCCTATATACAAATAAAGTTTGTAAAAACAAAATTATGCTCCAAGGTCTCCCTGGCATCTGTTTAAACTCTAATTCAGTATAATTCTTTTTTAAAGCTCCTACCATCTAGTGCTTGGACAATTAGAGAAACTACTTCGACAGTCTCCCTATTTCCTTCCATGCAAGGTGGCCCCCCTTCCAAACTATTCCCCCAACAGCAGCCAAAGCTTCCACTGACTCTTAACTTGAAAATGAATTTTTCTTGGAACAGAAGTGTTACTCTGGCCCAGGAGAGATACCCAGTTGGCAGCCTGCGAGCCTAGTTTGCAGCAGCTCAGGTGTGTGTGCATGTCCAGGGCAGTGTTTGAAATGACTTTATGGGGAGGGCACCTCCTACGTCCTCAGGCTGCTGGTAACCCCCTGCGCATACCTGATACAGACATGCACACACCCCCTTCACAGGCTAATTTACCCATGTGGTCCCTGAACTCAGGAAAGCTCAGGAAGAAATTCACATCCACGTGGACCACTCCCCCCACCGATGTGACATTATTTGGGAAATAAAATCTTTGCAGATGTAATTAGTTAAGCTAAGAAGAGGTCATCCTGGATGAGAGTGGACTTAAATCCAGTCTTTATAAGAAAAGACACAGAGGGACTTTCCACTTCCATTGCAGGAGACATGGGTTCAATCCCTGGTCAGGGAACTAAGATCCTGCATGCCATGTGGCTGAAAAGAGAAAAAAGGAGAGACAGACAGACAGACACAAGCCAAAAGACTGTGCGAAGGAGGCAGAGACTGGAATGATGCAACCACAAGCCAAGGAATTTCAAAGACTGTTGGCGACCACCAGAAGCCAGGAGAGGTGAGTTAGGATTCTCCCCTAGAGTGTTCCGAGAGAGCACGTCCTGCTGAGTCCTTGGAATGTATTTGAGGAGACAGAGAGAGAGAGACAGCTAACAGAACATACAATTTTGACTTTAACATAAGGAAGTTCCCAAAGATTTGGAGAGGCCAAGTAAGCATGAGAGTTTAGCTAAAAATAAAGTGGATAATCAGAACAGGAGCACCTTAGAAATAACTAGAAATCATTCTTTTTTAAAAATCTCACTTTTCAAAAGAGAAAGAAAAAAAATCACAAAGTAACTCGCCTGTATCCCTTACCTCTCCTGTCTTCAACCTCTCCCTCTGCACTGATACGTCCCATGGGTTTTTTATTTATTGTGGCGGTACTGTCTTCGTGGTCGCGCAGGCTCTCCTCTAGTTGCGGAGAACGGGGGCTATATTCTAGGTGTGGTGTGTGGGCTTCTCGCTGCAGCGCCTTCCCTTCCTGCGGAGCACAGGCTCTCGGCGCGGGTTTCAGTAGCTGCAGCTCCCCGGCTCGGGAACACTGGGTTAGTTGTTGTGGTCCACGGGCTTCGTTGCTCCATGGCACGTGGGAGCCGCCTGGATCAGGGATCGAACCCGTGTCTCCTGCATGGGCAGGCGGATGCTTTACCAGAGGCCCCCCATAGAAAAGCCCCCCCATCGGTTTTTAATCACGCTCAAGTGAAGCAAGTTCTCACCCCACCCTCCAACCCCTTCGAGTCACTTACTGCCTTATATATAACAAGCTTCGTTCACCATTAACACAAAGGAATTTAAGCAATGCCTACACTTACCTCGCTTCCCTGATACCTCAGTTGGTAAAGAATCCACCTGCTATGCAGGTGACCCCGGGTCGATTCCTGGGTCTAGAAGATCCACTGGAGAAGGGATAGGCTGCTGCTGCTGCTGCTGTTGCTGCTGCTAAGTCACTTCAGTCGTGTCCGACTCTGTGTGACCCCATAGACGGAAGCCCACCAGGCTCCCCCGTCCCTGGGATTCTCCAGGCAAGAACACTGGAGTGGGTTGCCATCTACCCACCCCAATAATCTTGGTCTTCCCCTGTGGCTCAGCTGGTAAAGAATCTGCCGGCAATGTGGGAGACCTGGGTTCGATCCCTGGGTTGGGAAGATTCCCCTGGAGAAGGTAAAGGCTACCCACTCCAGTATTCTGGCCTGGAGAATTCCATGGACTGTATAGTCCATGGGGTCGCAAAGAGCCAGACACGACTGAGCAACTTTCACTTCACTTCACACTTGCCTCATTTCTCAACCCACGGCCATGAGACTTCAGGGCCCACCAGTCCACACAAAGAGACCTTGCTAACCTCCCCAAATGACATCCATGTAGCTAAGTCTCATGTGAACGTTTAATCCATTTTTAAAAAAATTCTCAGCAGCATTCAAATCTTTTGGCCATTGTCTCCTTCTTAGAGAACACTCCTTCCACAATGTTGCTGATTCCTCCCTAGGTTTCCTCCTCACTTTAGCCACTTGCATTTATTTTCTGTTGTTTTTCAACAAATTACCACCAGTTTAGCAGCTTAAACATCATTTATTTAATGACCTCCTGGTCTCTCGATCAGAATTCCGGCAAGTTTGCCTGGGCTTTCTGATGAAGGTCTCACAAGGTTGAAGTCAAGGTCCTGGGGGTCTCTGGGAAGGATTTGCTTCCAAGCTCACTCAGGTGGTTGGCAGAACCCAGTTCCTTGAGGCTATAGGACTGCTGTCCCCATTTCTTTGTCAACCGTCCGCTGAAGGCCTCATTCTCTGCTCCTTAAGGCTGCCAATATTTCTTCTCACATGACCCCTCCCTCATCAAGGTTAGCAACAGCATATGAAATCCATCTCACACTTGGAATTTCACCAAATTGTTCTAACATCAGGAAATGCTGTTGGAAATGCATGCAGGAAATGCTCCACTCTCAAGGATGTCTTTGGTTAGGTTAGATCAATCAGGATAGCTCTGTGTTTGAAGACCAGTTGTGCCATATAACATAATCACATGAGTGAAGTCACAGGATCTGGGGACCGGGGCATGGAACCTTGGGAACCATTGCTAAAAGTTCTGCCCACCAAACCACCTCATTTTCAGTTCCCTTTGCTGGTTCAACCTTCTCCAACCAACCACCTTTACAGGTTAGGAAACCTCAGACTTGGTCTCAGGTACACTTCTCTTCCCTCATAGCTTCCCTCATAGCTCAGTTGGTAAAGAATCTGCCTGCAGTGCAGGAGACCTGGGTTCAATTCCTGGGTTGGGAAGATCCCCTGGAGAAGGAAATGGCAACCCACTCCAGTATTCTTGCCTGGAGAATCCCATGGACAGAGGAGCCTGGCAGGCTACAGTCCATGGGGTCGCAGACTCGGACATGACTTAGTGACTAAACCATCACCACCACACTTCTCTTCTTACATACACTGCCTTTAAAGTCAACCTTATCTATTCTCTTGCCTTTAATGGCCATTTACAGAGCAGTTCAGTTCAGTCGCTCAGTCGTGTCCGACTCTTTGTGACCCCATGAATCACAGCACACCAGGCCTCCCTATCCATCACCAACTCCCAGAGTTCACTCAAACTCATGTCCATCGAGTCGGTGATGCCATCCAGCCATCTCATTCTCTGTCGTCCCCTTCTCCTCCCGCCCCCAATCCCTCCCAGCATCAGAGTCTTTTCCAGTGAGTCAGCTCTTCGCATCAGGTGGCCAAAGTACTAGAGTTTCAGCTTCAACATCAGTCCTTCCAAGTCCTGAACACCCAGAACAGGTCTCCTTTAGAATGGACTGGTTGGGTCTCCTTGCAGTCCAAGGGACTCTCAAGAGTCTTCTCCAACACCACAGTTCAAAAGCATCAATTCTTCAGCGATCAGCTTTCTTCACAGTCCAACTCTCACATCCATACATGACCACTGGAAAAACCATAGCCTTGACTAGATGGACCTTTGTTGGCAAAGTAATGTCTCTGCTTTTTAATATACTATCTAGATTGGTCATAACTTTCCTTCCAAGGAGTAAGCGTCTTTTAATTTACAGAGCAGTCTCTCCCAAATTCACATCATCAATATAACTTCTCAACTCCAAGACCATTATTTCAAGCTACCTATTTGACACTTTCACTGGGAGATCTCACAGACTTTTCCAATTCAATATGCCCCCAAATTAATAGGGCTTCCCTGATAGCTCAATCGGTAAAGAATTTGCCTGCAGTGCAGGAGACCCGGGTTCAATCCCTGGGTTGGGAAGATCCCCTGGAGAAGGAAATGGCAACCCACTCCAGTATCCTTGCCTGGAAAATCGCATGGACAGAGGAGCCTGGTGGGCTGCAGTCCATGGGGTCGCAAAGAGTCAGGCACAACTGAATGACTAACACTTACTTACTTCCCTGATAGCTTGGTTGGTAAAGAATTCGCCTACAATATGGGAGACCTGGGTCCAATCCCTGGGTCGGGAAGATCTCCTGGAGCAGGGCAAGGCTACCCACTTCAGTTTTCTGGCCTGGAGAATTCGTTCATGGGGTCACAAAGAGTCGGACACGACTGAGCAGCTTTCACTTTCACCAAATTAATAAAAGATCTTCTCCCACCGCCTGACTGTCGGCCATTGCTTCTCACAGCACAACATTACCAGACCCAGGGCACAAGCCAGAAACTCAAACCCGGTTGGGTCAGATCCCTTACCCACTCTTGCTCTGCTCTAAATATTCATTCCATCATCAAACTGATAAACAACTAGACATTTATCCGAAGGACACTGCTTAACTGAACAAGAACCCTCATAGAAGTGCCTGCACGTCCTGTGTCGACCACTAGGTAGGGGGCTTGCTTATTTACACGGTTTAGGCCTCTGTGAAGAGAAGAAACATTACAATGGGTCCAGTGAAGTAAACACTGGACCTACCTGAACCAATTTCATCCTCATAACAAACTAAAAACGAAAATAATGGGAAGATGGTGGAGGAATAGGACGGGGAGACCACTTTCTCCCCCACAAATTCATCGAAAGAACATTTGAACACTGAGCAAATTCCACAAAACAACGTCTGAATGCCAGCAGAGGACATCAGGCACCCAGAAAAGCAGCCCATTGTGTTTGAAAGGAGGTAGGAAAAAACATAAAAGATAAAAAGAGAGACAAAAGAGGTAGGGACGGAGATCCGTCCTGGAAAGGGAGTCTTAAAAAAGAGAGAAGTTTCCAAACACCAGGAAACACTCTCCGGAAGGTCTGTGGCAAGCCTTGGAATATCAGAGGGCAAAATAACCGGGAGGAAAAATTAATAAATAATTAAAACCCACAGATTACGTGCCTAACAGCAACTCCCAGCGGAGCAGCGGCCCAGAGGCTCACATCCCCCACTAGCAAGCGGGGGATGGGCAGGGATGCGGGCTGCATTGCTTTGGGTAAGGACCGGGCCTGAATGATCCGAGAGCAATCTGAGGGAACTAGCTTGAGATAGCACCCCAGACTGTGGGATAGCTATCCCGGGAAAAGCCTTAACCTGATGTGAGAGTTGGACTGTGAAGAAAGCTGATCGCCAAAGAATTGATGCTTTTGAACTGTGGTGTTGGAGAAGACTCTTGAGAGTCCCTTGGACTGCAAGGAGGTCCAACCAGTCCATTCTAAAGGAGATCAATCCTGGGTGTTCATTGGAAGGACTGATGCTAAAGCTGAAACTGCAATACTTTGGCCACCTCATGCGACGAGTTGACTCACTGGAAAAGAGTCTGATGCTGGGAAAGGTTGGGGGCGGGAGGAGAAGGGGACGACAGAGAATGAGATGGCTGGATGGCATCACCGACTCTGTGGACATGAGTTTGAGTGAACTCCGGGAGTTGGTGATGGACAGGGAGGCCTGGCGTGCTGTGATTCATGGGGTCGCGGAGAGTTGGACACGACTGAACTGAACTGAACTGAACTGAAGACACCTCCAGGGCTGCTCACAGAACAAAGGACTAAGCAGAGCTAGCCGGCTGCCGACAGCCCATCCCCTGCCCCGGAGACAAGCAGGCAAGGGCAGCCAGAGCCGGAAGGGGGCAATCGTGGCCCCAGAGAGGTATCCCATACCAAACTGCAAGCAGACTTCATTGCTAACCAAGACTTCTTGGGATTCTGGACAGTCAACATCCGCCAGGAGGGTCGCAGCCAGAGATCAACTCCCCAGAAGAGACACACAGCACACCTGAAGGCACGCCCTTTGTACACCCAGAAAACCGAGCAGCTGGGACGGGGGAGGCGATAAGTCGCAGCCTTCAACTGGGGGCGACTGTGCTTGCCAAGCACCTGGTCACCTGGGCTGCTCAGACCTGGGATGGACATAAAACGCAGGCCCAACCAAGTCTGAGCCTTTGTGGAGTACCTGAGAACCTGAACCTGAGCAGCTTAGACCTGGGAAATGCATGCAACCCAGGGCCTGCATTAGACAGTTCCAGGCAGAGCAAACTAGAGCCTAAGCAGTGTAGACTGGGGAAGCACACACGCTGTGAGCGGGGGCAAACCCAGTGAGAATGAATCACTGTGAGCACACGCCGGTGATATTTGTTTGCAGTGTTCCTCCCTCCCCACATCACGACTGAACAAGTGAGCCTAAATAAGTGACCACCACTGCCCGCCTTGTGTCAGGGTGGAAATTAGACACTGAGGAGACCAGCAAACAGAAGAAGCTAAAATAAACAGAGGGAACCACCTTGAAAGTGACAGGTGCAATAGATTAAAACCCTGTAGTTAGCACCCACTACATAGGAAGGGGCCTATAGACCTTGAGAAGTACAATCCGGACCAAGGAACTATCTGAAAATGAACTGACCCCACACTGTCTGCAACAGCTCCAGAGAAAGTCCTAGATATATTTTTAATATTATAACTTTTTTAAATTTAAAAATATATTTATTTCTAAGTCCCCTATTACTCCTTTTAATTTTCATTTTTATAACCTACTATTACCTTGTTCAAGCTGGTTTTAGAAAAGGCAGAGGAACCAGAGATCAAATTGCCAACATCTGCTGGATCATGGAGAAAGCAAGAGAGTTCCAGAAAAACATCTATTTCTGCTTTATTGACTAGGCCAAAGCCTTTGACTGTGTGGATCACAATAAACTGTGGAAAATTCTGAAAGAGATGGGAATACCAGACCACCTGACCTGCCTCTTGAGAAACCTGTATGCAGGTCAGGAAGCAACAGTTAGAACTGGACATGGAACAACAGAATGGTTCCAAAGAGGAAAAGGAGTACGTCAAGGTTGTATATTGTCACCCTGTTTATTTAACTTATATGCAGAGTACATCATGAGGAACGCTGGGCTGGAAGAAGCACAGGCTGGAATCAAGATTGCTGGGAGAAATATCAATAACCTCAGATATGCAGATGACACCACCCTTATGGCAGAAAGGGAAGAGGAACTCAAAAGCCTCTTGATGAAAGTGAAAGAGGAGAGTGAAAAGGTTGGCTTGAAGCTCAACATTCAGAAAACAAAGATCATGGCATCTGGTCCCATCACTTCATGGGAAATAGATGGGGAAACAGTGTCAGACTTTATTTTTTTGGGCTCCAAAATCACTGCGGATGCTGATTGTAGCCATGAAATTAAAAGACGCTTACTCCTTGGAAGGAAAGTTATGACCAACCTAGATAGCATACGAAAAAGCAGAGATATTACTTTGCCAACCAAGGTCCGTCTAGTCAAGGCTATGGTCTTTCCAGTAGTCATGTATGGATGTGAGAGTTGGACTGTGAAGAAAGCTGAGCACCAAAGAATTGATGCTTTTGAACTGTGGTATTGGAGAAGACTCTTGAGAGTCCCTTGGACTGCAAGGAGGTCCAACTGTTCCATCCTAAAGGAGATAAGTCCTCGGTGTTCATTGGAAGGACTAATGCTGAAGCTGAAACTCCAATATTTTGGCCACCTCACGTGAAGAGTTGACTCACTGGAAAAGACTCTGATGCTGGGAGGGATTGGGGGCAGGAGGAGAAGGGGACGACAGAGAATGAGATGGCTGGATGGCATCACCGACTCAATGGACATGAGTTTGGGTGAACTCTGGGAGTTGGTGATAGACAGGGAGGCCTGGCCTGCTGTGATTCATGGGGTCACAAAGAGTCGGACATGACTGAGTGACTGAACTGAACTGAACACCTTACCAAAAAAAAAAAGACCCTATTTTTTAAAGCAAACTTCATATATATATATTTTATAATTTTTGTGACTTTGTTTTTTTTTTTTAATATTGTATTTTTGAGAATCTAACCTCTACTCTAGATTTTTAACCTTTGGTTTTTGGGATTTGCTATCAACTTTGTTCCAGTACTCTTGCCTAGAAAATCGCATGGACAGAGGAGCCTGTTGGGCT
Source organism: Moschus berezovskii (assembly GCF_049115385.1). NCBI lineage: Eukaryota > Metazoa > Chordata > Mammalia > Artiodactyla > Moschidae > Moschus > Moschus berezovskii. Next base: position 61,775,035 of record NC_142475.1, on the reverse strand, counting down.
GCAGTCCATGGGGTCACTACTAGTCGGACACGACTGAGCAACTTCACTTTCACACATTGGAGAATGAAATGGCAACCCACTCCAGTGTTCTTGCCTGGAGAATCCCAGGGATGGCGAAGCCTGGTGGGCTGCCATCCATAGGGCCACACAGAGTCGGACTAAACTGAAGCAACTTAGCAGCAACAGCAGCAGCAGCATCAACTTTGTACCTTTAAGAACCCAATCTTCAGTACCCATTTTTACTTGGGAGCAAGATTACTGGCCTGATTGTTATCTCCCCCTTGCACTCCTGAATCCAGGGAACTCTTCTTTTTCTCCACCAGGTCGCCTCTATCTCCCCCGTCACCCTTCTCTTCTCTACCCAACTCTGTGAATCTCTTTGTGTGTTCTGGGCTGTGGAGAGCACTTAGGGAACTGATTACTGGCTGGATCTGTCTCTCCCCTTTTGATTCCCCCTCTTCTTGTCCTGGTCACCTCTGTCCCCTTCCTCCCTGTTCTCTTCTCTGTGTGACTCTGTGAACCTCTCTGAGGGATCCAGACTGTGGAGAGCACACAGGGAACTGATTACTGGCCAGCTTGCTCTCTCCCCTACTGATTCCCCCTCTTCTCCTCCTGGTCACCTCTATCTCCCTCCTCCCTCTTCTCTTCTCCATGTAACTCTTCTCTGGTGTCCCTCACTGTGGAGAAACTTTTCATCTTTAACCTAGATGTTTTATCATCGGTGCTGTATAGATGGAGAATTCTTGAGGCTACTGTAAGAATAAAACTGAAAACCAGAGGCAGGAGGCTTAAGCCCAAATCCTGAGGACACCAGAGAACTCCTGACTCCAGGGAACATTAATCGATAGAAGCTCATCAAACGCCTCCATACCTACACTAAAACCAAGCACCACCCAAGGGCCAACAAGTTCCAGAGCAAGACATACCACACAAATTCTCCAGCAACACAGGAACATAACCCTAAGCTTCAATATACAGGCTGCCCAAAGCCACACCAAACCCACTGACATCTCAAAACTCATCATTGGACACTTCATTGCACTCCAGAGAGAAGAAATCCAGCTCCACCCACCAGAACACCGACACAAGGATTCCTTCCTTAACCAGGAATCCTTGACAAGTCACCCATCCAACCCCACACACAGAGAGGAACCTCCACAATAAAGAGGAACCACCAACTGCCAGAATACAGAAAGGCAACCCCAAACACATCAGTATAAACAAGATGAAAAGGCAGAGAAATATCCAGCAGGTAAAGGAACAGGATAAATGCCCACCAAACCAAACCAAAGAGAAAGAGATAGGGAATCTACCTGATAAAGAATTCTTAATAATGATAGTGAAAATGATCCAAAATTTTGAAAACAAATTGAAGTTACAGATAAATAGCCTGGAGACAATGATCAGGAAGATGCCAGAAAGGTTTAACAAGGACCTAGAAGAAATAAAAAAGAGTCAATACATAATGAATAACGTAATAAATGAGATCAAAAACACTCTGGAGGGAACCAACAGTAGAATAACGGAGCAGAAGATAGGATAAGTGAGGTAGAAGATAGAATGGTAGAAATAAATGAAACAGAGAGGAAAAAGAAAAAAAGAATTAAAAGAAATGAGAACAACCTCAGAGACCTCTGGGACAATGGTAAATGCCCCAATATTCAAATCATAGAAGTCCCAGAAGAAAAAGACAAAAAGAAAGACCATGAGAAAATACTTGAGGAGATAATAGTTGAAAACTTCCCTAAAATGGGGAAGGAAATAATCACCCAAGTCCAAGAAACCCAGAGAGTCCCAAACAGGATAAACCGAAGATGAAATACTCCAAGACACATATTAATCAAATTAACAAAGACCAAACACAAAGAACAAATATTAAAAGCAGCAAGGGAAAAACAACAAATAACACACAAGGGGACTCCCATAAAAATAACAGCTAATCTTTCAATAGAAACCCTTCAGGCCAAGAGGGAATGGCAGGACATACTTAAAGTGAAGAAAGAAAATAACCTATAGCCCAAATTATTGTACCTAGCAAGGATCTCATTCAAATATGAAGGAGAAATCAAAAGTTACAGACAAGCAAAAACTGAGAGACTTCAACACCACCAAACCAGCTCTCCAACAAATCTAAAGGATCGTCTCTAGACAGGAAACACAGAAAGGGTGTATAAACTCGAACCCAAAACAATAAAGTAAGTGGCAACGGGATCATACTTATCAATAATTACCTTAAATGTAAATGGGGTGAACGCCCCAACCAAAAGACAAAGACTGGCTGAATGGACACAAAAAAAGACCCTTATATATGCTGTCTACAAGAGACCCACCTCGAAACAAGGGACACATACAGACTGAAAGTGAAGTGCTGGAAAAAGATATTCCATGCAAATAGAGACCAAAAGAAAGCAGGAGTAGCAATACTCATATCAGATAAAATTGACTTTAAAACAAAGGCTGTGAAAAGAGACAAAGATGGACACTACAAAGTGATCAAAGGATCAATCCAAGAAGAAGATATCACAATTATAAATATATATGCACCCAACATAGGAGCACCGCAATATGTAAGACAAATGCTAACAAGTATGAAAGGGGAAATTAACAATAACACAATATTAGTGGGAGTCTTTAATACCCCATTCACACCTATGGATAGATCAACAAAAGAGAAAATTAACAAGAAAGCACAAACTTTAAATGATACAATAGACCAGTTAGACCTAATTGATATCTATAGGACATTTCACCCAAAAACAATGAATTTCACCTTTTTCTCAAGCGCACACGGAAACTTCTCCAGGATACATCACATCCTGGGCCATAAATCTTGCCTTGGTAAATTCAAAAAAACTGAACTCATTCTAAGTATCTTTACTCACCACAATGCAGTAAGATTAGATGTCAATTACGGGAGAAAAACTATTAAAAATTCCAACATATGGAGGCTGAGCAACACGCTGCTGAATAACCAACAAATCACAGAAGAAATTAAAAAAGAAATCAAAATATGCATAGAAATGAATGAAAACACAACAACCCAAAACCTCTGGGACACTGTAAACACAGTACTAGTTGGACTGTGAAGAAAGCTGATCGCCGATGCTTTTGAACTGTGGTGCTGGAGAAGACTCTTGAGAGTCCCTTGGACTGCAAGGAGATCTAACCAGTCCATTCTAAAGGAGATCAATCCTGGGTGTTCATTGGAAGGACTGATGCTAAAGCTGAAACTCCAATACTTTGGCCACCTCATGCGACGAGTTGACTCACTGGAAAAGACTCTGATGCTGGGAAAGGTTGGGGGCGGGAGGAGAAGGGGACGACAGAGAATGAGTTGGCTGGATGGCATCACCAACTCGATGGACATGAGTTTGAGTGAACTCCAGGAGTTGGTGATGGACAGGGAGGCCTTTCGTGTTGTGGTTCATGGGGTCGCTAAGAGTCGGACACGACTGAGCGACTGAACTGAACTGAACTGAACTGAAGGGGAAGGTTCATAGCAATATAGGCATACCTCAAGAAACAAGAAAAAAGTCAACTAAATAACCTAACTCTACACCTAAAGCAACTAAAAAAGGAAGAAATGAAGAACCCCAGGGTTAGTAGAAGGAAAGAAATCTTGAAAATTAGGGCAGAAATAAATGCAAAAGAATCAAAAGAGATCATAGCAAAAATCAACAAAGCCAAAAGCTGGTTCTTTGAGAAGATAAATAAAATTGACAAACCATTAGCCAGACTCATCAAGAAACAAAGGGAGAAAAATCAAATCAACAGAATTAGAAATGAAAATGGAGAGATCACAACAGACAACACAGAAATACAAAGAATCATAAGAGACTATTATCAGCAACTAGATCCAACCAGTCTATTCTAAAGGAGATCAATCCTGGGTGTTCATTGGAAGGACTGATGCTAAACCTGAAACTCCAATACTTTGGCCACCTCATGCAACGAGTTGACTCACTGGAAAAGACTCTGATGCTGGGAGGGATTGGGGGCAGGAGGAGAAGGGGACGACAGAGAATGAGATGGCTGGATGGAATCACCAACTCGATGGACACAAGTTTGAGTGAACTCCGGGAGTTGTTGATGGACAGGGAGGCCTGGTGTGCTGTGATTCATGGGGTCAAGAGTCGGATGCGACTGGACTGAACTGAACTGAACTGAACTGAACTGATATGCAAATAAAATGGACAACTTGGAAGAAATGGACAAATTCTTAGAAACGTACAACTTTCCAAAACTGAATCAGGAAGAAATAGAAAATCTTAACAGACCCATCACAAGCATGGAAATTGAAACTGTAATCAGAAGTCTTCCAACAAACAAAAGCCCAGGACCAGAAGTCTTCACAGCTGAATTCTACCAAAAATTTAGAGAAGAGCTAACACCTATCCTACTCAAACTCTTTCAGAAAATTGCAGAGGAAGGTAAACTTCCAAACTCATTCTATGAGGCCACCATCACCCTAATACCAAACCTGACAAAGATGCCACAAAAAAAGAAAACTACAGGCCAATATCACTGATGAACATAGATACAAAATCCTTAACAAGATTCTAGCAAACAGAATCCAACAACATATTAAAAAGATCATACATCATGACCAAGTGGGCTTTATCCCAGGGATGCAAGGATTCTTCAATATCCACAAATCAATCAATGTAATACACCACAGTAACAAATTGAAAAATAAAAACCATATGATTATCTCAATAGATTCAGAGAAAGCCTTTGACAAAATTCAACATCCATTTATGATTTTAAAAAACCACCCTCCAGAAAGCAGGAATAGAAGGAACATTGGAGAAGGCAATGGCAAGCCACTCCAGTACTCTTGCCTAGAAAATCCCATGGATGGAGGAGCCTGGTAGGCTGCAGTCCGTGGGGTTGCTAAGGGTCGGACACGACTGACACATTGGAGAAGGAAATGGCAACCCACTCCAGTGTTCTTGCCTGGAGAATCCCAGGGACGGGGGAGCCTGGTGGGCTTCCATCTATGGGGTCACACAGAGTCGGACACGACTGAAGTGACTTAGCAGCAGTAGCAGCAGCAGCAACCTCAACATAATAAAAGATATATATGAAAAACCCACAGCAAACATTATCCTCAATGGTGAAAAATTGAAAACATTTGCCCTAAAGTCAGGAACAAGACAATGATGCCCACTCTTACCACTTCTATTCAACATAGTTTTGGAAGTTCTGGCCACAGCAATCAGAGCAGAAAAAGAAATAAAAGAAATCCAGATTGGAAAAGAAGAAGGAAAACTCACTGTTTGCAGATGACATGATCTTCTACATAGAAAACCCTAAAGACCCCACCAGAAAATTACTAGAGTTAATCAATGAATATAGTAAAGTTGCAGGATATAAAATTAACACACAGAAATCCCGTGCATTCCTATACACTAGCAATGAGAAAACAGAAAGAGAAATTAAGGAAACAAATCAATACCCCAATGCAATGAAAAGAATAAAATACTTAGGAATATATCCACCTAAAGAAACAAAAGACCTATATATAGAAAACTATAAAACACTGGGGAAAGAAATCAAAGAGGACACAAATAGACGGAGAAATATACCAAGTTCATGGATTGGAAGAATCAATATAGTGAAAATGTGTATACTACCCAAAGCAATCTATAGATTCAATGCACTCCCTATCAAGCTAACGACGGTATTTTTCAGAGAACTAGAACAAATAATTTCACAATTGGTATGGAAATACAAAAAACCTCGAATAGCCAAAGCAATCTTGAGAAAGAAGAATGGAACTGGAGGAGTCAACCTGCCTGACTTCAGGCTCTATTACAAAGCCACAGTCATCAAGAGAGTATGGTACTGGCATGAAGAAAGAAATATACATCAATGGAACAAAATAGAAAGCCCAGAGATAAATCCACACACCTATGCAAAAAAGCAAAATGGCTGTCTGAGGAGGCCTTACAAATAGCTGTGAAAAGAAGAGAAGTGAAAAGCAAAGGAGAAAAGGAAAGATATAAGCAGCTGAATGCAGAGTTCCAAAGAATAGCAAGGAGAGATAAGAAAGCCTTCCTCAGCGATCAATGCAAAGAAATAGAGGAAAACAACAGAATAGGAAAAACAAGAGATCTCTTCAAGAAAATTAGAGATACCAAGGGAACATTTCATACAAAGATGGGCTCGATAAAGGACAGAAATGGTATGGACCTAACAGAAGCAGAAGATATTAAGAAGAGGTGGCAAGAATACACAGAAGAAATGTACAAAAAACCTCTTCACAACCCAGAAAATCACGATGGTGTATTCACTCACCTGGAGCCAGATATCTTGGAATGTGACGTCAAGTGGGCCTTAGAGAGCATCACTATGAACAAAGCTAGTGGAGGTGATGGAATTCCAATTGCGCTATTTCAAATCCTGAAAGATGATGCTGAGAAAGTGCTGCCCTCAGTATGCCAGCAAATTTGGAAAACTCTTCAGTGGCCACAGGACTGGAAAGGTCAGTCTTCATTCCAATCCCAAAGAAAGGCAATGCCAAAGAATGCTCAAACTACTGCACAATTGTACTCATCTCACATGCGAGTAAAGTCATGCTCAAAATTCTCCAAGCCAGGCTTCAGCAATATGTGAACTGAGAACTCCCAAATATTCAAGCAGGTTTTAGAAAAGGCAGAGGAACCAGAGATCAAATTGCCAACATCCGCTGGATCATGGAGAAAGCAAGAGAGTTCCAGAAAAACATCTATTTCTGCCTTATTGACTATGCCAAAGCCTTTGATGGTGTAGATCACAATAAACTGTGGAAAATTCTGAAAAAGAAGGGAATACCAGACCACCGGATCTGCCTCTTGAGAAACCTGTATGCAGTCAGAAAGCAACATTCAGAACTGGACATGGAGCAACAGAACGGTTCCAAAGAGGAAAAGGAGTACGTCAAGGTTGTATATTGTCACCCTGCTTATTTAACTTCTATGCAGAGTACATCACGAGGAACGCTGGGCTGGAAGAAGCACAAGCTGGAATCAAGATTGCTGGGAGAAATATCAATAACCTCAGATATGTAGATGACACCACCCTTATGGCAGAAAGGGAAGAGGAACTCAAAAGCTTCTTGATGAAAGTGAAAGAGGAGAGTGAAAAGGTTGGCTTGAAGCTCAACATTCAGAAAACAAAGATCATGGCATCTGGTCCCATCACTTCATGGGAAATAGATGGGAAAACAGTGGAAACAGTGTCAGACTTTATTTTTGGGGGCTCCAAAATCACTGCAGATGCTGATTGCAGCCATGAAATTAAAAGACACTTACTCCTCGGAAGGAAAGTTATGACCAACCTAGATAGCATATTAAAAAGCAGAGACATTACTTTGCCAATCAAGGTCCGTCTAGTCAAAGCTATGGTTTTTCCAGTGGTCATGTGTGGATGTGAGAGTTGGACTGTGAGGAAAGCTGATCACCGAAGAACTGATGCTTTTGAATTGTGGTGCTGGAGAAGACTCTTGAGAGTCCCTTGGACTGCAAGGAGATCCAACCAGTCCATTCTAAAGGAGATCAATCCTGGGTGTTCATTGGAAGGACTGATGCTAAAGCTGAAACTGCAATACTTTGGCCACCTCATGCGACGAGTTGACTCACTGGAAAAGACTCTGATGCTGGGAAAGGTTGGGGGCGGGAGGAGAAGGGGACGACCGAGAATGAGATGGCTGGATGGCATCACCGACTCTGTGAACATGAGTTTGAGTGAACTCCAGGAGTTGGTAATGGACAGGGAGGCCTGGCGTGCTGTGATTCATGGGGTCTCAAAGGGTTAGACATGACTGAGCAACTGAACTGAACTGAACTGAACTGATGGACACCTTATCTTTAACTAGGAGGCAAGAATATACAATGGAGAAAAGACAATCTCTTTAACATGTGGTGCTGGGAAAACTGGTCAACCACTTGTAAAAGAATGAAACTTGAACACTTTCTAACCCCATACACAAAAATAAACTCAAAATAGGTTAATGATATAAACATAAGACCAGAAACTATAAAACTCCTGGAAGAAAACATAGGCAAAAATCAAAACACTCTCTGACATAAACCACAGCAGGATCCTCCAGGACCCACCTCCCAGAATATTGGAAATAAAAGCAAAAATAAACCAATGGGACCTAATTAAAATTAAAAGCTTCTGCACAACAAAGAAAACTATAATCAAGGTGAAATGACAGCCTTCAGAATGGGAGAAAATAATAGCAAACGAAGCAACTGATAAAGGATTAATCTCCAAATTATACATGCAGCTCCTGCAGCTTAATTCCAGAAAACTAAGTGACCCAATCAAAAATCAAAGAACTAAACAGACATTTCTCCAAAGAAGACATACAGATGGATAATAAACACATGAAAAGATGCTCAACATCACTCATTATCAGAGAAATGCAAATCAAAACGACCATGAGGTACCATCTCATGCTGGTCAGAATGGCTGCTATCAAAAAGTCTACAAGCAATAAATGCTGGAGAGGGTGTGGAGAAAAGGGAGCCCTCTTACACTGTTGGTGGGAATGCAAACTAGTACAGCCACTGTGGAGAACATTGTGGAGATTCCTTAAAACCTGGAAAGAGAACTGCCATATGACCCAGAAATCCCACTGCTGGGCATACACACCAAGGAAACCAGAATTGAAAGAGACACATGTACTCCAACGTTCATCGCAGCACTGTTTATAATAGCCAGGACATGGAATGTCCATCTGCAGACAAATGGATAAGAAAGCTGTGGTACATATACACAATGGAGTATTACTCAGCTATTGAAGAGAATGCATTTGAATCAATTCTAATGAGGTGGATGAAACTGGAGCCTATTGTACAGAGTGAAGTAAGCCAGAAAGAAAAACACCAATACAGTATACTAATGCATATGTATGAAATTTAGAAAGATGGTAATGATAACCCTGTATGCAAGACAGCAAAAGAGACAAAGATATATAGAACAGTCTTTTGGACTCTGTGGGAGAAGGCGAGGGCAGGATGATTTGGGAGAATGGCATTGAAACATGTAAATTATCACATGTGAAACAAATCACCAGTCCAGGTTTGATGCATGAGACAGGATGCTCAGGGCTGGTGCATTGGGATGACCAGTGGGATGGGATGGGGAGGGAGGTGGGAGGGGGATTCAGGATGGCGAACACATGTATACCCATGGCGGATTCATGTCAATGTATGGTAAAACCAATATGATATTGTAAAGTAAAATAAATAAATAAAACTCAAAAAAAGAGAAAAGAATGGGGAGAAAAGATCAATCATTTGCCATAGCACTTGCTGTGTTTTAGTTATAGGGGAAATATAATTAAAATCTCCCAACCTAGAAAATCTATCTACAAAAGTAGTAAAAAAAAATAATATTATCACTGAATAAGCATTAAACCAGAATATGGTGCATGTCATCAGCAATCCACTAAGAGACTGCAAAGACAGAAAAAAATCTCACCCTTTTATTTACATATAGTCCTGCAGTTACAACCAATTGTGTGTGTATGCATGCTCAGTCATGTCTCTTTGTGACCCCATTGATTACAGCCCACCAGGCTCCAATGTCCATGGGATTTCCCAGGCAAGAATATAGAAATGGGTTGCCATTTCCTCCTCCAGGGGATCTTCCTGACCCAGGGATCAAACCCAGGTTTCTTGTATCTCCTGCATTGTCAGGTGGATTCTTTACTACTAGCGCCACCTGGGAAGCCATGTAAGCAATTCAGTTCAGTTCAGTTCAGTCGCTCAGTCGTGTCCGACCCTCCGCGACCCCGTGAATCACAGCACGCCAGGCCTCCCTGCCCATCACCAACTCCCAGAGTTCACTCAAACTCATGTCCACAGAGTCAGTGATGCCATCCAGCCATCACATGGTACTTATTTTCAAGACTGTTCAGTCACTAAGTCATGTCCAACTCTTTGCAATCCAATGAACTGCAGGTAGCACACCAGCCTTCCCTATCCTCCACTGTCTCCTTGAGTTCACTCAAACTCATCCCAACTGAGTCAGTGATGCTATCCAACTATCTCATCCTCTGTTGCCTCCTTCTCCTCTTAACCTCAATCTTTTCCAGCATCAGGGTCTTTTCCAAAGAGTTGGCTCTTTGCATCAGATTTTTTTTTTTTTTTTTTTTAGAGCTATAGCTTCAGCATCAGTCCTTCAGTGAATATTCAAGATTGATTTCCTTTAGGATGGACTGGTTGGATCTCCCTGCAGTCCAAAGGACTCTCAAGAGTCTTCTCCAACACCACAGTTCAAAAGCATCAATTCTTCAACACTCAGCCTTCTTTGTGGTCCAACTCTCCCACTTGTGCATGACTACTGGAAGAAAACCATAACTTGGACTAGAAGGACCTTTCTCAGCAAAGTGATGTCTCTGCTTTTTAATGTACTGTCTGGGTTTGTCATAACTTTCCTCCCAAGGAGCAAGTGTCTTTTAATTTCATGGCTGCAGTCACTGCTGGGAGTGATATTGGATCCTAAAAAAATAAAATCTGCCACTGTTTCCATTTTTTCCCATGTATTTGCCATGAAGTGATGAGACAGGAGGCCATGATTTTCCTTTTTTTTTGAATGTTGAATTTCAAGCCAGCTTTTTAACTCTTTAACCTTCATCAAGAAGCTCTTTAGTCTCTCTTCACTTTCTGCCTTAAGGGTGCTGTCATCTGCATATCTGAGATTGTTGATATTTATCCCAGAAAGATAAATAGTAACTCAGTTCAGTTCAGTTCCGTCTCTCAGTCGTGTCTGACTCTTTGCGACCCCATGAATCACAGCACGCCAGGCCTCCCTGTCCATCACCAACACCCGGAGTTCACCCAAACTCATGTGCATCGAGTTAGTGATGCCATCCAGCCATCTCATCCTCTGTCATCCCCTTCTCCTCCTGCCACCAATCCCTCCTAGCATCAGGGTCTTTTCCAATGAGTCAACTCTTCGCATGAGGTGGCAAAAGTATTGGAGTTTCAGCCTCAGCATCAGTCCTTCCAATGAACACCCAGAACCGGTCTGCTTTAGAATGGACTGGTTGGATCTCCTTGCAGTCCAAGGGATTCACAAGAGTCTTCTCCAGCACCACAGTTCAAAAGCATCAATTCTTCAGCACTCAGATTTCTTCACAGTCCAACTCTCACATCCACACATGACCACTGGAAAAACCATAGCCTTGACTAGACGGACCTTGGTTGGCAAAGTAATGTCTCTGCTTTTTAATATGCTATCTAGGTTGGTCATAACTCTCCTTCCAAGGAGTAAGCGTCTTTTAATTTCATGGCTGCAATCAGCATCCGCAGTGATTTTGGAGCCCAAAAAATAAAGTCTGACACTGTTTCCCCATCTATTTCCCATGAAGTGATGGGACCAGATGCCATGATCTTTGTTTTCTGAATGTTGAGCTTCAAGCCAACCTTTTCACTCTCCTCTTTCACTTTCATCAAGAGGCTTTTGAGTTCCTCTTCACTTTCTGCCATAAGGGTGGTGTCATCTGCATATCTGAGGTTATTGATATTTCTCCCTGCAATCTTGATTCCAGCTTGTGCTTTTTCCAGCCCAGCCTTCCTCATGATGAACTCTGCATATAAGTTAAAAAAGCAGGGTGACAATATACAAACTTGACATACTCCTTTTTCTATTTGGGACCATTCTGTTGTTCCATGTCCAGTTCTAACTGTTGCTTCCTGACTTGCATACAGGTTTCTCAAGAGGCAGGTCCGGTGGTCTGGTATTCCCATCTCTTGAAAAATTTTCCACAGTTTATTGTGATCCACACAGTCAAAGGCTTTGGCATAGTCAATAAAGCAGAAATAGATGTTTTTCTGGAACACTCTTGCTTTCTCCATGATCCAGCGGATGTTGGCAATTTGATCTCTGGTTCCTCTGCCTTTTCTAAAACCTGCTTGAACATCCGGAAGTTCACAGTTCACATATTGCTGAAGCCTGGCTTGGAGAATTTTGAGCATGACTTTACTAGCGTGTGAGATGAGAGCAATTGTGTGGTAGTTTGAGCATTCTTTGGCATTGCCTTTCTTTGAGATTGGAATGAAAACTGACCTTTTCCAGTCCTGTGGCCGCTGATGAGTTTTCCAAATTTGCTGGCATATTGAGTGCAGCACTTTCACAGCATCATCTTTTAGGATTTGAAATAGCTCAATTGGAATTCCATCACCTCCACTAGCTTTGTTCATAGTGATGCTTTCTAAGGCCCACTTGACTTCACATTCCAGGATGTCTGGCTATAGGTGAGTGATCACACCATTGTGATTATCTGGGTCATGAAGATCTTTTTTGTACAGGTCTTCTGTGTATTCTTGCTACCTCTTCTTAATATCTTCTGCTTCTCTTACGTCTATACGATTTCTGTCCTTTATCGAGGTCATCTTTGCATGAAATCTTCCCTTGGTATCTCTAATTTTCTTGAAGAGATCTCTAGTCTTCCCCATTCTGTTGTTTTCCTCTATTTCCTTGCACTGATCGCTGAGGAAGGCTTTCTTATCTCTCATTGCTATTCTTTGGAACTCTTCATTCAAATGGGAATATCTTTCCTTTTCTCCTTTGGTTTTTACCTGTCTGCTTTTCACAGCTATTTGTAAGCCCTCCTCAGATAGCCATTTTGCTTTTTTCCATTTCTTTTCCATGGGGATGGTCTTGATCCCTGTCTCCTGTACAATGTCACGAACCTCCATCCATAGTTCATCACTCTATCAGATCTAGTCCCTTAAATCTATTTATCAGTTCCACTGTATAATCATAAGGAATTTGATTTAGCTAATACCTGAATGGTATAGTGGTTTTCCCTACTTTCTTCAATTTAAGTCTGAATTTGGCAAAAAGGAGTTCATGATCTGAGCCACAGTCAGCTCCCGGTCTTGTTTCTGCTGACTGTATAGAGTTTCTCCATCTTTGGCTGCAAAGAATATAATCGATCTGATTTTGGTGTTGACCATCTGGTGATGTCCATGTGTACAGTCTTCTCTTGTGTGGTTGGAAGAGGGTATTTCCTATGACCAGTGTGTTCTCTTGGTAAAACTCTATTAGCCTTTGCCTGCTTCATTACATATTCCAAGGCCAAATTTGCCTGTTACTCCAGGTGTTTCTTGACTTCCTACTTTTATATTAAATAGTAACTAGTCCTCCAATAAAAAGACTTGACCATTTATCACATGTAGTTTATCCTGACTTTATCTGGCCATGGTGTGACCACCTGTTAGTTAATTGACTTTTATCCAAAAGAAAAACAAACCTTTTACAACAAGGAATAAGTTTGTACACAGGGAATTTAGGTCCTGCCCTTCCACAGAAACTGGGAGGGGTGGTACTAGGCGTTTACATTTCAAAGAGCAGTTCTCAGGTCCTAGAGAAAGACATTCCTGGGTCCTAATGCTGAGTTTTCAAAACAATTTATATACATTTCCAAGACAGGAGAAAGTGCAGGCTTTTTATTTTCTCCCAAGTTTTCTACAACATTCTAAGGAAAAGGAGAGGAGGGAAATCTTTCCCCTGACGGTCAACTGGCAGAAATAAGCTTATTTTTAATATGTGTTTGTTCTTACACAGCCTTCCCATCTGTAAAGGGGTGAAGGCAATGGCACCCCACTGCATACTCTTGCCTGGAAAATCCCATGGATGGAGGAGCCTGGTGGGCTGCAGTCCATGGGGTCGCTAAGGGTCGGACACAACTGAGCGACTTCACTTTCATGCATTGGAGAAGGAAATGGCAACCCATTCCAGTGTTCTTGCCTGGAGAATCCCAGGGACAGGGGAGCCTGGTGGGCTGCCGTCTCTGGGGTCCCACAGAGTCAGACACGACTGAAGCGACTTAGCAGCAGCAGCAGCAGCATCTGTACAGTGGAAGAGACCTTCTCTTCAGAGTTGATGTGATGATTAGAGAAAGGTGTCCAGCGAAGTGATGGACACAAGCTTATCTTCACCCTCTCCAGGTCGCTGGAGTACTCCCCCAGGACCTGATGACCAGATCAGGTCTCTGCTAGCTCATAAACCCCTTCACCCAAGTGCCCTCCTCCAGTGATTCCCCTCATCCCACCCACTTGCCCCTCATAGAAACTTCCTTAAGAATCTCCTATACCCTGTGTCCTCACCCCCTCCCCGGCACCCTCACCTCAACCCACTGAGGTCTGTCCTTTAGTGAATGTACTCTGCGTGCACCACCACGGAACACACACTTGATCATTCCCTCCTAAAACTCTCTTCTCCCCAGACACCGCCACACCGTGATCTATGGGGTCTCCATTTATGGGACCATTTCCACTCTGCTTCCTCTCGTCCTCTGACAAACACTTAACGTTTGGTCTTAGGCAAGACTAGGGCCTCTGCATATTTCTTACATGAAATTGGAAATCGCCCAGGATGACGGCAGAATTAGATACAGACAGGTGAGGGAGGAGCTTCGAGGAGAGTAAGATAACAGGGAACAAGAAGACAACCCTAGAGGACGGAGGGAAGAAGCCGATTTCCTTTCCTTTTAAAGGTGGTATAATGTACACGTTAGATTGAATGATGCTACAATCTTATATCATGTTTTCAGTCATGTCTGACTCTGCGATCTTATGGACTATAGCCACCAGGTTCCGCTGTCCATGGGGTTCTTTAGGCAAGAATACTGACGTGGGTTGCCATTTCCTCCTCCAGGAGATCCTCCCAACCCAGTGATCGAACCCACATCTCTTTTGTCTCCTGTATTGGCAGGCAGATGTTTCACCACTAGCGCCACATGGGAAGCTCAATATCATGTTAGATCGTATATAATCGCCCTGGAAGTGCTTATTTAACATGTAGGCTCCAAGCCACTTTTGTACAACACTGGATGGAGTTCAAGGACATTATTCTATGCGAGACAAATCCGCAGAGAAAGGCAAATAGCATGTCATCTCACTTATACCTGAATGATAAAAACGCCAAACTCATACAAACAGAGAGTAGAATGATGGTTGCCACGGCCTGGGGGGTGGACGGAACAGGAAGACGTCAGTCAAAGGGTACAAACCTCTAGTTATAAGACGAACGTGTCTAGGGGATCTAACATCAACTGTCATTAACAATACTGGATTGGACTTCCCTGGCAGCCCCATGGTTAAAAATTTGCCTGCCGACACAGGGGACGCAGGTTCGATCCTTGGTCTGGGACGATTCCACATGTCGCAGAGCGCTAAGCCTGTGCATCACAACCACTGAGCCTGCACTCTAGAGCCTGTGCGCCCCACCCTGAGAAGCCACTGCGATGAGAAGCCTGCACACAGCAACTGCAAAGTAGCCACCGCTTGCCGCAGCTAAAGAAAAAGCCCACGCAGCAACGAAGATCCAGCACAGCCAAAAATAAATACGCAAATAAAAATTTAAAAAACAATTGCATATTATCTACTCAAAGTTGTTAAGAGTGTAGATCTTAAATGTTACCACAAAAAAATGGTAATTATATGAGGGCATGAAAGTGTGAACTGACCTAATTGTGGTAACCATTTTGCAATATATACATGCATCAAATCATCACACTGGACACCTTAACCTTGTATATGTTATAGATCGATATCTCAATAAAGCTATGGAAAAAATAAAATGTGAACTAAAATAGAGGCCCCAGCTTCCTCTTCAGAGAGTCTGATTCAGTGAAAAGTGTTAGTCGCTCAGTTGTGTATGACTCTTTTGCGACCCCATGGACTGTAGCCTGCCAGGCTCCTCTGTCCATGGGATTTCCCAGGCAAGAACACTGGACTGGGTTGCCATTTGCTTCTCCAGGGGAATCTTCCCGACCCATGGGTCGAACCTGGGTCTCCCGCATTGCAGGCAGATTCTGAGCCACCAGGGAAGTCAGTTTAAGGTCAGTGATTCTAAGTCTGAATGATCATTCCAGGTGATTCTGATGCAAGGGGTTCCCAGGCCACACTGAGAAAAGCTTCTGCGTTGGGCCTGGGGTGGAGTTGGGGGTGGTGAGGGGGAAGTAGGGCACTAAGGGACAGGGACGTGAAAGGATCCAGCAGGAATAACCTGGCTTCTTCGCCGTCCAGCCATTCTTCTCATCTCAGATTATGATAGGTAGAAAACCTTTGTAGAGAGGCGAGTTTCAGGGCTGGGGGGTTCTCTGCCCAGACCACGGGCCCTGCTGAATGCTGACCTCCATTTGGGGCCAACCGGACAGCCTGTGTATCTCCTGAACTCCCACCCATGGATGCTCTGAAGACCCAAAGGAGGCTCAGAACTGTCATCAACTGCAAGGCCAGATAGAGGGCTCAGTTCAGTTCAGTTCAGTTCAATTCAGTCGCTCAGTCGTGTCCGATTCTCTGCGACCCCATGAATCACAGCACTCCAGGCCTCCCTGTCCATCACCAACTCCCGGAGTTCACTCAAACTCATGTCCATAGAGTCGGTGATGCCATCCAGCCATCTCATTCTCTGTCATCCCCTTCTCCTCCCGCCCCCAACCTTTCCCAGCATCAGAGTCTTTTCCAGTGAGTCAACTCGTCGCATGAGGTGGCCAAAGTATCGGAGTTTCAGCTTTAGCATCTGTCCTTCCAATGAACACCCAGGATTGATCTCCTATAGAATGGACTAGTTGGATCTCCTTGCAGTCCAAGGAACTCTCAAGAGTCTTCTCCAGCACCACAATTCAAAAGCATCAATTCTTTGGCAATCAGCTTTCTTCACAGTCCAACTCTCACATCCATACATGACCAAGGGAAAAAACATAGCCTTGACTAGATGGACCTTGGTTGTCAAAGTAATGTCTCTGCTTTTTAATATACTATCTAGGTTGGTCATAACTTTCCTTCCAAGGAGTAAGCGTCTTTTAATTTCATGGCTGCAATCAGCATCTGCAGTGATTTTGGAGCCCCAAAAAATAAAGTCTGACACTGTCTCCACTGTTTTCCCATCTATTTCCCATGAAGTGATGGGACCAGATGCCATGATCTTTGTTTTCTGAATGTTGAGCTTCAAGCCAACCTTTTCACTCTCCTCTTTCACTTTCATCAAGAGGCTTTTGAGTTCCTCTTCCCTTTCTGCCATAGGGTGGTGTCATCTGCATATCTGAGGTTATTGATATTTCTCCCTGCAATCTTGATTCCAGCTTGTGCTTCTTCCAGCCCAGCGTTCCTCGTGATGTACTCTGCATATAAGTTAAATAAGCAAGGTGACAATATACAGCCTTGACATACTCCTTTTCCTATTTGGAACCAGTCTGTTGTTCCATGTACAGTTCTGACTCTTGCTTCCTGGCCTGCATACAGGTTTCTCAAGAGGCAGGTCAGGTGGTCTGGTATTCCCATCTCTTTCAGTATTTTCCACAGTTTATTGTGATCCACACAGTCAAAGGCTTTGGCATAGTCAATGAAGCAGAGATAGATGTTTTTCTGGAACTCTCTTGCTTTCTCCATGATCCAGCGGATGTTGGCAATTTGATCTCTGGTGCCTCTGCCTTTTCTAAAACCTGCTTGAATATTTGGGAGTTCTCGGTTCACATATTGCTGAAGCCTGGCTTGGAGAATTTTGAGCATGACTTTACTAGCGTGTGAGATGAGTACAATTGTGCGGTAGTTTGAGCATTCTTTGGCATTGCCTTTCTTTGGGATTGGAATGAAGACTGACCTTTCCAGTCCTGTGGCCACTGCTGAGTTTTCCAAATTCGCTGGCATATTGAGTGCAGCACTTTCACAGCATCATCTTTCAAGATTTGAAGTAGCTCAACTGAAATTCCATCACCTCCACTAGCTTTGTTCGTAGTGATGCTTTCTAAGACCCACTTGACTTCACATTCCAAGATGTCTGGCTCTAGGTCAGTGATCACATTATCGTGACTATCTTGGTCATGAAAATCTTTTTTGTACAGTTCTTCTGTGTATTCTTGCCACCTCTTCTTAATATCTTCTGCTTCTGTTAGGTCCATACCATTTCTGTCCTTTATCGAGCCCAATTTTGCATGAAATGTTCCCTTGGAATCTCTAATTTTCTTGAAGAGATCTCTTGTTTTTCCTATTCTGTTGTTTTCCTCTATTTCTTTGCATTGATTGCTGAGGATGGCTTTCTTATCTCTCCTTGCTATTCTTTGGAACTCTGCATTCAGAAGCTTATATCTTTCCTTTTCTCCTTTGCTTTTCGCTTCTCTTCTTTTCACAGCTATTTGTAAGGCCTCCTCAGACAGCCATTTTGCTTTTTTGCATTTCTTTTCCATGGGGATGATCTTGGTCCCTGTCTCCTGTACAATGTCATGAACCTCCGTCCAGAGTTCATCAGGCACTCTATCTATCAGATCTAGTCCCTTAAATCTATTTCTCACTTCCACTGCATAATCATAGGGGATATGATTTAGGTCATATCTGAATGGTCTAGTGGTTTTCCCTACTTTCTTCAATTTAAGTCTGAATTTGGCAATAAGGAGTTCACGATCTGAGCCACAGTCAGCTCCTGGTCTTGTTTTTGCTAACTGTATACAGCTTCTCCATCTTTGGCTGCAAAGAATATAATCAATCTGATTTTGGTGTTGACCATCTGGTGATGTCCATGTGTAGGGTCTTCTCTTGTGTTGTTGGAAGAGGGTGTTTGCTATGACCAGTGCGTTCTCTTGACAAAACTCTATTAGCCTTTGCCCTGCTTCATTCCGTGCTCCAAGGCCAAATTTGCCTGTTACTCCAGGTGTTTCTTGACTTCCTATTTTTGCATTCCAGTCCCCTATGATGAAAAGGACATCTTTTTTGGGTGTTAGTTCTAAAAGGTCTTGTAGGTCTTCATAGAACCGTTCAACTTCAGCTTCTTCAGCATTACTGGTTGGGGCATAGACTTGGATTACTGTAATATTGAATGGTTTGCCTTGGAAACGAACAGAAATCATTCTGTCATTTTTAAGATTGCATCCAAGAACTGCATTTCGGACTCTTTTGTTGACCATGATGGCTACTCCATTTCTTCTAAGGGATTCCTGCCCACAGTAGTAAATATAACGGCTAGGAATGGTAAAAATCCATGAGTAACGGGAGAGGTAACGGTGGTCTTGGCAATTTGACCAGGAAGGCCTCACTGAGAAGGGACTTTTGAACAAAGACTTAAACGGTTATAAGATGGGAAGTGGACCGTACAGTCACTGCCGGAGGCGGGGGGGGCGGGGGTAGTCCAGGCAGAGGAATAAGGAAGTGCAAAGACTCTAAAGGAAGAAATACTTGGCATGAAAGTGGAAGAGCAAGTATGAGAATTCATCAGAGTGAGGACAAGTTGGTACAGCCTACGCTTAGTCATTCTTACGATTTGGTTTGGACTTGAAGTAGGATTGGCAGCTATGGAAGGGCTTGAGCTCAAGAGTAAAAAAAAAAAATCGCTGCCTCTTCTGAGAAGATGCCTGTGGTTGCTGTGTAAGGAGGAAGTCTGGTTGGGAGAGGATTACATGGATGCAGGTGAGAGGTGATGGTCACGGGCTAGAGTTGGGCACAGAAACTGGTAACAAGAGAGCGGATCGGAACCCGTGCATCCCAGACGGGGGCTTGAACCTGTGGCCTTTTAACTGAGATCACACACCTGCCTCAGGACTCAAGCTCAGGCTCTTGATGAAGAAGTCAGGGAGAAACAAATGACAGGTAAGAATAGGATTGATTAAGGGAGGAGCACACTCCAATCACAGAGTATGGCCATCTCATGTCGGTGGGTAGTTTCGTAGGCTAATGAGTGGGAGAAGTAGTCCAACTTTTTGCAGGGCAGGGGGAAAGGGTGGGGATTTCTAGGAATTGTCCACCACCCACTGGTTGACTTTTATGGCTGGACTTGGAACTGTCATGACCCCTGTGGGTGTATCATTTAGCTTGCTGATCTGCTACAGGGAGCACACACTGAGGCTAGCGGAAGTCTCTTCCACCTCCTTGGACCTAGTTGGCTCTAACCGGTTCATGTCATGGCCTGTGGGTATGTCATTCTTTTAAAGGTTGTGCCCTGCCCTCTTCCCTCCTGTTTCAGATCCAGGCCTACTGTGAAGGCAGAACCAACAGCGACAAAAAGAAGGGTTGATTAAGTGCCCACCCTGGCTTCTTAAATGTGGTGCTCAGAAAGAATCGGGAAAGTGTGACGTATACATCAGAAAGGTAATTCCAAGATGGATTGTTTGGGCAATCCTGGCAACAGGACGTTAAGGAAAAGTAGATGATGAGCCAAGAAGGCGAGATGGAGGAACCATGAACCCAGCAAACAGAGGGGAGCCGGCCTGAAAACTCAGCATAAACTGCAAACGCACTTGTCCACAGACGTGCTTTCTGTGCACTTGTGAGGACACGCTTATTCTCCATCTTCTTTACTTTGCCAGTCTTAAAATGGGTATTGTCTGTCTCCCCAACAGTAAAGGTAAGTGTTTGGAGTCAGGCACCGTGTCTTACTAACCTCTCTACCCCCAACAATGGAGTCCAGACAGTATGTAAGAAAATGTAGACCCGGAGACTAGAAATGGTAGCTGGCATGTGGAAGCTGTTTGCTGACTGAGTAGCTCAGTGAGGGAGGGCTTTGAGAAGCTCAGGCTGCCCTGGAAAAGAAAGGGAAGTGAGGATGTGCGAGAGAGCAGAGACCAAGAAGCGAAACGGCAGAAACATGCAAGACCTTGACCAGGTGAGGAGAAGCAGGAACGGGAGAGACAGAGGCACAGGCAGGGGGAGGAAGGAGGGGCTGAGAGGGAAGATCTGCGCGAAAACCCCTGAAAAGATGACTAATGGAAAATTCTCAAGAAACTAACCTGTGTTGTGCAATGCCTCTACCCCACCTCGCCCCTCTGAAATCTTACGTAAATCAGCATTGCTTACTCTTGGCCCTTCCTTGATGATCCAGGATTGCAGTTTACATACAGCACACTTAAGATAAAATGTGAGCCAGGTGTGTTATCACAGTCACAATGACTAATAAAGACATAAATCAAAGACCTGTTGAGCCAGTTCTCTTTGTGCCAGGGAAAGAGCATTGCTTCCCAATATCTCTGTCCAATCTGCTCCAAGACAGTCTAATAAATATAGAACCAAGCACTGCCTGATTCTACTTCACAGACATTTGACTGAGAAGGACTTAAGAAGGTAAGATTCCATGATCCAGAATTCAGCTCTGGCCCTGGTCTCCGGGAAGAGAAGAGGGCCCATCGTATGCTTGTTTTTCTAGGATTTTGCATTGGAAATTGAGTCAGAGACTTCCTGGTGGACAGAAAACAGTGAGTAGAGTCACATGTATCTACTCTCTGAAGTTTGTCAAACTCTGCTTGACATCAGGAGGTCTGAAGGGACCCTACTCAACTAGAATCTTTTCTACAAGGCAAAACAATACACAGTCTGGTAAGTTCCAACTGTAGACTCAGGGGGATGAACAAGAAGAGAAGATAGTACACTCTGGCCAGAGACAGAAATGTTCAGGGTAGATTTCTGAAATGAACAGAGGTGCATTTGTTTGGGTTTTTCAGACGGTAAGGAATCCGCCTGCAATGCAGGAGACCTGGGTTCGATCTCTGGGTCAGGAAGACCCCCTGGGGGAGGATATGGCAACCCCCCTCCAGTATTCTTGCCTGGAGAATCCCATGGACAGAGGAGCCTGGCAGGTTACAGTCCATGGGGTCACGGAGTCGGACACGACTGAGTGACTCAGTACAGCACAATGTGACCCCCAGAGAAGGTACTGCTTCCTCTAAAGTTCTCATTAGTAAAGGAGAACTCCTAATAACAATCTGCAAGCATGTAAGGCTGAGGAATGTATCTTTGATACATCTTTATCTAGGCCCAGGCTGAGAGAACTCTTTTTTGTTCTTGAGTTTCTCTGTTGTCCATTGAGCACTTCCAGGGCCCACACTAGACAAAACTGAAAGTCACATCAGGGATTTTATTTGAATTGTTGAAAATTCTGTCTTTATTCAACACTCAATGAGTGTTCAAAAAGTGAATTCTATATAACTGGAAAATCTTGTTCCTATTTCCCCAAGAGAGAGCAATGAATTGCTCTCATTTGATGTGGTCTGAAAAATGCACTTCACATTTTTGCCTACCCAACTATTAACTATTTATTCATGTCTTCATCATTACTGGGCTTACCTAGTGGCTGAGCAGTTAAGAATCTGCCTGGCAATGCAGGAGACTTGGGTTCTGCCTCTGGGTCAGGAAGATCCCCTGGAGGAGGGCATGCAACCCACCCCAGTATTCTTGCCTGGAGAATCCCATGGACCCTGGCGGGCTACAGTCCATGACGTCACAAAGAGTCAGACACAACTGAGCACTCACACACACATCCTTACTACACTGGTAATAAGTGGTAAGTAAGTACTACACCAGGAAGTGGTAACTGGTTTCGGTTACCACTTACACACAGATAATTCAAACACTTGGATCTCCAGGGCAGTTCTTGACTCTGAGCTCCAATCTACATTATTGCCTGGGATTTACTTCCTTTTTGTGCTTTTTCATAAATCGGTTTAATCCTTTTTTCAGCTTTATTGAGGTATAAATGACAAAAATTCTATATATTTAAGGTTTATAACTTGATATTTTGATATATATATATATATATATATACAGTGTAAAATGGTCATATATATATATACACACACATATATACAGTGTAAACATATCCACCACCTCACATGGGCTTCCTTGGTGGCTCAGACAGTAAAGAATCTGCCTGCAATGCAGGAGACCCAGGTTCGATGCCTGGATTGGGAAGATCCCCTGGAGAAGGGCATGGCACCCCACTCCAGTACTCTTGCCTGGAGAATCCCATGGACGGAGAAGCCTGGCAGGTTGCAAGCCATGGGGTCGCGAAGAGCCGGACACGACTGAGCAACTTCACTTTCTACTTTCAGCACTTCACATACCCTCTTTTGTGAGGAGAACACTTAAGACACGTCCTCCGCATATTTCAAGTATACAATAGTGTGAACTATACAGTCACCATTCTGTACATTAGATCTCCATTTTTTTTCATCCAGTGTAACTGAAACTTTGAACACTTTGACCAATATCACTCCATTTCCCCCCCAAATGCCTGGACACCATCATACTCTCTGCTTCTTCCATGAGTTTAGCTATTTAAAATTCGCATACAAATACGATTTTGTAGTAGTTGCCCTTCTGTGTCTGGTTTAAAGACCTAAATTCACCTCCTATCATGCCCGTTCCTTTGGGGAAAAACATCAAGGATCTATCAGAGGTTGCCTCCTTTCTCCCAAATGAACTTTGTACTCCCCTCTACGCTCCTAGCATCATGCCCTCCCTGTTTGAGTGTACTAGCAAGAATGTGGTCAAAGAGCTTGGCGGCAAAGACTTCAGGCCCATCCAAAACTTGCTGAGTGCCCACAAATTCTGTCAGCTGAAGTTACTGCGGAAGAAGAGAAGGACCCTCTCTCAGTTCTGGGAACAACCTGATGTTCCCGTTGACCACACCCTCATGGACATCCTGGAGCCAAGCCCTTCAGTCCCAGGTAGTGTCAACCAGGGGGGAGGGAGGTAAGGAGTAAAACACAAGGGTGCTCACAGTCGAGCACCCAAGAAACCCCTAAGACACCTGCACAGGTAGATACCAAACCAGCCTTGCCTCAAGGCACAGGGCAAGGAGCCACGCTTCTTTGAGAATCTAACTAATTATTTGGACCCAGGCACGTTTTTAGCACACTGAATCCTTACAGCAGCCTCTGAAGTTGGGATTAACAGCTCCATTTGCATAAGAATAAATTGAAACTTACTTCCCTGGTAGCTCAGGCGGTAAAAGCGAGTCTGCCTGCAATGCGGGAGACCTGGGTTCAGTCCCTGGGTGGGGAAGATCCCCTGGAGAAGAAAATGGCAACCCACTCCAGTACTCTTGCCATGGAAAATCCCACAGATGGAGGAGCTGGGTAGGCTACAGTCCATGGGGTCTCAAAGAGTCAGACACAACTGAGCAACTTCACTTTCACTTTCAAATTGAAACTTACAAAATACCTTGTTCAGTTACACACCTGGGAACTGGTAGAACTGGAATCCAAATCAGGTCTGCCTGGCTCTAAACCCCAAACATTTTCCGCTGGGTGCACTGCCCCATGGGGCTGATGCAGTGCCTGGAGAGATGATGCTCGGGCTCTCCTGGATCTGCGTGCAAGTGACATCATCCCTTCTTGGAATCAGGACATGTCCCTTGCTGTCCAACACCTGGGGAGATGTATTGCTTGTCCTCAGCAGTAATTTACATTTAAAACTTTAACTGATCAGCTGGCTTCTCCACTGAGATTTACATGAGTAAGAGGGATGGGGTAGGGACTTCCCTGGCAGTCCAGTGGTTACGATTCTGTGCTTCCACTGCAGAGAAATTGAGTTCAATCCCTGATGGGGGAAGTAAGATCCCATGGGGAGTGGCTAAGTAAATCAAAATTCACATTATATATATATATATATATATATTTTTTTTTTTTAAAGAGGGTTAGGGTAAAAAGAGGACTCAGTTCTTCTATTTCCCACACCAGCTGTTCCAGAGTGAATTCTTGGCTAAACCTAAGGTCATTTTTTTCTATCCCCAGAGCCTGTAGTGACAGGAACATTCGTCTTCAGAGACAAACTGGTCTTGAATGAGAAGGTTAAGGTGGATGTGACTGCTGGGCTAGAAGTGAATGTGGAGGGGAAGGCTGCCCAGTCCTATGAGTGCTCCCTGGAGGTTCAGTCTGTTACCATCTCACCATGCGACTGGGAAGACCTCCAGAAGAGGTGAGGCCAGGGGAGAGGACAAACGGGTCAGGGAGCCCCAAGGGCTCTCCTCATGGCAAGGAGGCATCTAGCAGAGCTTGTTGCTGAGGTTCAGAATGAAGGAAATGACATCCCATATCAAGCTGCCCTTCTTAGATATTCATGCGTTCATTCATTCTTGCAACTAACAGTGACTATCTCACACATACTTATTAATACAGTAGTTGCCCATTACTATGCTATTATGTGCTGGCATTGAATAATAACAAGACATAAATATCTCTGCCCTAAAGTCACTTTTACTTAGTGTAGATAGGCAAAGGGCAGGGAGTGAGGAAATAATCGATAAAAAATAAATTCATAAAATATTAATTTAAATGAGACAAAGACTCTGAGACTGCTTAAATAAACTCTGCAAGTGTCCATGATTTAATTTACCTCCATGCATATAGGCAAAGATGGATATCCAATGAATCTCTAAGAACTTAACAAAGAACTTAAGTCTTTATGCCTTTTAAAAACTGAGATGCCAGTTTAAATAGAATTTTATGAAGGCAACAAAGGTGGAAGCCCATGTTAAGGAAGCAACTAGAAACTCAACAGAAGTTACTTTGACAGGGCATTGCCCGATTTCTGTCTTCCTTGTGTCTTGCCAGCCCTTAAAAACTGTCTTGCAGGAAAATATATGGGTTTCTGGAGCTAAGAAAATAAAAACCATTTTTCTCCTTGATGAATAAACAGAAAATTTCTAGGATAAATTGTATCAGCTAGTTTCAAGTATGATAAGTAAGTCTGAGATCAAAGCTTTAAATATAAAAAGGCAGTTAGATTTTTAATAAAGGGGATGTGGAGGCTGTAGCGTGTTTCAGCTACAAAGGTAATCACAGCTTGTGATGGGGTCTCTGAAGGTAAGACGGGAAGAAGTAACAGAGAGTGGCTGGAGGGAGGGTAGTCTGTTTATGTCTCTGAGGGGCTGAGTTGAGTTCAGACCTAAAGAATAAAAGAAGCAAGCAAGAGTGGGTGAAAGGGATCCAGAGGAGGGGTTAAAGGCAATGAGGCAGGGCAGAGGCGGGTATTGTCAAGATGTTGGAGGGGGGAGGCTGCAGCTTATCCAAGCAAGACGAAGGTGACAGAAAATGAGGCTCAGGAAGTAAGTAGATATCAGATAACACAGCCCTTGCTGCCACTGCTGCTGCTGCTGCTTAGTCGCTTCAGTCGTGTCCGACTCTGTGTGACCCCATAGACGGAAGCCCACCAGGCTCCCCCGTCCCTGGGATTCTCCAGGCAAGAACACTGGAGTGGGTTGCCATTTCCTGCTCCAATGTGCGAAAGTGAAAGTGAAGTCGCTCAGTCATGTCTGACTTGTAGCGACCCCATGGACTGCAGCCCACCAGGCTCCTCCGTCCATGGGATTTTCTAGGCAAGAGTCCTGGAGTGGCTTGCCATTGCCTTCTCCGTATTAATTGCTAGACAATTATTTACATGAAATCTCATGTTGATCTCTTAACAAAAGATCAGAATTAAACTCTTCAGTTCAGTTCAGTCGCTCAGTCGTGTCCGACTCTTTGCGACCCCATGAATCACAGCACGCCAGGCCTCCTGTCCATCACCAACTCCCGGAGTTCACTCAAACTCATGTCCACAGAGTCAGTGATGCCATCCAGCCATCTCATTCTCTGTCGTCCCCGTCTCCTCCCACCCACAATCCCTCCCAGCATCAGACTCTTTTCCAGTGAGTCAACTCATCACATGAGGTGGCCAAAGTATTGGAGTTTCAGCTTTAGCATCAGTCCTTCCAATGAACACCCAGGACTGATCTCCTTTAGAATGGACTGGTTGGATCTCCTTGCAGTCCAAGGGACTCTCAAGAGTCTTCTCCAGCACCACAGTTCAAAAGCATCAATTCTTCGGTAATTAGCCTTCTTCACAGTCCTACTCTCACATCCACACGTGACCATGGGAAAAACCATTGCCTTGACTAGACGGACCTTGGTTGGCAAAGTAATGTCTCTGCTTTTTCGTATGCTATCTAGGTTGGTCATAACTCTCCTTCCAAGGAGTAAGTGTCTTTTAATTTCATGGCTGCAATCAGCACCCGCAGTGATTTTGGAGCCCAAAAAAATAAAGTCTGACACTGTTTCCACTGTTTCCCCATCTATTTCCCATGAAGTGATGGGACCAGATGCCATGATCTTAGTTTCCTGAATGTTGAGCTTCAAGCCAACCTTTTCACTCTCCTCTTTCACTTTCATCAAGAGGCTTTTGAGTTCCTCTTCCCTTTCTGCCATAAGGGTGGTGTCATCTGCATATCTGAGGTTATTGATATTTCTCCCGGAAATCTTGATTCCAGCTTGTGCTTCTTCCAGCCCAGCGTTCCTCGTGATGTACTCTGCATAGAAGTTAAATAAGCAGGGTGACAATATACAACCTTGACATACTCCTTTTCCTATTTGGAACCTGTCTGTTGTTCCATGTCCAGTTCTAACTGTTGCTTCCTGACCTGCATACAGGTTTCTCAAGAGGCAGGTCAGGTGGTGTGGTATTCCCATCTCTTTCAGAATGTTCCACAGTTTATTGTGATCCACACACTTAGGTAGATACAAAAACTATAGAGAGATTGTTTTCCTTTTTGTTTCTGTAATGTTTATGCTACTTTTTAACTTCCAGTTTTGACTGCCTTGATTATGTGACTTTGCAATAAAAATGTTCAGTCTTTATTTTTTTGGCCATTATTAGTGCATGATTGTTACTTAAATCAGTTTTGTTGTATAGAAGAATGGAGTGGAGTATTGGAAATTTATCCACGTTTTAGTGTCAGATACACTGGATATCTACCATTGACAGGGCCCAGGACTTTTTTAACACGTTGTAAAGGAAAGCTGGCGTGCTGTGATTCATGGGGTCGCGGAGAGTCGGACACGACTGAGCGACTGAACTGAACTGAACTGAAAGGGAATTCTGCTCAGTGGTAAAGAATCTCCTGCCAAGCAGGAGATGTGAGTTCAATCCCTGGCTCAGGAAGATCCCCTGGAGAAGGAAATGGCAACCCACTTCAGCATTCCTGCCTGGAGAATCCCATGGACAGAGGAGCCTGGAGGGCTATAGTCAGTGGGGTAGACACCAGATAAGCAGCTTGAGAGCAGAGTGAAAAAGCTGACTTGAAACTCAACATTAAAAAAAAAAAAAAACAACTAAGATCATGGCATCCGAGCCTATCTCTTTATGGTAAAAAGAAGAGGGAAAAGTGGAAACAGTGACAGAGTTTATTTTCTTGGGCTCCAAAATCACTGAGGACAGTGACTGTAGCCATGAAATTAAAAGATGACTGCTTCTTAGAAGGAAAGCTATGACAAACCTAGACAGTATATTAAAATGCAGAGACATCACTTTGCCGAAAAAGATTCATCTAGTCAAAGCTAAGGTTTTTCCAGTAGTCACATATGGATGTAAGAGTTGGACCATAAAGAAGGCTGAGTGCTGAAGAATTGATGCTTTCAAATTGTCGTGCTAGAGAAGACTCCTGTGAGTCTCTTCAACTACAGGGAGATCAATCCAGTCAATCCTAAAGGAAATCAACTGTGAATATTCATCAGAAGGACTCTTGCTGAAGCTCCCATACTTTGACCACCTGATGTGAAAAGCCAGTTCATTGGAAAAGACCCTGATGCTGGGAAAGATTGAAGGCAAAAGGAGAAAGGGGCAGCAGAGGATGAGATGGTTAGAGAGCATCACCAACTCAATGGACAAGAATTTGAGCAAACTCTGGGAGACAGGGGAGGACAGAAGAGCCTGGCACGCTGCAGACCATAGGATCTCAAAGAGTCAGACATGACTTAGCAACTGAAAAATAAGTGGCTTGAATTTCACTCCAAGGGCAATGGGAAAGCTCAGCCCTGGATCCTCAGTGACCCCCTCCACTGAAAAGCAATCTAAGAGTTTCTCAGGCTTTCACATGACTGTTATCCAGGGCACCAACCCCAGCAGGGGCCTTGAGTGGAAGCAGAGATGAGTTTCAGAAATGAAATGGAGATGAAATTTGTCTTCAGGACTTCACACCACTCACATTTCCCAGCCAAACTTATGTCTTCAAGCCAGTCCTACCCACCTACCAAGGATGTTCAATCCATCAGCACCCACCTATACCCACCAAAATCCTCCCAGCGTCATCATACTTTATCTGTACGCTCCACATCCCACCATGACTATGTCTCTGGACAAGGATGGGTGTGGAGGTCCCCAGGTTTGACAGCAGGATCTTCTAAGGACTGTTTTCCACCGTCTAGACTTCTCTACTTCTTCTGGTCAGAGGCCCTAGAGCCGGAGATCTATAAAGTGCCCTCTTGGTGATGGACAGGGAGGCCTGACATGCTGTGATTCATGAGGTCGCAGAGAGTCGGACATGACTGAGCGACTGAACTGAACTGAAAAGAACTAACATAATTTTGGAAAAGCCTTAAGAGAATGGCTTGCATACTCTCACACCCATTCCTCCATAACAGAAGGGGGCCTCTCCATCATGCATACCAGAGACATCCTTCTTAGTCTATAAGCCAGTACCTTCCCACCGTTTAGGGCTCCACACAGGCTCTGCACCCTTCAGGTCCTAAGGAGAGGAGTAACCCAAGAAGCCAACTCTTTCGCACTCTGACCCTCCTCCTCCTTTATGCCCCCCAGGAAAGTGTTGGATCAAGAGCCGTCATTTCTGAAGGAGTGCCGGACCAGAGGGGACAGCCTGTATGTGGTGACAGAGGCTGTGAAACTGACCGACAGAATCATCTTGCAGGACAGCAGCAGTATGAATGCCACGGGCAAATTCTCTATCCCTTGGAGCTTTTATGCCAAGGTATTGTGTTGTCCTGAAGTGGGGTAGGGCCCCAAGAGCACAGCCAGCCCAGCGTCCCTTTCCAGGGACTCTGGACCCTCTTAGAACCTGTTTTCAGGGGGTGGGGTGAGTGGGGTCATTACTTAGGACCTGGGTTCAGGGGGTGGGGTGAGTGGAGTCATTACTTCCCACTTCTCATATGCTGAGGAAGCCTGACCCCTGACCTGAGAGTCCATCTAACATCCTCCCTTTAGTATTTCAGTACATGGGATTATTCCATAGTGATAAAATGGGCAATGAATTTAATTATTTGAGATTATATTTTGCTTTGAGTAAATGATAGATCCTTGAAATTACTAAAGTGTAGTCGCTGTATTATATTCTTGTGTGGTTTGCTGGAGGAAACAAGGAATTGTTGTTTAGTCGCTAACTCATGTCCAGCTCTGAGACCCATGGACTATAGCCCGCCAGGCTCCTCTGTCCATAAGATGTCTCAGGCAAGAGTACTGGAGTGGGTCACCATTTCCTTCTCCAGGGGATCTTCCCAACCCAGTCAGGGATCGAATCTGTGTTTCTTGCATTGCAGGTGGGTTCTTTATCACTGAGTCACCTGAGAAGCCCAAGGAATCATTAACACAAAACAAAACTCTGGCAGCGAAAACACACTAAATACTGTGATACCTGAAGCAGGAAGTTATAGATTCAGATTTAAATACATTCAAGCACATATGATGTACACAACTCACTCACAATGGCCAATTATAATCTTTTAAATTGATTTAGACAAATTAATGTATCAAATATGTATGCAATATTGGCTAGGATTCGCAGAGATAACGAAATTGTGTGTGTGTTATCACATGTTTTCTACGCAACATACTTTGTGTAAGTTGTCCTCATTTAAGAGATTTAGGAATTAAAACGGGGGGGAAAAAATAGCCTGAAATATGAACTAACTATCCCC
This sequence comes from Moschus berezovskii, assembly GCF_049115385.1. Taxonomy (NCBI): domain Eukaryota; kingdom Metazoa; phylum Chordata; class Mammalia; order Artiodactyla; family Moschidae; genus Moschus; species Moschus berezovskii. The sequence goes on along the minus strand of NC_142475.1, from coordinate 61,744,584 downwards.
AAATCGGTTAACTTGTCCTGGGGGAGGCCAGATCCCAACACGACTTCAGCCTGAAGGACATTTTGATGTTCAGCTTTGGGTTTCCATCTGCTTGAGCTGGACAACTGGACTTTGCGAGAACAGGAGAAAACCCAGTATCCTTTCACATAGGACGACTGCTCACAGCATCCAGCAAGGTTCTAAATATCAGCTCCTGGGCTGAGATGTTGTTAAAACAGCTTGCTTCTCACGGCCGCATCAGTTTTCCCTGGTACCACCTGTGTTTCAATACATCAGAGCTCCCCATGGCATTGGTCTACACTGGACTCTCTCTTGGGAACTTGAGGGTAAGAGGCATCCTGGGGGATCAAAGAACAGAGCTGATTCTGGAGAGCCAGTGACTCATGAGGCTGCCTGAGGACGTTGTGTATGCTCCCTGATCCAAAACAATTAAAATAATAGCATCTACGACTCGATGGACATGAGTTTGAGTGAACTCCAGGAATTGGTGACGGACAGGGAGGCCAGGCGTGCTGTGATTTATGGGGTCGCAAAGAGTCGGACACGACTGAGCGACTGAACTGAACTGAACTGAACAAAGAGCTTATGATGATACATTTTTTTACTGGCATGTAATTTACAATGTTGTGTTAGTTTGTGCTGTACAATGAACTGGGTTGGCCATATGTACACATATATCCCCTCCCTCGTGAGCCTCCCTCCCAGCCCCCCACCATCCCACTCATCCAGGTCATATGAGAATATATGTTAATCATCATTCGGGTCTCCTAGAATACAGGAATAACTCCATGTAACGGTTAGTTTTATGTGTTAGCTTGACTGGTCCACATGTCTTCATTGAGAGACATGAAGGTAAATACTGGACCAAAGAAGATTAAAAAAAAAAATGGGTAACTGGAAATCAGGACCAGGATGGGGAGCAGGAGGGCAGGAGGCTGCTGAGTCCTCGGCTTGTGAGCTTCTAGAAGCTCATGCACACATGAATGAATTGCCTGGCTTCTCTCCCCAGAGCACAGCAGAGGGATCAGGTCTCAAAGTGAGAGAGAGGATGGTGACTCTGCCCCAGGGCACCGTGATGGCCTATAAGAGGAAGCAGCTGGTGTTCCAGGAGAATGGCAGAGGTGAGCAGGGCCTGAGAGGGGTGGGGGGCAGTGGGAGGCCACCCAGAGGCCACCCTGGCTTCCCTCCCTGCTGGGGGAGGGGAGGAGCACAATTTCTCAACCTCTCACAGTTACCCCCAAGCCCACAAGACCGAACCATGACCACACGGAGACCCAGAGGCAGTGTCCCACGCAGAGACAGACACAAGTGGGGCCCAACGCAGGGTGTCCTTAGCACCAGGCAAAGAGCAGCCCTGATCCCAACTGTTTCTATGCATTCAAGGCCCTGCTGCTCTCGGCAGCTCACCTGGGGGAGCCGCAGAGCCCCCCACTTTACCGTAAGCCCAGGTAAAGCTCATAAGACAGAACTGCAGATGTAAGGCCATTTCCTCCTCCAGCGGATCTTCCCAACACAGGGATCGAACCCGGGTCTCCCGCATTGCAGGCAGATTCTGTACCATCTAAGCAACCAGGGAAGCCCCAACAACAGAACACAAGAATTTATCTATTAATATGTCTTTCCCTCACTAGCCTCAAAATGCACAGCCCCCAATACACACAACCCTTGCTTTGGGTTCTGACTCAACATCTGTGAACCAGTGTTCAAACAGCAACCACACACCCAGGAGGAATGGTGAGCACTGGGAACACAACTCAGCATCCTTGACGTCCCCCTCTCCCCTCCCAAATGCCGAGACCCAGCTAGAGGCCATCCTGACACAGCTGAGGTCCAAGGGGAGAAGGTGCCCTCAACACACACACACACACAGGCCATCCTGACCCAGCTGAGGTCCAAGGGGAGAGGATGCCCTACACTGTACACACACACACACACACACACACACACGCACGCATGCACACACACCGATAGCACCCTCGCTGTAACCGCTCATCAAGGCCAGGTGCTTTCATCAGTTGCCGCCTGTCGATAACAGTAGAAAAGAACTGAGCTCTCCAGGCTCATGGGGTCAGAGGACCTCAGCTTCTAGAAAGGGGGCCAGTCCTACTGAGAGTTGAGATAAAGATGGGATTCACGGCTAATTTAGAGAGAGACCAGAGACTGTGCAGAGGGCATCAGGAGATGGCAGTGTTATTAAAGAGCGTGGGGAATGACAAGTGTTGTTTATTTAGAAGGGGATGAGAAGTCTCATTTTCAAAAATATGTTTTCTAAGTGTTAGCCGGTGGGAACCGAAGACAGCGGGATTCAGGAGAAAGAGCGTCACAGCCCTGCCTGCCAGTCGTGCCCGACCTCGACAGGGCATGCGGGGCCCATCTGCACCATTCAGGCCGGAGGGTGAAGGGAGAGGGCTATGGGTGCAGGCGTGTGAAAGGATCCAGCAGCAATAACCTGGGCTCTCCTGACCTGGCTTCTTCCCCTTGCAGCCATTCTTCTCATCTCAGATGATGACAAGCAGAAAACCTTCCCAGAAGGTGAGTTCCTGAGTTGGGAGGGGTCTCTGCCTAGACCTTGGGCTGGATGCTGCAGCAGCCCTGCAAGGCGTTCAGTCCTACAGGGAAGATTCCTCCAGCCAGGTCCTCTACCACCTCCTAGTTTCTTCCCCTGCCCTTGACCCAGACACAGGCCCCTTGGCCCCACAGACAGCCACCTTTCTCCTCTGAATCCTGAAGTAGAGTCCTGGGGGCAGGGTGGGGGGGAACGTGGGCGGGGTGCGGACAGTACTTGCCCAGGTTCCCTGTCTCCAGGCATTGTGTCAGCTGAGACAGGAGAAAGAAGTGGGGGACAGGGAGGAGTCGGAGAGGCTGGGAGGAGGAGACAGAGGGGACAGGAGGGGAGGAAAAGCACCTGAGTGAGCACGTCTGCTTCTTCTTCCAGAGAAACTGAAGGAGCTGCGAATGGCACTAGGTAAGCGAGTCACTTTAGAGCCGGGAAAGTGGGATCGGACCCTCCACCGTGAATAGCCTGGGCTCTCCTGACCTGCCTTCTTCCCATCCAGAAATTCTCTCCATCTCAGATGATGACAAGCGGAAAGCCTTTTCAGAAGGTGAGTTCCTCAGCAGGGCAGGTTCTCTGCCAAGCCCCCGGGCCCTGCTGAGCCCTGACCCTCTCTGGATGCTAATAAGAGTGGTGCAAGGTGTTTAGGCCAGGTGTTCGTCTGCAAGGCAGACCCAGAGGGAAGCTACCTCCTGCCTCCATAGCCTGCTATCCTTTCTGTCCTTCACAAGCCATAGACCTTTGCGGCCACAGAGAAAGCCACTTTTCTCCTTCGAATGGGGTAATGGGGGTGTGTGTTTGTGTGTGTGTCTTGGGGGAGGGGAGGTTAACTCTTTTGGCGAATGAGCCCTTTTGCTTATCTTTCCAGGGAAATGGCAGATAAAATCAGTGATGGGTGAGTGGGTGATCTTACAGCCAGGAAAGTGGGCTCCGATCCCTCCCGTCACAACCCAAGTCCCACGTGCTTGCCTTTGCTGTCCTTACCCATGGCGCTGGCTCTGGTGCCCTGGGCAAGGGGTAGGGGTGGACAGAAAGCAGGGGGTTCAGGGAAGTAGGGGGCAGAAGTTCGGAGAAACCGAGTGTCCTCACAGGCTAACTCTTGGATGGGGAATTTAATTTCCCTTCTAGGCACCATAAGACATCCCATCCTCCCAATTGGTGAGTGTGTGTTTGCTGGGATTGGGGTCCTAATGGCACATACACATCCGGAAAGCAGAGCAGATGGCCCCTGCCTTTGCCACCCACTGCCCTGGGGCCTGGCCCTAGTTTCTGTGGAATGGGAAGGGTCTGGGAAGGCCAAGGAGGTGGAGGGACGGGCTGGAATGGGGAGAGGAAGAGGTTAAACAAAAGGGAGGAGGTGTTAGGAGGGCAGGACCCTCTGAAACGTCTCAAGAGTAAACCTGGGGGATGAGAAAGGGAGATGATCCCTTGTGACTCTTTCCAGGAAGAATACAGGAACCCATTTGCCGAGGTCAGTATTTATGAAGAAACCTGGGGCTTCCTGGGTGAAAAACTGCAAAGCTAAGTACCCAAAAGGTGATGTGCACGCAACTTACAAAACTGAGCTCTACTTCCCAGTTGATGCTTTGTACAGCGCCTCATTCATTCACTCACTCAAGGACGCGTGCCCGTACGAAACAAACCCTTGCTGAAAACTATTCCAGCAACAGGCATTATTCTGAGCAGTGGGGACACGGCCATGGACCAAACAGAAATCCCTGCCTCACTGGACTACTCCCTTTAGCAGACCATCTGGAGACCACCTGAAGTCTCCTAGGAGAAGCAGAGAACCCCCAACACCATGCCTTGATTGTTCTGTGGTCACAGATGATGCAGGCAGTTGCACGATGAGATGGATAATCTATGCGTGCCAGGTGCTACGCCCCCAAGCATTTTACTTAGTAAACTCATGTAACCCACATAACATCCCACTCAACACATGTGGAAACTGGGCCCAGAGCACCTAGGATTCTCATCTCTAGAGCCCATCACGAGAATCCACGTTGTTCCAGACATGACCCAGAACTGAGCACTTGGTCATTTTCTTCCACTTCCTGTGACCTCTTTCCAGATCTCCTTCTCGCCTCCCAGCCTTCTACCTGCCACCCCCTACCCGCCGGCCCCTTCTCAGCACTAGAACTGCCCACCTTTCTAGCCTATTACAATAGCTCCATCCTCAGAGTTCAAACATGCCGTCCACAGAAATGCTCTTGGTTGGCAGATAAATGGGATGGAGGTGCACGGCTTATCACACCACAAACCTTCTAATCAAAGAATTGTCCCCCACTTTCTGGTTGATGTTGATGCTGAGGACAGATTTCAAGTCCCTACAAAATGAGGTTTCCATGGAAATGGAGGCAGTGGCCAAGCTCCCCAGGGACATTCGAGATACTCTTTTCCATACCATCCTGGCCAAGCTCAAGGACCAAGGGGCTCTGCAGGACCTCACAGACGTGGTGAGAAGGCGGTCCCACTCTCCCTAAGGCCAATCAGAGTTGTGAAGGGGCAGGTTTAGGAGGCTGACAGCTGAGATGCCCGGGGAAGGAGGGCTGAGGAGGGGACCCCAGACACTGGCCCAGCACAGTGACCAGATCCAGGGCTTGCAGCCCACATGCTGCAGCTGCTTGGACTCTCCTGGGGAAGGTGAAGAGCCCCCCCCTTCTACTGGAGTTAATCACTTGTAAACTCAAAAGATACTGGCAGAATTGTACCACGATATCTATTGCTATTACTATTATTGTTGTTGTTGTCTTACTGCTAATACGAGTCTCCTCTAGCTGGATGGGAACCTTTGGGATCATATGGGCAGCTCCCTAAGTGAGATGCAGGAAGACCTAAGAAATACGTGGCTTGAGTCAAGACCCTATATCATTTACCTCCTTGAAGCCTTACTGGGTAAGAGTGACTTGAGAGAAACTTGGGAACCTCACAAATGTGGCCTCTAGACTCGAAAGGAAGGGGTTAGATGCCACCTGCCACTTTTCTGGGAGCTTCCCAGGTGGTGTTAGTGGTAAAGAGTCTGCCTGCCAATGCAGGAGACATAAGAGACGTAGGTTAGATCCCTGGGTGGGAAGATCCCCTGGAGGAAGACATGGCAACCCACTCCAGGATTCTTGTCTGAAGAATCTCCTGGACAGAGGAACCTGGAGGGCTACAGTCCATAGGGTCACAAAGAGTTGGATACGACTGAAGCAACTGAGCACGCATGCACACACCTCTCTAAAATCTTTCTAATACCATGACCTTCATCTTACATCATACGTCTCTGCAAGGTCAGGAGGGCTCAGTGAGATCAATTCACCGTAGGATATAGAACCAGCCCAGGACCTAGCAAGACCGGCCCAAGTCCATCCAACCTATCACTGGGTGTGGATGATTCCAGGCTCCAGTCTGGACTGTGTTACGGAGCATCCTGGAGACCATCCCAAGAGCAGAAGGAGGGAACCTGACCTTCACACCTAGTGGGTTTTATTCCTCTGCCTCAAGGTTCCCCTCTCTTGGGGTTCCCTAGTTCACAGTGGGGGGAAAAACACTGACTCCTCACCACTCTCTCTCCCCAAATGTTCCCTTGTCCCCAGTGCTGAGTGACATCCAACATGAGCTGCTGGCCTGGTCCATGGAGAAGAGGATCCTGCCCCAGCAGCGGGAGCTGGTGAGAAATCAACCTCTAGGGGCCCGCGTCCTGGGACGAGGGCGAGGGAACTGGGGGGATAAGAATGATCCTGAGGAGAGAGAGGTGATGTAACGTCCTGCTGGCACTGGAGACGAGCCCCTGTGGCCGCTGGGGACTCCCTGGCTGCCTCTCCCTCTGGGGAGCAAGCCCAGGAGTGGGGTCTACCTCAGGAGGGTCTCCATCTCCATGGCAACCCCAGCAGAGGGTGCCCACAGTTCTAAAAGGGCCTCACAGGAACACACGTTTGGGTGCTCATGCTTTTCTCATACGGTTACCATTTGCAAATTGTCTTCCTCCACATATATGTATATGTAAGTACATATGTGTACAGATGTATGCACATACATGCACACACTGCACAGATACACATATACACATGTAATTGCAGATAACACAATTTAGCAAGGTCAATGTCAGTATCACCATTTGGCAGCTGAGGAACCAAAGCTCAACAATTTTCAGAAACGTATCCAAGCTCACCCTGACCACAGGTCAGAATCGGATGACAGTTATGGGCCCCTTGACTCCATCGCTCTCCTTCTCCCGTGACGCTGGAAGGCCCAGGCTCTCAGGATAGAAGGTCTTGATTTCCAGCCTCAAAGGCTGGTCTGCAACAGCTGACCCTGTTTCCTCCAGGTGAAGAGCATCCTGGAGCCCAACTTCCGGTACCCCTGGAACATTCCCTTCACCCTGGATCCCAAGCTCCTCGCCTCGCTGCAGGAAGAGGGGTTGGCTGTCACCTTTGGCCTGCTGCAGGAGTGTGGCTTGAGGGTGGCACCCGACAACCCCAAGGGGACTTGGGACCTGGAGGCCAAGAAGCCCCTGTCTGCCCTGTATGGGTCCCTCTCGGTGCTACAGCAACTGGCCGAGGCCTGAGTCCTCCCCAGGGGCCCTGAGTCCAGAGAGGCCTGGCTGCACCCCGGTCTAGCTGTGAGCATCCTCTGTGCTCAGGGAACATGGAGCCCCGCCTCCTGCCAGTTCAGTTTGGGTGGACAGAGACCGATAAAGACTGGAGGGAACATTCTGCTGCTACTGCTAAGTCACTTCAGTCGTGTCCGACTCTGTGTGACCCCATAGACGGAAGCCCACCAGGCTCCCCCGTCCCTGGGATTCTCCAGGCAAGAACACTGGAGTGGGTTGCCATTTCCTTCTCCAATGTGTGAAAGTGAAAAGTGAAAGTGAAGTCACTTGGTCATGTCTGACTCATAGCTACCCCATGGACTGCAGCCTACCAGGCTCCTCCGTCCATGCGATTTTCTAGGCAAGAATACTAGAGTGGCCTGCCATTGCCTTCTCCGGAGGGAACATTCTAGGGGGTGGAAATACCCTGTAACTCTGTATCTTGCTAAAGGTTTATGCGTTTGTCCAGACTCAACAAATAGGATCTAAAGATCTGAGCATTTCATTGCATGTTAATTTTACTTCAAAGCAATGTACACAAAGATTGAACTCTCTAATGAATAAGCATTCTGAATTGCATTGGGTAAAGTGTACTGACATCTGTAACTTACTAGGAAGTATATCAGAAAATAAGGTGAACTGATGGATGGATAGAGAAGCATGTGATCAAGGAAATGTGATAAAATATTTAAAACAAGAGTTCTTTTTCATTCTGAAGTGTTCTTGTATGCCTGGAATTGTTTCAAACTTAAAACTACACACACACACACACACGATTATACCTTTGCATCTGTCAGTCAGCTTGGGAGTTTTCAGACAGTGGCTTCTAAGCCGTGGGTTCAGTTCTTCCTTCACTTAAGGAAGATTCACTCATCACTAAAGACATTATACATTCTGTTTGTTGAATTCTCTATTTCTCAGTCACCAAATGTCCTTGTGCTGTGCCAAGTCCCCTGAGTCGTGTCTGATTCTTTGCGACCCCATGGACAGTAGCCCACCAGGCTCCCCTGTTCCTGGGATTCTCCAGGCAAGAATACTGAAGTGGGTTGCCATGCCCTCCTCCAGGGGATCTTCCCCACCCGGGGATCAACCCCACGTGTCTTACGTCTCCTGCATTGGCAGGCAGGTTCTTTACCACTAGCCCCACCTGGGAAGCCCACAAATGTCTTCAGGGTCCGTCCTCTAAATACATTTTAACTTGTCTATTCGCTATAATCTCTCCTTTTCCCTTTTATATTCTCTGAGATCATGGCAGGTCTTTCCTCAATGTCTGTGAGTCAACCCTCAACTGCAATCATCATTCTATTGCTTTTCTAATTTCTTAGTTCAGAAATTGTCATCCTGATACTCAATTTGGTCTCTTAACTTTGCAGTCTCCCTTTTGACTTAAGTCTTGTTGTTTCTTCTTCTCATCTTTAAGGTCTTGTTTTACTGAGATTATTTCACTTCAATAGAAAATAATTAAGGACACTGTGGGCTCTTCTTTAACTTCTCTACCTGAATGGATTCTGCTGCTGTCTTTCTTTCCTCTAGTGTTTGTATAGATGCCATGTAACCCTTTTTTTATTTATCTTGCTTGTCCCCAGGCAGGATGTGAAAACATGGGATATTGGTCCCAAATAGCCGAGATGCATATGGAAGAAATGATTTCAGTGAATCCAGACTACATCTTCCCATACATAGAAAAAGCGCTAAATTCCTTAACTTGACATTATCTGGTCTCTTTAATTAACGGTGCTCTTCTGATGTTCAGACAACCTGCACTTGGTTGCAAAATTCCTATATATCCTAGCTCTTCCCTCGCCTCCTCAGACCAGTTTCTCAGAGCTATCTGAGACACGTCTCCTGGGCTGCAGTCCTCATTTTGCCCCAAATAAAACCTAAATCACAGCTCTCACCTTGTGCAAACTGTTTTCAACACCAGCATGAGCGCCTCTGTCCAAAGCCCCACTCTGCACAAAGATGGAGGGGGGCCTCCACACCACCTGAATTGAGACCTGTGTCTCTTCCAATACAAAGGACAGTTTGGAGCCTGTTTCTACTGGCATGAAAAAGAGAAAGGACTTACCTGGGCTCTGAGAAGGCCTGCACGGTTGGCCTGGACTCTGTCCTGTCTTGTACGGATTTGCTAAATGCCCAGAGCTTGGGTTCCCTCAGCCTGGAGGAGAGGCATTTGCTTGTCTCTCCACACAGAACAACCGGAGTCTTCAGAGAGGTCAGCGTGTGGTGGGGAAGGGTTCAGGAGTTTTAGCTTCCTTTAGAGAGTTCACCCAGCTTGCCTGGGGAAGAAGAGGCAAGCTGGCTACAGGTGCGGTTATTCTTTTCGTTAATATGGCTTCGCTTCGCCCCAAACACTTCCTTGAGTTCAGGGTCAGCCCCTCTTTCCAGAGGCGATGCCTCGTCTTCTCCTCCCCGATCCCATCTCCCCTCCCTACAATGTCTCAACCAAGCAGATGAGAACGAAAGATTTATTTTTTAAAACTCCGGGGCTTCCCTGGTGGCTCAGTGGTAAGGAACCCGCCTGCCAATGCAGCAGGCATGGGTCTGATCCCTGGTCCGGGAAGATCCCACATGTTGTGGGGCAACAAAGCCCAAGCGCCACAACCACTGAGCCTGTGCTCTCAGGTCCACAACTACTGAAGCCCACGGGCCCTAGAGCCTGTGCTGCGCAAGAGACGCCACTGCAATGAGAAGCCTGAGCACCACAACTGGAGAGGCGCCAGCGCAGCCGCGAAGACCCAGCCCAGACAAAGATAAATAAATAAGCCTGTGGCCTTGGGCTCAGAGCCCGTACAGTGGTGCAAGGCACCTCAGCCTCCCCCTGTTCCCCAGAAGATCTTGTTTTACTCCTATTGTTTTCCCCAGTGTTGAAAAGTTCTTGGGTTTTTTTTGTTTGTTACTTTCATGATAATTAACACTGGGTGCCTATTGCTCTCTTTTCTCTTTCCACCCAGCAAAAAGAAAACAGAAGGATACATTCCAGAAGTCTCTCCTGTCACTAGAGGGGCACACAAGTGGCCAGAGAGAGCCTCTTTTTCATGGAAAGTTCCAGGTCATCTCTTGCCTCACCTTCTCTCCCAGCTGGGAGTTGTGAGCACAGTCTTTCCAGCTGACTCACTTCTCCCAGTGCCTCAGTGGGAGACTGGAGGGTTAGTCTAGCAGGAAGGAGGCTAGAGGATTCTTCCTGGGGACCTGGCACAAGAGAAAATCCTACTGATGTAGATGTTCGGTTTCCACAAAGAAAGGCACAGCAGAGGTCCTCAGTGTTGGGTACACACAGAAACCAACTGGGGTGCTTTAAAACATACTAACTCTTGGTCCCACTCCAACAAGTCTGATTTAGCTGTTTTGCAGTGAGAGCAGGTATCCTGAGGTTCAAGAGATCCCCAGCTGATTCTAACATGCAACCAAGCTGTGCACACTGCTGCCCGCCACTGAAGCTGTCACTAAGCTCCACCCACCGCTCAGAGCTTCTGATTTTTTATGTCCCTCCCCCAAAATGGGAGCAGACAAGCATCATCAGATATCTGAGAAACAATTGAGGCCAAAACTAACAAAAAAGCAACCAGGAGGGCCATACCCTGGTGGCTCAGTGGTAGAGAATCCACCTGCCAATGCAGGAGACACGAGTTCAGTTCCCAGGTTGGGAAGATCCCCTGGTGGAAGGAAAGAGGACGCAGGCTCTGCCTGGAGCCGACAGTTGTGTCACAGCTGTACCTAGTTATTGCCAAGCAGGAATGTGAGCTCCACAGCGCTGTTTTTGGGGGATTTTTGTTTGTTTTTGAGAAAAGCTAAAACTTAGGTTTTGACGGCTCAGTCGGTAAACTATTCACCTGTTAATGCAGGAGACCTGGGTTTGATCCCTTGGACGGGAAGATGCCCTGGAGAAGAAAATGGCAACCCATGCCAGTTTTCTTGCCTGGGAAATCCACAGAGGAGCCTAGCAGGCTACCAACAGCGGCATCGCAAAACAGTTGGACATGACTTAGCAACTAAACAACAAATTTTAAAAGGAACATTGAGAAAATAGAGCTCTTAAAAATTAAAACTATTATCACAGAAAAGAAATTCAAGATTAGAGGATAAAGTTGAGGAAATTTCCCAAAAAGTAGACCCAAAAGCCACAGGATGAAAATGAGAAAAGAAATTTAGAAGGGCAGTTTAGGAAGGCGAACATTTGAATAAAACAGGCCCCTTCTCCCAAAAGAGAATACACATACACACAGGGAATCATCAAGAAAACAATTCAAGAAAATACCCCATAATTAGGACACATATTTCAAGATTTAAAAAGCCCATTCAGTGCCTAACACAAATATTGATACATGAAAATTAGCTCATACCACAACATTTCAGGGACATTTCAGAACGTGTGGACAAAGTGAAACTCCAGGGGGAAAAACAGGTTATTTACAAAAGATCAGACATGAGAATGCCTTTAAAATACAACCACTGCAGACTAGAGGCAATGGAGCAAGGTCTTCCTAAATTTTGATGGAAAATTATTTCCAATTTAGAAGTCTATATCATCAAGGTAGAATAAGGATATTTTCAACTGAAGTTTTTTTTTTTTAATTACTGCCTATGTTCCCTTTTCCTGAAAGTTGTAAGAGGATGTGATACACCTAAGTGATAGGAAGCCTTGGGGAGAGGTTCTCCAGGAGTATGAAATTGATAAAATACCTGGAATCTGGGTGTAAGAGGAAGAGATTTAAACATTTGACAGAGTTTGGATTTAATTAGATATAGGTCATAAAAAATAGAAAGAAAAGGAAAAAAGGACGAGAAACTATCAAAATCCTCCTGGAAATAAAAAGTAATTACAATTTATTAATAGCTGAGTAGAGTTTACAGAGTCACAGTAACAGTAAAGAACAAAGAGAATTATAACTCCAGAGGAGGGATGGGACTTGTCTGGGTGTAGAGGTAGGGGGGACCTAAATTCTCATTTTCCCTGGTGTAGGTCCATGTTTAATGCCTACAACTGAGCAAGCTATTATTTAAGTGACGACAGATACAAAAGACCACGTCTTGTATTATCTCATTTATATGAAATATCTAGAATAGGCAAATCTATAAAGCACAAAGGTGGTTGGGATGGGGTTCTTGGGGTGGGAGGCAGTGATGAAAATATTCTAAGATTGACTTCAGGGATGGCTCCACAATTCTGTGAATGTACTCATAATCACTGAATTGGACACTGAACTGTGTGTGAATTACATCTCAATACAGTCCTTAAAAAGAGAGAAAAAAACAACAACAAAAAGAGTTCAAAGTTATGTCTCTGGGGAGGAACTGGGGCGGGGGGGTAGGGGGCTGGCAGAGAAGGGGGCATCTGAGGTTTAAAAAAAAATTACAAATCTGGGAACAATTTGATTCTTTAAACTACATGAAAGAAAAACAGCACGTATATTAATATTAGTGTACATCCACGGCACCCTTGTTGAAAGCCGGAGACTCACCCCCGGGGATCAGGGTCCGGGGTCAGAGGGAGAGGTGGGAGACTCCGCGCCCCCCGGGGGCCACGAGCAGGGCTGGAAACCCTGGTGGTCCTGGTGGTCCGGGCGGGCTTCCGAGAGGGCTCCTGCGTGGGGCGCAGCCTGGGGTCAGGACAGTCACCCCGTCACTCGGAGCCTCAGGTAGGGACTGGGGGAGGGGCCGGTACCCGGGTTCTGGGGGCCCCCCTGCCCTCTCTCTGCGCCGCCCTCCCTCCCCGGACCCCTTTTCTTCGGAGAGCCTCTCTCGCAGTCTCCCCATGAGGCCGAGTCCCTGGCTGGGGCGGCCCGTGTCGCGCACACTGTCCCCCCGGGGTCCCCTCAGCGGTCGCGGCCCAAATTCTCAGGTCCCCTCGGGGCCCGACGGCGCCCCTCCGAGCGCTCGGGCAGCGCCCCTGCTGCAGGCCCTGGGCGGGAACGTCTGCAGCCGCCCCGCACGGGCCACGTAGTCACGTTCCTCCCTAAAAATACTAAAATTAGGAGCACTTTTCTGAGAACCCACTCCAGTATTCTTGCCTGGAGAATCCAATGTACAGAGGAGCCTGGTGGGCTACATTAAGTCCATGGGGTTGAAAGAGTCGACAAGACTTCAGTTCAATTCAGTCGCTCAGTCTTGTCCGACTCTTTGCGACTCGGTGGACTGCAGCACGCCAGGCCTCCCTGTCCATCACCAATTCCCAGAGTTTACTCAGACTCATGTCCATTGAGACAGTGATGCCATCCAAACATTTCATCCTCTGTCGTCCCCTTCTCTTCCCACCTTCAATCCTTCCCAGCATCAGGGTCTTTTCCAATGAGTCAGTTCTTTGCATCAGGTGGCCAAAGTATTGGAGTTTCAGCTTCAGCATCAGTCCTTCCAATGAATGTTCAGGACTGATTTTCTTTAGGATGAACTGGTTAGATCTCCTTGCAGTCCCAGGGACTCTCAAGAGCCTTCTCCAAAACCACAGTTAAAAAGCATCAATTTTTCCACTGCTCAGCTTTCTTTATAGTCCAACTCTCACATACATACATGGCTACTGGAAAACCCAAAGCTTTGAGTAGATGGACCTTTGTTGGCAAAATATGTCTCTGCTTTTTAATATGCTGTCTAGTTCTTTCCTGGAGAATCCCTTCCATCTATGGGGTCACACAGAGTCGGACACGACTGAAGTGACTTAGCAGCAGCAGCAGCAGGTTGGTCATAACTTTTCTTCCAAGCAGTAAGCGTCTTTTCATTTCATAGCAACTGAGATGCTGCCTCCCAGACTCAAGAGTCCTTAACACTCCCACCAAAAAAAAAAAAAACACTAAAATTACCATTTAAGACTGTATTGGCCCACTCCCAACCATTTGTTACATTTCTCTTTGATCTTAAGTGTATTCATATATAGACAAATATTCTCATATTAAGTATTATGACATTCTTTGAGAGTTAAAATTTTCTTTCTTCTGATTTTAAATAAATTAAAATATTTTTGTGGGGCCCTGGGCACCATGCCTAGTGGAAGAGTCAGCCCCTCGCTTCCCTCCACCCCTTACACTCTCTCCCCCAGACCCCAGCAGGGGACAAATCTGTCCTCTTGGTTGGAGCCCACAGTCATGTCCTTTGGATGTAGTTATAAGCTCTTCAAGTCTCCCGTTTCCACTCGGTTGTGCTCCCGGCTGTTCAGGTGCTCCTCCTGAAACTCACACGCTGGTGTGCAATGTTGCTGTCCTGCTTAGGAGCCCTCTGTGGTTCCCCGGTGCCCTCCAAGGTGAGGTGCCCACTGCCATAGCAAGTGCTATCAAAGGCTGAACAAAACGCTGCTGCCCCCACCCGCTCACCCCCCAACCATCCCCCACCCCAGCTTTGGACCCTGCCTGGGACCCTCCCAACTAGGAGGCTGGGCCAGACCCCCGAGGGGACAGCTTATCAACATGTGCCAGCACTGTTCTAAGTGCTTTACAAGCAGCTCGTTAGTCCTGGTTGCAATCCCCAAGAGGAAGTATTGTTATAGATAATAATAACCTATAAATATGGGCTTCCCTGGTGGTTCATATGTTAGAGAATCTGCCTCCAATGTGGAAGATCTGGGTTCAATCCCTGGGCGGAGAAGATCCCCTGGAGGAGGGCATGGCAACCCACTCCAGTATTCTTGCCCGGGAAATTCCCACCGACAAAGGAGAGTCTGGTGGGATACAGTCTATGGGGTCGCAAAGAGTTGGACACACCGAGCGATAAGCACAGCACACACAAATATTTTATGTAAATATGTATATACTTCTACCTAACAAGGCTCAGAGCCACCTACCCAAGGGAACAGCTGTTCAGACTGAGGCATCCTTGGTCCTGGAGTTTCTCGGGGTCCCGTGCAGGCAGGTGGGGGGGTGATTGGAAGGATGGTTCCAGGGGGTTTTGACCACCTGTGATTTCTACCTACATGCTGACTTGAGCACCCAGGTATGGGGGTGGGGGCCCTCTGCTCAGGGCACCCCCCTCCTCACTGTGTTAGAAGCTCAACCAGCTGACAGCTTCACCAGGGCCCCCACACCCACAGCCCTGGGAGACACCCGCCCTTCTCACCCCTCAAGGAACCTGTCATCGTTCTTCTCGAGGGACAGCAAGAGCCTGGTCAGAGAGCTGGGCCAGAAGGGCGACAGCCTGGCCAGCACCCTGCGCCTGCGCCCCTTCTGCCTGGTGAGGAAGAAACACAGATGCCCCCTTTGGCCTAGGGACACCCCCTTCGTCTCCACGGACTTCTCCCTTGTGGACGCCCTAGAGCCCGGCTCCCCCATCCCAGGTACCTCCCAGTGGGGCTGGCAGCTGGCAGAGTGGAGGGGACCACGGTGCTGCTTGATAAAGGGTCCACCTGGGGGAGAAAGCTGACACCCCCTCCACCCAGGCACATGCCAGGGACACCCCCAGGCAGCACGTGCCTGCCGTGTGGAGAAGGGCGCACCTTTTCCTCCCTCCTGTCCCGGCTCTCTGATGAGTGATCATCATCATCACTTTAATCGCCGTAATGGCTGACAGGCACCAAGTGCTTGCTGGGTGGCAGGGACCCTGTTGGCAATTTCTTCGGTAAATGCTGGCCACCACTCTTGGAGGGAAAACTCTGTCATTCTTCCGCCCCTTTTAGAGATGGGGAAACTGAGGCTCCAGGAGTCGAGGGCTTCTTGCCCTGGGGTCACACCGAGCCAGTAAGAGGTGGAGGCCAAACTGGGGCCTGAGGCAGAGGTCTAGTCCCCCCATGCCCCTGGCCCGCACCTGGACCCCTCTCCCCACAGAGCTGAGCTGCAGCGAACCCATCTGCTTCCAGGAGGCAGTGGCGGGAGCCGTGACAGGGGGTGTGAGCCTGGGCACCGGGCAGCAGGGGAAGGCAACAGGCAGTGGCGCAGTGAGCCGCAGCTCCATGCTGGCTGTGTGGATGCTCAGGGTGCCCCCCTACACCTGGGAGACTCTGGTGGAGGAGAGGTGGGAACATCAGCCAGGCGAGCTGGGCTCTGCTCTCCGTGGGCCCAGGCCCCCGGGGCCGGGGGGCAGGAGGGAAAAGCCCCAAGGTCCCAGCCACTTGAGCGCCTGGAAAGAAGCCTTCTGAAGAGTAGCTTAGGATGGGGGCAGTCCACTATTAGCAGCAAACCCAGGGGCAGGAACCCCCCCCCGGGGAAGAGAGAGTGGGCAGTGAGAGGGACTCGTGTTAAGTCAGAGATTTCAAACCCCTGGTTGTTTTTAAGGCCAGAAAAAGAAAAAGAAGTGCGGTAGCTGCCAAGGGTGAGGCAACAGGTGCGCTCCGTGGCACCAGTTTGTTGGTTTTTTGTTTTTTTTTTTTTTGAGAGAAGCTAAAACTGGGGTTTTGGTAACTCAGTCAGTAAAGAATCTGCTCGCAATGCAGGAGACTGCAATTCGACCCCTGGGTCAAGAAGATCCTCTGGAGAAGGAAATCATCGCAACCGAATTCAGTATTTCTTGCCTGTGAAATTCCATGGACAGAGGAGCCTGGCAGGCAACAGTCCAGGGGGTTGCAAGAGTTAGACACAACTGAATGACTACATCACCACTACTACCAATTTTAATATTATCTCAAAATTTTTAAACACCACATGTAACATACGCCTTTTGCTCAATTTAGTGGGCAAGAAGACCAGTGGCAGCCTCGGGGCTGGTCATTTCAAGTCTTGCAGGAGACAGATATCTCAGGTGGCGGATGTTTCCAACCACCGCCACCTGACCTTGAATTCCAGTCCTGAGTACAGGCCAGGCTCCCCCGCCCATATCAGCACAGAGTCCAGGCTGCCCACCGCGCAAGGCCCCAGAGCGGGGGAGCCCTGGAGAGCACCCCCCAAGCTCTGTCTCTTCTCCTGCTCCCAACAGCACCCCCGGCAGGAAACTGAGGACTCCGAGACCCTCGTTCCTCCAGGAGTTGCAGAGCCGGAAGGAGAAGGAGAGCCTGTACGAGGTGACCGAGGCCATGGAGGCCTGTAAAATGTGAAACGCCACGTTTCAGAGCCGAGCAGAGGGAGCTGTCTCTCCTCTGGGCCACGTCCAGGTGCAGGGGGGTATCCTGGGGGCGCAAATGTGGTATGCTTGGTGCTAAAAGCCACCAAGGAGCCCACCCCTCACTCCTGGCAAACCACCCCATCTCATCCAGGAGTGTGGAATCCCTGGGCGCTTGTGTTAACTGCACTTTAGAATCACCTGGAGAGGTGTCTTGTTGGTTTTTGACTTTTTAAAAATACCAGTTCACACACACACACAGAGTTTTCACTGGTGTGGACGAGGACCCAGTTGCTGGTGTTCTGACTCTCCCGGGTGAGTCTTACCTGCTGCTGAGGAGCAGTATCGCAGTGCAGGGGGTTTTGCATCAACTTTGAAATTGGGTGTGTCTGGGTGCGAACCCCAGCTCTGCCCCTGCCTGGCTGGCTGTGTGGCCTTGGGCAAGTCACTTGGCCCTCTGAGCTTGACTTCTCTGGTCCACGAAGCTGGGCTGGAATCAGGGTGAGACTCTGCAGCGATGTGAGAAGAGTGCCCGGGACGTGCCAAGGACAGGGACCGACAGGCAGGGTTCCTTCGACCTGCCTTCAAGACCCAGACCTGCTCCTCACCAGCTCCATTCTTAGGCCATGCAGCGTCCATGGGCTGCCTCTGGTCCCCACTGTGATGGGGAGGCGGGGCCTCACTAGCATTCTAGGGCTCGGGGGGATCTCGACTCCCACAGATCGAGTTGCACCCATGGGCCCCACCGCTCACCATCCCCATGAGGGCAGGGGGGCCGGTCGCCTGGGGGTCAGTTTCCAGGCCACCACACTGAATACTGTCCGGGAGCTCGGAGGTGGTACAGAATGGTCTCCATGGTCTCGTCTCATCCGTTCCCCAGGATAGTTCTCTTGATTCGCGGCAGCACTTCTCCGGTGGGATCCAGTGCTGACGGTAGCGCCACTGGCCCCAACTCGGGAGTCCCAGCTTCCGGAGAGCCCCCTCTGTCAGCTGCCTACTGACAGAGGACGACCCATGGAGGTTCTCGAACTGCCACGCCCCAGGCTTCCAGCTCAGCCCTTCCTGAAGTGAACCCTCCAAACTCTGGACAACACTTAGTGAGGCAAAAGAAAACTCATTTCTTTGCAGTGGGACCTTGGAGCGCTTTTGCCATGCCACCGTGTATTGCTTTGACCCCAGAAAGCCTTGGGATTTTTGGAAATGTCTCACGTGCAACATATTTTGCAGAGTGCCTTCCTGCTGTGCCCGAGTGACCCCTGCCTCTGCACCTTCCTCATCTCCAACCTCAGCAGCCCCTGGTCATCAGGTTGGCCTCCTGCAGCCCCTCCCCCTGTGCCTGCCATCCCCCGCTCCTGTCTAGCCCTGAGACCCCTTCCTGCAGGTCCTAGAATCTCCCTGCCCCCTCCCAGCTGCAGGGTCAAGGCACCATGGCCAAGGAGAAGGCAGTGGGCATCCCACAGGGCACTGTCTTGGCCTACAGGGTGCTGCAGCTGGTGATGGAGGAGGATCGCTGGGGCACGTGGAGGGTGGAGGAGCTGGTGGAGGGCGGTGCGGCTGCCAAGTAAGGGGCAGGAAGAGGGAGAGGGAGGCTGTTTCCTCGTGGGCCTGAGCACTCAGGTGCCTTTCATAGTGGGCTTCCAGGCCAGATCTCAGGGAGGTCTCACCCCCCAGCCTGTTCCCAGCTTGCCCCGGGGGTGGGGATGGGGCCAGGGCATTGGACCTGAGGAAAGGAGAGACAAGAGAATCATGTGGACCAGGGGTGGGCCTGCTCATCGGTGGTCCAGGGACTCTTCTCTACCCCTGCTCCCACGCAGCTGTTCTGTACCTGCCCGAAGGGAAGCTCTGTAGAAATGCCAGTGGAGGTGAGTGATCCCTGCCAGGAGCTCAGGAACCCAGCCAGAAATCACCGCCTCTCCAGAGAAGGCCCTGACCCTGTCATCAGGGCCCCCCTCCTGCCCCACTCAGTCAACCCGTGTCACTCAGGGGCAGGGAAGGCCCTGTGTCCTCTCCCCGGGGGGATGGAGATACGCTCAAAACCCCAGGACCAGGCTGTGAGCAGGACGGTGAGCTCATAGGCTGGCTCCAGCCTTGGTCTCCCCACCATACAAGGGGAGGTCTGGGCTTTCTTCACAGGTTAGGAAGATCGGTAGTGATGTCTGGGCAGCGTTGGGTACCTGGAAGGCTCTCCAGAGGCAGCCTGTATGGTTAACAAAACAGGAGGCAGAAGGCAGGGCCCTCTGGCCACCCTGCCAGAGCACCCACTCACCCACCCGCCTCTGCAGGGGCGCGGAGACCCTGAGAAGCCCTGCCTTAGCCATCCCAGAGGGGCGATGGGGTGGAGAGGGCCTCAGTCCAGGGGTCCGAGGAATAGACAGAGCGGGGCAGAGAAGAGGCCTCTCCTTGAGCTGAAGCATCAGCCCTGGCAGGGTAAGTGACTCAGGAGGAAGAGAGGGACGTGGTGGAAGGCGGAAGGTGAGGATACGCCCCGGGGTGTGCAGTGCCTGGCATGCAGTAGGTGCTCAGAACATGCTGAGTGCCTATGGTGTACCAGGGAAGGCAGGAGGGGTGGGCACAGAAAGGCGCGCTCTGCCTGATCCGGAGCTTCCCCGGGGCTGAGTAGGGCGGGGCTGGCGCCAGGCAGGAGCCTGGGCACAGGACGCAGCGGTGCCAACACCTCCCCCCACAGGCAGGGCCCCCGGCGAGGAGCCCGGCTTCCAGGGCTGAGGAGGCAGGCGGGGGCTCAGCTGGAGGCCCTGGCCAGGCTGCCCCAGGAGCCAGGGCTCTCCCTGCTGGGCGCCCTCCAGGAGCTGCTCCAGAGCCCCCGGGGCCTTCAGGAGCGCGAAGGCAGAGTGAGGGGCCCGTGGTCAGAGCAGGGAGGGGGCGGGGGCTAAGCGGCAGGAGCCAGAGGTGCTCTGGGTCCTGACGGCCTCCAGGGGTCCCTGCTGGCTGCGCACCCCCGGTTGTGCGAGGCTCTTCCTGGAGCCCAAGGAGGGACCGTGGTCCAGCGCTGCTGAACCCAGGCTCGTCCCAGCCTCCCTGGCACCGTGAGGGGCTGGGGCACCAGGGCGTGGGGACGGGAGCTTGGGCGGCAGGGTGCATGGGCGGAGGACAGACAGGGACCCAGGTTGCCTCTCCTCGCTCTTCCTCCCCGGCCCCCTGCAGCAACGGACACCGGGGTGCCGGGTCCTAAGCACCCTCCGGAACCCCTCGGGTGGTCTGTCGCCCTCGAAAAGGGCCCGCTAGGGCTGGAGGAGGGGCCGGGTTCTCGTGCTGGCTCGGCAGGGGGATCCCGGGCCAGTCTCGCCAATCTCCGGTCAGTAACCACCTCACAAAGCCACCAGATCCAGCGGTGAGCTACTACACACGACCTCTCTTGGTCAGTGAAGCCCCCCCCCCCGCACACTCTCGACGGATTGTGATTTAGGAAAACTGAGGGCCATGGAGCGGTCTTACTGAAGGCCATGCAGCACTTCCAGGGCAGACACAGATCCCACCTTCTAGAACCTCCTGGGGAAAGATGGCCCCAGAGATCCCGGGTGGGGCATGTCTCCACCTCAGGGCTCCAGTATCCCAGCCTGTCCTCCTGGGAGCCGCCTCCCTGCAGCGCTGACTGCCACCCAACACTGCCTGCTGACCCGGTGCTTGCAGAGAGGGATCCTGCCCCTGCAGCTGGTGAGAGCCTGGGGAGGGGGCGTGGGGGGTGCGCTGGGCTCTGACCCCTGTGGATCCAGACCACCACGGCAGCCACACACAGGCTCATTCAGGGGTTAGGCTGGGTCCTGCTCGGGCCTGAGAACACAGGCTGGTCAAGTGGAGACTCCAACAGGTGATCGCAGACAGTGCCTGGAACAGGAGATGCCCTGGGTCTTGTGTAGCTTATGTTGGCAGCTGTTGGGGCCGAGGGGTATTTCCGAAAGGGGGCCCCTCCACGCAATTCAGGGATTAATGAATGAAGAGATGGGGTGGGTTTTCAGGCAGAACAGTGTATGCAGGGGCTGGGAGCCCTGGGAGTGCTGGAAACCAAGGCCCCAGGCAGCACAGGGAAGGGCGTGTTTGGGGGTCACGGTCCTTGGAGCCCCAGCTCTGCAGGGGGCAAGGCCCCAGGCTCTCAGGTGTGGTGGCGGGGGGGCGGGGCAGTGATCAGAGGCCCCAGGCACCCACCCTCAGGGCGGGTCCCACTGCGTCCAGCCTTGGGAGACCTGTGTGTTCCTCCCGGGTGATTCCTGGCAGGTGGCGAGCATTTTAGAGCAGAACTACAACCAGTTGGAAGACACAGGCTTCTCGCTGCCCCTGGAAGTCCTCTCTTGGCTGCAGCGTGAGCATACGGCCCTCACCCAGAGCCTGGTGAAGAGCTGTGGGCTGGAGCTGCGGGGCCCTGGCCACCCAGTCACCTGGGACCCTGAGGCGGTGCCGCAGCTGCCTGCTCTTCACGTGTCCCTCATGGGGCTGCAGCTGCTGGCCGAGCCCAGCCCCACGGCCCTCCAGACCGATGCCTGAGGAAGGTTCTCTGTGCTCCCCGAGGGGCCCTGCTGCCGTGACTCCAGGGAATGGCTGGCCCGGAGCCTCCACGCAGGTGGCCCCCGGTGATGATGGGGCTCTGCTGGCTCAGCTCACACCCTCTCTCCTTCTCAGGACCAGCCCCCAGACCTCAGTCGCCCATCCAGATCGGGGACAGAAGGGCCCCAGTTAGGCTGGAGTCCTACCTTGGATCAGGATTCTTCCAGGAGGGCCTGTAGAGGCTGGTTCCAGAACTCTCTCCCCATCGCCGAAGTTGGGTAGCTTTGGGCATATCCTGCCCTCTTTGCGCTTCTTTCTCCTGTAAAATCACCCCCCATGAAATGGGGTGATCAGAATTCCTAGCTCGTAGGACTGTAGTGAAAATTATAAAGGTTGTAAATAAACTGTTTGGCACAGTGCCTGGGTGTCGGCTGTTACTGTGCCATGTCATTGTTGAGAATGGGGTCGCTGTTGTGGAAGAAGCTGCCCAACCTGTCTCCAGATTCAGAGGACTTGGCCAGCCTCCCCTTCATTTCAGCACCCTGCCACTCTCCTTCAGCCTGTTTCCCCACCTGTGAAATGAGCACAGTGGGTCAAACTGCTCCGTTGTCACCCAACGGCTCTGTTTGGGGATTTCACTATGGAGCACGGTGCAGGCTAAGGGCTGTGAGTGTGTGTGCAGTGGGCAGTGTGGGTGTGCACACGTGTGTGTCAGGCTGTTCACGGGGAGCAGAGGAAGAGCCTGAGGCCAGGACCAGGTCTCCCCACTCCCAGCTCCATGCTTTTCCTAGCAGAGCCCACCCAGACGGAAATGAGTAAGCGCTCAGAGGCAGAGCGATCACTCAGCAGGATCACTTGATATATTCTCTTCTACCGATGAAACTTGACTGACAGTCAAAACAGTGGTCACTGTAAAAAAAAAAAAAAGTTCAGAAAGGAATGAAGAACATTTTAATCTCCTTAATACCACTTCTCAGAAATAACCAATATTGACATTCTGATGTTTATCCTTTCAGTATTTTTCCCATCACTCGTATAAATTATCTTGCAGAAAAATTCAGTAACTTAGTTTTATACACTTACTTTTAAAAAAATGTAGCATATTGCGTGCCATTCATTGGAAGGACTGATGCTTAAGCTGAAACTCCAATACTTTGGCCACCTCCTGCGAAGAGTTGACTCACAGGAAAAGACTCTGATGCTGGGAAGGATTGGGGGCAGGAGGAGAAGGGGACGACAGAGAATGAGATGGCTGGATGGCACCACCTACTCGATGGACATGAATTTAAGTGAACTCCGGGAGTTGGTGATGGACAGGGAGGCTTGGCGTGCTGTGATTCATGGGGTCACAAAGAGTCGGTCACGACTGAGCGACTGAACTGAACTGAACTGAACTGAAACAGTCTCTGTAACCTGAGAAGTGAGACTTCAGGCAAGAGGATGTTCACAGACCTCACACCAATCCCTGGAAGGCCCTCCTCTGGAACCAATGCACCAATGTCACACTTTCACATTTGCGCGTCCTCAGTTCTGTCTGGAGAGTGGACAGGGGCTCCTCCTTGTGGGGAACACAGGAACACACACACTTTCCACTCTGCGTTGCCGGGATCATCCAGCCCACCAAATAAATCAAGCCTCTTGTTTTGCATCGTTGCGCTATGGGCTCAGGAGAGGCCCACGTTTTAATAAGTTAATGAGCCACAAGTAATTTAAAAGGGATTAATGTTTAACTCATGTGTGTCTTCAAGGACATGAAATGAGTCCATATACATGATCTTCATGAAAATTCTTTCTTTCCCTCTCTGAACTTCATCACACAAACTGGCCAGTCCTCTCCTCCAGCAAAAGTCTTCCCTGTTGCAGGGGAGGGAACAGACGTCCAGTGGCAATGAAAGGCTTCTCTCTTGTGTTCTGGAGAGCACATAATATTCTTCCATAATTTTATGTCTTTAAGTTAAACTTTCTTGAAAAGCAGCTTTTGCCTCAAATGAGAGGTGGTCATAAATGAATCCACATTGTACTAATTAAATCAAACGGGTTCTATTGGAGAAAGTGAGGATTCTGTCATCAAAGCTGGAGAAAAATATGTTGAGCAAGAGCTCTGAGGCCAGTAGATTTCGACTGAAAATTGGCCCTATCAGTAGCTGTGTGACCTCAGGCAAGTTTCTTCACCTCTCTGAACATGTCTTCTCATGTTTGCGCCCCTTGAATAGCAAGCTTACATACGGTGGTTTCCTCCCTTTGGAGGACCACTAGTGAGCCCACCCACCGGCCCTCACAGGATGATTCTTGTCTGAACTCTCCTTTCAGCAGCTAAGTCCGGGGCTCCAGGAGCTGTTAGCTTGGGGCCGGCCACAGAGCTGGGACAGGTGAGCTGCCCGCGGCCCCGGGGGTCTGGGCACAGGCGCCTCAACTGCCTTTGACCCCTGGGAGCAGCTCTCCCCTCTCAGGACCCCAGAAGCCAGTGTTGCCTCAACAGCTACTCCAGGACTGAGGTGGGACCACAGAGATTGACTTTTACAGATGGGGAAAGTGGGGCCCAGGGAAGTCATAAAGCAAGAGAGGGGCAGAAAGGGATCAAACTGCAGAGTGGAGACTCCCCTACACAGACTGTCCTGTGGTCCACCCTCCACAGCCCTACCCTTCCGCCCAGCCTCTCACAGCCAAATGCTCCCTGGAGGATCCCCCCGCCCTGCCACCACCACCAGACCAACGGATGCCAGGTGCTCGCGGCAGGAGCGCTGCCTGAAGCCAGGAGCCAGTGCCTCCAGGACCTAGACTCCACCCCTCACTCTGCAGGGCACGCTCCTGGCCCCCAGCCCCCAGGTGCTCAGGCCCCAGGCCAGGATGGCCCTGGACTCTTCTCCCACACCCCCACATCCGGTCTGTGGAGGTCCCAGGGGGCTCCGCCTTCAAAACATATCCCGGCTCTGGCCCCTGCTCACCGCGTCCACTCAAGGACCCGCCATCACTTCTGCCTTGGTTACTGCAATGGCTCACCTGGCCTCCCTGCCTGTTCCTGCTCACCTCATTCTGTCCCTGGCACAGCAGTTGGACTGAGCCATATCAAATACATCAGATCCAGTCACTCCTTCACTGAGCTTTCTGATGACTAGACCAAAGCCAGCCTTCCGGTGGCCTCTACAGCTCTGTCCTCCCCACTGGCTGCCTCTGTTTCCCCATATACCCTCTTCTTAAACGCAGAAAACTACTGCTGTCCTCCACAAATGCCCCACCCGGCACCCATCTTCAGTCCTAGGACACTGTCTAGGTGGGCTGTGAACAGGTACTAAAGTTTCTGACACCAGAATGTGCTGTGAGCACTGCTGGAATTACCACTAGATCAGAGCACTGTGTTTAAAATAATTATGCTGCTAGTTTTGGTTTCAAATAAGCAGTTAATCGCCTGCCCAGTTAAATAAATGGCACTAGTTCACAGTAAGTTTCAGTAATCTTGCCTGGAGAATCCCATGGACAGAGGATCCTGGCAGGTTACATACAGTCTATGCGGTTGCAAGAGTCGGGCACGACTGAGTGACTAAGCACACACACACAGTAAATTCTGGCTTCCCAGGTGGTGCTAGTGGTAAAGAATCTGCCTGCCAGTGCAGGAGACCTGAGACGTGGGCTTAATCCTTGCATCTAGAAGATGCCCTGGAGGAAATGGCAACCAATAATCCTGCCTGGAGAATTCCATGGACAGAGGAGCCTGGCGGGCTGCAGTCCATAGGGTTGGACACGACTGAAGCGACTTAGCACTAGGACACAGCACCTCAGTAAGTTACTATTAATCAGTTATAGAATCTCTAAAGGATCATTAAAATTGGGCATCTTTGCCCAATAATACTCTCCCCTAGACTGAGCTAAGTAGTCAGAACTGGTGCTGGGGACAACTCTGGGGTAAGTGGAGAACCATACACGTTCATGGACATGCCACCTGAAACAGGCTACGATACAAACATCACGATTGTCGTAACGAGACTGGCAGGTGGCATCCTGGTGCACATGGACAGTGCAGCACCAGCAAGCACAACCCCCAGGGCTACAGTAGAGGGGTAGGTATTTCAAGCATTCCACCTCATAAACACGGACACACGAGGCTCAGCCAAAGTTATAAGTTTTAAACGCAGCTGCACCACCTCGGAAGTCTGCGTTGTAACTGTTCACACGAATGCAGCATTTGGCAGACAGTATAGATAAGACATGGAATCAAATGTTGACATGGAAGCAAATGTTGGAGATACTGTATGACATGGAATCAAATGTTGGAGATACTGTCTCCATTCTCATTTTACTGACTAGGAAGATAGAAAAAAAGCAATGTGGCTGGGGTTTCCTGAGTTTTAATCTACAGATCTTTCCACTGCCATCTTCTAGGATCACCATGTTAAGACTGTGAAACATGTGAAATAAGGGATAATTTCGTAAGAATTTATGGAGTAGCAATTAGTGCCATCTCAAATGGAATCAGTATGTCATTTCAACTTCAAAGACCTGGATTTGAGCACAAATGCCTTAAGTCTAAAATACTTGGAGTAATCTTAAAATAGTCCAGCATGCTTCTTAATCCAAATCGCTAGTGGGAAAACAGCCAAGTGAAAAGTTCTACTCATCCAGACATAGGTTGAGGGTTGCAGAAACAGTATGAAAAACACATCAGGAAGGGTGTTGCTGGTGTAAGACATGAAGCCACACTTTATCCCATGAAGGAAGAGGCACCAGTGCCGGGGTACTGGATGAGTAAAGCGATACCAACCAGGCTGTGTTTTAGAGGTGGAGGGGGTAAAAGAGTGGTAGGAGATTCACCTGCACAGAGTGGAGTCACACCTCCCTCCAGCACACCGGGCAGACTGATTATAAAATCCTGGTCCTCTTTGCTGATGAGCCCATGGCCAGTCCTACAATCCTTCATTCTGAGGATAGACATGAATAGAGATCAGACTCGGCAGACCTTCTTACTATCTGAATGGTGACTACTAACCAAACTAAACCTACTTTCTGGAAGCAGAGATGGCTCCTATGCAGCACCGTGCTTCCAACACACGGAAGCTGTTGTTCCATGGTTCCAACAACCTCAACTTCTTCAGGTTCTCAAAGACATCTGTTCTTGGAACTAGAGATCAGTCAACTTTCTGAGGGCCATATGGCCTGTCACAAGAATTCCATTCTGCTGTTGTAATGCAAAAGCAGCCAAAAGTAACATGTAAACAAATGAGTGAGGCTGTGTTCCACTAACATTTATGGAAACTGGAATTTGAATGTCATGTATTTTACACATGCCACAAAATATAGTTTTGACTTCTACCAAACTTTTAAAAATGGAAAAACTATTCTTAGTTCATAGGCTGTACAGAAATAGGTGGCAGGGGGACTGGCTTGCAGAGGAGTTTGCTGAGGCCTGGTCAGAGGTTGAGAGAAACTTCCACTTGTTCTCTGATGTGGAGACCACAAACTGCATTAACTGCAAAGGCCACAGCAGTATTAATGTTACCTATTTCAGCCACGAAATGTTTTAATTTATATCCATTCAGTTACACTTGGCACCTCCTTAGATCTAGGTACTGGGAAAAATCCTTGGGATGCTGAAGGGACATCAGACGAGGCTCTTAAGTTTTCACGGGATGAGGGAAGTGGTCCGGTGAGACGGCAGCAGTGTTGGATGAGACACTTGTATGAGAGTCTTAGGGCTGCCATGACTAACTAGCCTCAACTGTGTAGTTTAAAACAAGACGTTTATTCTCTCCCAGTCCTGGAGGTCGAAATTCTGAAGCCAAGGTGTCAGCAGGGTTGGTTTCTTTGGCAAGGCTCTCTGGGAGAAAGTTCCCCAGCTTCTGGTGCTGCCGGTGACTCTGGGCCCTCAGTTTGCAGACACACGGCTCCCTCCACTCACACCTCCATCTTCACACGGCCTCTGCTATGTCCGGTTCCCCTTTTTTGCCTCTTATATTGGGTTTAGGACCCCATGTAATCCAGGATGGTTTTATCTCCAGATCCTTGACTTAATGTCAGTCGCAAATAACTTTTTTTCCAAATGACAGAGCATCTCCAGGTTCCAGGTGGACTTACCTTCGGGGAAGGGTGACTATTTAACCTTCTCTTCTGTTCTGTCGCTTAGTCGTGTCCGACTCTTTGTGACCCCGTGGACTGTAGCCTACCAGGCTTCTCCATCCATGGGATTCTCCAGGCAAGAATACTGGAGTGGGTTACCATTTCCTTCTCCAGGGGATCTTCCCGACCCAGGGATCGAACCCGGGTCTCCCGCATTGGAGGCAGACGCGTTAACCTCTGAGCCACCAGGGAAGCCCTATTTAACCTAACATCCTTTTTATTGGAAGGTGGCTTGGGTTATCCCCAAGGCTTTGTCGGACACAAGCGGATCCTCCAAAGATGAGAGCTGCTATTCCGTAGATGAACGTGAGGGAAGAAGGGGATGACAGGCCCAGGGACCAGTGGGACCCAAGTGTGACACTGAGTGGAACAATCTGAGCAGCACACAGTTGAGCCTTGCTGGGAGCACGCTGTGGGTGGCAGAGAGGTGAGCAGGGATTCCATCACGACAGGCTGTGGGCATGGTCATCTGGTACTAGTGAGCCAGAGACAAGGATGGAATTCTCTGGGATTTTCTCCCAGATAACCCTTAACCCAGCATGGGTGGATGAGACAAACCTTAAGCAGCTTCTGCCCATTAGGACACTTTATGGTTAAGATCTATGATCTTAAAGTAATAAGCACATGAAGCTTCCTACCACTGGCGACACTGCGGCCTTCGGTTTCTCCTGGGAAGCCCCTCGCATACTCACTCTCCTCCCAGCGGACTGGTCTTCCCTCCACATACTCTTTCAAGTTGCCACCTTCCAGCTCCTGAAAACTGCCCTTCCAGCAAAAGTGTAGTTTCCCTTCCATTGCTACATCCATGCAAGAATAAATCAAGGATAAAAATCAAGTGTGACCAGATTACTAGGTCTTTCTTATCTGGTGGCTCAGTTTTGGTAAAGAATCCGCCTGCAATGCACTGTTCGATCCCTGGGTCAGGAAGATTCCCTGGAGAAGGAAATAGCTACCCACTCCAGTATTCTTGCCTGGGGAAACCCATGGACAGAGAAGCCTGGTAGGCCACAGTTCAAAGGGTCACAAAGAGTCGGAAAAGGACTTGGTGGCTAAACCACCACCACCACTACTCTTGCTGTACTCAGCTAGATTTTAAAAGCAATTAAAGTAATAAAAAAGACCCAGCTCTCCCCTAAAAGAAGGGGAAAAAATGTACTGTACACATACATTCCAAAAAATATACACAGGGAAAGCTCTAGAGACCTAGAAACAAAACATCAGTAATCCAAACCACACTTAGAAAAATGAAAGCTGATTTTTATTTTATCATCAACAGCCATTCTTTAAACATGAACATGCATACGTAATATTCTACGCACACATCACAGTTTTTTAACGTTAGTTAATAAAGGTTAAACACACAACATACATCCTTACAAAAAAAGTCAAAATGCAAACTTAAAACTTTAAACAAAAGTCTTACTAATTTAAAAAAAGTGTGTGTTGGGTACCATTTGTACAACACAGTTAATTTAAACATTTTTATTTTGGCTGCACATGGAAAAAGCGGCAGTAGAAAATAAAGTCATTGAGGGTTTTTAAATAGCAGAATAGGCAGTTTTGCCATGCAGGAGAAGCAATATTAAATATTAGTTTTCAAAAAAAATCCACATTTAAAAATATTTAGTTCAAGTCACAGAATTTTTCTCAGTAGAGACCCCAATGCGATGCATAATTAGCTGCCTTAGATGGCCTGTTTGAAAGGACAATATCCCTTCAGAGTATAACTTTACTGATTTTGGCACAGAAAAGTCTTAAGATCAAGAACATGATTAAAAAAGAGGGATAGGAACAGAGGAAAGAAATAAAAAGCAAGAGTAAATGAGAGAGTAATTGCAATCACTAAAAACTGTGCATTCTCAGTCACTGCAGAATACTGTCTTCCGTCTACAGCAGGTGCTTTTCCAGAACTGTTATTGCAGCATGGATTTAATCTGCTTGGAGGTAGTCTCATCATTCAAATGTTTTGTTGTGTACCTAACAAGGGGAAAAACATCCATTTTAGGGGGTTAAAAGCACAAACAAACATAGCCTGCATCAGGTTCTGTAATTACATTAAGAGAAACAAGTGGCCAGAAGAGCTTGTCTTACATAAGAAGGCCTTTTCAGTCCAGCTTCACCCCTGTTCAGTCCCTGCTGGCTGATGCTCCTCCTACCTTTAAACAGAATATCCAATGGCTGTTTTACTCATTTGGAACTACCTCCCTCATTGAAAAGGTTTGGTTAGATTCTACAGTAAACAATTATCTATAACTTCCCTCTCAAAGGAAAATAGCTGTCCAATATCAAAGGCTGGCAAAGTATAGCCCATGGATTAAATCCAACCTACCATCTATTTTTGTATGGCCTGTGAGCTAAGCATATTTTTACATTTTTAAATGGTTGAAAGAAAAAGTAAAAAGAATAGTATTTCACGTTAATGTGGAAGTTCCATCAAACTCAAATCTCAGTGCCTATAACATTTTACTGGAACAGAGCCATGCTGATTCACTTAAGTATCGTCTATGGTCACCTTCCTGCTACCAGGGCAGAGTTGAATAACTGTGACAGACGCCATAGGGCCTACAAAGCCTAAAATATTTGCTTATTCTCTGGTCCTTTACAAAACCAGTTTGCAAACTCCTGTTCTCCTTTATATTTAAGACAGTTCATCCTCACACTTTCATCAAGAAAAGGCCAACAGCATCTAACCACAAGTGAAAATAACGTATATGTGAAGATGAATGTTATTATTTCACTTTATACATAAATACAAAACTCCTTTTCTAAGAGCATATGACTTTTCCACTGAAGCAACTACTATTTAAGAATGAACTTAATAAATTAATAAAGAAGGTAATTATCTAGCACTGAAACTGAACTCCCAGCTCTAGTTTTCTTTGTTTCTCTTTCTCTTATGATCAAAGGAACTTGGTTCCATGGCTCCGTCTGTAAAACACAGACATGGCTCGCTGCTTTCTCCTCCTCGCACAGTGTCAGATGGAGGGAATTGTATCATTACTACAGAAAAATATTCAAAACAAGCAAATATATATATGTATATGCAACTATATTATCTAAAACTTGACTCCGAGGAAAAGGGTGGAGTGAGCATCTGTAATAAATAACCTAGTCACTTAAAAAAGAAAATAATGCAGCAAAAGTGTGTTCTATTTTGTAGAGATAGAAATAACAACACTTGCACAGCACTTTGGGGATTCTAAAATACTTTCTTAACAATATTTTCTTTGTTCTGAGTGAGGCATGTTAAGAGCTAGGTTGGTTTAGTTTAAGCAGTGTTTCTCAAAGTACCAATGTTATCTACAACACACAGGGTGCTTATTTATAAAATGAGGTGCCTGTGCTGCCCCCCTTCCCAGACCTAATGAGAAGACTAGACTCTCTGGAGGTGGTAACCTGGGAATCTGCATTTCCCTTCCATCCAGATGATTCCAAAGCACAATGATTAATCTGAGAGTAAACCTACGGCTTGATAATGCAGTATCAAGTATATGGGATTTTAAGAATAAAACCCTGAATCTGAAAATAGACTACAACATTTATTAGTTGTGTCATCTTTAAGTCTCTCAAGAGCTTCAGGTACCTACTGTAGGATGGAGACACCCCCTCTGGCCCATATCCACCAGCTGCCTCACTAAGCTGTGGTGGAGGCAATAAAGCCCCAGACATGAAGCTGCATGGTAAATGCACGGTGAAATAAAACTGTTACTAATTATAACCACCACTACATCACAACAGGTATATTGGTTAACCTCACAAAACCTCCCAGGGGGGAATACCAACCGGACACAGAATGTGTTTCACTCTGAGTAAGAACAGATCAGGAGTTATCTCTGCAGCGAACTTTTATTTTCTGACTTCTATGATATTATTTAAAAGGAAACCTACAGCTGCCAGGTGGCTCTCGCCTCACCTGGTAGACAGTGAGTCTTCTCCCCCTTTCTCTCAAACTCAGCCTGTTTGGGGTGGACGTCAACTCCTTTGTCCTCACTGCCACTGCCCTCCTCTGTTCCACACCAAATTACTTTTACACTGTGAAAAACAGAAGTGAACTCTGCGCTTTAAATTACTGATGGAAACACAGTCCCTTCAGGGTAGATAAATGTTACACTAAAACTTCCTAGACCTCTATTATTTCTTACTTTAGGGAAAAAAAGGGTTCCTGTCACTTGCTGGCTTTGGAAGAGCCTAACCAATCAGAAAGGAAAGGGCGTGGGAGAGAGCTCAAGCTGACTATGACATGGCAAATCTTTGGAAAGGGATCAAGCAGCAAGAATCACAAAACCGTAAATATTGATATTCAGTGAGAAGTCTCCAGAGTAAAAAGTTCAAAGAAGTTAAGGTTTTTGATAGGCTTATGGTTGAAACAATTTGACATAAGCACTTTTTTTGTTGTTGTTATATTATATTCCTTAATCATTCTGGTTTTCACTTAGAATACATCTTCTTTTTATTTATTTTTTAGTTGAAGGATAATTGCTTTAAAGCATTGTGCTGGTTTCTTCCAAACAACAATGAGAATCAGTTAACTATACATATATATTATACATATCTCCCCTCCCTCTTGAGCCTTCTTCCCACCCCTACTCCCAGAATAGACCATCTTTATTTAGACAGTCACTGCTTATAGAATACTTTTCATCATCTTAATAAAATAATTTCATGGTTCCACTCAGCTGAAATGACACAGCCTAAATTCTACTTAATGATGTACCAGATGTGACTAAGTGTCCAAAAAGAATAAACAATCTGTTCTGCTCACGAAACATGTGAGGAAGGTAATACTATATTGGAAATCAGTTTATTCTATTATGTGAATTACAATGCACTACACTGGCCTATGACTTCAAAAAGTCACTGAATAAATATCTGCGTTCACATAGTTTTTGTGCTCAAACACAAAACAATCAAGTAACAAGCAAATCATTTTTTACATTAGGGAAATGATAACTACCAATTAAACCTCTGCAGTCAAGACTCTATAATGGGTTGAGATTTTCATTTAAACACAGTCCAGGATTCAAAGGAGATTTAGTAACTAAATCAAGTAAGTCTAAACTGAGAAGACAGACATCAAATAATGACTAGGCTGCTTTATTTTCATTATGAAAAATGTACAAAAGTAATAAAGATCTGTAGTATGAACACAGAAATATAATTATACTATACTAAGGGAAAAGTTAGTATACCTGCCTCGAGAAACCTGTATGCAGGTCAGGAGCAACAGTTACAACTGGACATGGAACAACAGACTGGTTCCAAATAGGAAAAGGAGTACGTCAAGGTTGTGTATTGTCACCCTGCTTATTTAACTTCTATGCAGAGTACATCATGAGGAACGCTGGGCTGGATGAAGCACAAGCTGGAATCAAGATTGCCGGGAGAAATATCAATAACCTCAGATATGCAGATGACACCACCCTTATGGCAGAAAGTGAAGAGGAACTCAAAAGCCTCTTGATGAAAGTGAAAGAGGAGAGTGAAAAGGTTGGCTTGAAGCTCAACATTCAGAAAACAAAGATCATGGCATCTGGTCCCATCACTTCATGGGAAAAAGATGGGGAAACAGTGGAAACAGTGTCAGACTTTATTTTTTTGGGCTCCAAAATCACTGTGGATGGTGACTGCAACCATGAAATTAAAAGACGCTTACTCCTTGGAAGGAAAGTTATGACCAACCTAGATAGCATATTAAAAAGCAGAGACATTACTTTGCCAACCAAGGTCCATCTAGTCAAGGCCATGGTTTTTCCAGTGGTCATGTATGGATGTGAGAGTTGGACTGTGAAGAAGGCTAACTGCCAAAGAATTGATGCTTTTGAACTGTGGTGTTGGAGAAGACTCTTGAGAGTCCCTTGGACTGCAAGGAGATCCAACCAGTCCATTCTAAAGGAGATCTGTCCTGGGTGTTCATTGGAAGGACTGATGCTAAAGTTGAAGCTCCAATACTCTGGCCACCTCATGCGAAGAGTTGACTCACTGGAAAAGATTCTGATGCTGTGAGGGATTGGGGGCAGGAGGAGAAGGGGACGACAGAGCATGAGATGGCTGGATGGTATCACCGACTCGATGGAGGTGAGTTTGAGTGAACTCCAGGAGCTGGTGATGGACAGGGAGGCCTGGCGTGCTGTGATTCTTGGGGTCGCAAAGAGTCGGACATGACTGAGCAACTGAACTGAAGTGAAGGGAAAAATTCAGCTATAAAACCATTTGTATAATATTATTTTGTAAAAGGTAACTTTTATATGAAGCTATACAGTATTTTAAAAAGAAACTCTAGAAGGATATGTATCAAAATGTTAAAAAAAAAACTGGAAGGGTATATACCAAAATGTTAAATAGTGGTTTATTTCAAAATAGTGAGGGTTCGTATTTTCTTCTTAAAATTTTCCTGTTTTCTGAGTTTTATACAATTGCTTTTATTAAAAAAAACAAAACAAAAAAGCAGTCCTTCCATTGAGGTGGGCAGAAAAGTGAAAGCCACACTCTTCGGCAAAGAAATGAAGCTGTTATTTTCAGTGGGACACATTCTTCATTATAAAATATACTGTGATCAATATTTGAAAGCAAGACTGCCAACAAGCAACATGAGATCTTCACATTTCTAACATTTATGTATTATTCATACACTGAAGCATCTTAACACGTTCACTCTATCCACGTGTACCTGTGCGTGTACCCACCTGAGAGCATTGAGAAGACCTTCTACACTGTTGGGAGGTTGGTCCTTAAGAACCTTGATACAGCCTTTCATCTAAGTAGAAAACGAAACAGCAAAGGTCAAACACTGATTTTCCATCTAACATTCATTCTCAATACAGTTAATACTTAAACCAGCTCCGTAACTACGGCACTCATGAGAAATTACACACTAGAAATGTCAAAACAATTATTCTAAGAATAGGGGGAAAAAATCTACCCAAGTGTTATTTTCAGTTTGTCAATCAAACAAAACTTTCTGGAAACCAAATCAGATGAACAGAAGCACCGAACACACTAATGAGAAAACTAAAGGTTTACTAAAGTAGGACTTTCTGGAAAAGCTGTTGAGTAACCTTTTAAAGGATGGAATGGACACACTGGTAAGAAAAAGAGGCACCTTCCAGGTAGATGAACCCAATAAAAAAAGTAAGAAAGCTCATCACATGCAAACGGCTAAGGTGAATCGCACAGGGCAGTTCAGAGAGGGCCTCAAAAACCAGGAGGACTCATGGGGAGCTGATGGGGATGGCAGCAGAGATGTGTCACGGGCTTCACAGAAAGGGAACAACTCGATGAAAATGATCCGCAAGGAAGATGAGCCTGATTACTGTGAGAAAGCATAGCATGGCAGAAACACCACAGGCTTCGAAAGCCATGGAGACGTGGGTTCAAAATCCAGGTACCTTTCACTAGCAATTACATTAAAAAATCTCCCTAAACTTTATTTCTCTATTAATACAGGGGAAATAACACCTACATCCTAAGAGTATTTTCAAAGTTAAATAGAGAGCAAATGTTAAAATTCCTGGGACACAATAATGATTCAAAAAATGTTGATTTCTCTACATAGGATAGATGGAGACAAAAAGACTGACTAATCATCAGTCCTCTATACATGAGATGCCAAGAGTCTGTCACAGGATAACTGGAAGACAATTCTCAGTAAATACTGGTTAAAATTCTCATGAGCCAGATGTGAGAGTGAGGCGAGAAATTACAAAGTAGAGAAACTCAGATTGCAACCACAAATTATGATGACTGGGAGGAGGGACAGTACACAGTCTCCAGCTTTCTTCACTGGGGCACCTCTACTGGCTTTTAATATACACTTGAAAGTAAATCTTTTGTTTGAAAATGGCCTTTGGTCAAAGGAATGAAAGGATACAATAAAAAGATTTTTTTTTGTTTCATTATTTATTTACACATACTGCAAAATATGTAGAAGTACCACTTTATGAATGAGGCTTCCCCACAAGGAGATACTCTAAAAGAGTGCAGTTACCTTCAGTCATTCTATTCCACCTGTAACTGGGCTATAACAAATACCGTGAGAAGAGAGAAAACCAAAATCTACCATTATCACAAACTATAAAACTAAATTCTGAGACAGAGTGTAGCTGGCTAGCTCTTTATATAAAAGCCTATAGTTTCCACTTATGTTTGAAATTACTGGGAATTACATAAAAAACAAATTCAACTTACATCAATTTTTGAAGTTTTGGCAAATGCTCCCACTGGATGCACGTGGTCATAGAGTATTATGACGCCCACCATTACCCTCAAGCAGAATGACACCGTCTCTTCATTTGTAAATCTGCTTCTGTATTCCCTGGAGGGCAGGAAACATAAAGGTGAATGAGGCCCATCACAGACTCATGAGCTGGCTGATGCTCAAAGTTGTATCCTGCTGATATATAAAAGGGACGCTGGGACTATACCCTCACCTTCTCTGCAACGAGATTCCCAGAGAAATGAGGGGGCGGAACAGTTTCCACTTATACATCCTGGTCTCATATGCATGTTGGTATCTTGCCCCTTCTGCTCAGTGGAGATCAGACAATTTTAGAGAGATTAAAAGTAGCCCCAAAGTAAAAGTTTGGGGAGGGGTGCTTTGAAAGGCTGTCATCATAAATGTGATGAGAAAAGGAACTAGCTTAATAGAAAAAGTATTGGCATTTATAGACACTAACTT
The DNA here is from genome assembly GCF_049115385.1 of Moschus berezovskii. Lineage (NCBI taxonomy): Eukaryota > Metazoa > Chordata > Mammalia > Artiodactyla > Moschidae > Moschus > Moschus berezovskii. The sequence goes on along the minus strand of NC_142475.1, from coordinate 61,708,227 downwards.
GATCTAAACATATTACTGTATTGCAGGATTTTAATATTCTAAAATTCAATCATAAGTCTTCTCTCAAACGCGAAAAAGGAAACAGCACTTTTAGTCTACAAGGAAGGCAGTATGGCATAGCAGAAAGAGTTCAGACCACAATGGAGACACCCAAGCACGTGTATCATGTCAGTCACCGTGCACAAGTCCCTTCACTCCCCAGGACCCTGCTGCCCTAGATGAGAATGACGATGCTATGAGGATAAGCAGTTTCTCTCTTACTTCAAAAGGTCTTCCAATAAGATGAGTATATAATACTGTTTTGGGAAATAAAAAGCCCCACAAAAACTAAAGTTATATAATAAAACTATATACTATTCAGGAATATAGGAAGAAGTCTTTCTGCCTGCTGACAGGAACATTCAGACAGAAAACATTGTAGTATATGTTACAAATGGTGTGACAGAGAGGAGAAACCCAGAAGAGAATTTAGGTTAGTGTTGGGGAGAAAAAAGAAGATGAGAACTAATAACTAATGTTGAGAGGAAGGGATAAGCATTTAAGAATATTTCTAGCCCTCTAGCAAAAAGGCAAAGTGCTCTTTGAAAAGGAAAGAGAATATCTGACAGGCATAACCAGACGAGCCCCTGAAAAGCACACAAAACCCTATTCTGAAGCATCTGACTGGTCTGATGAACCTGAAAACCAAATGTACTTTATACATTTAACCAGAACCTACATTAAGCTGTGTAATTAATTTTATTACATACTTGGGATATATTTAATTCCATCTTCCAAATATGACATATTCATATCTTTGTCAATCATTTCAACAGGACTGTTAAAGTGAAAAAGATCAGCAAATACTCACGGTGTTTCAAGCATGACTCTGCACACACTAGCCATGGTGCTTAGACAATCTGTGGTATTTTCTATTGGTAAATTTTTATTCTGTAAAAGTGTACAGAGAACAAAAGAGTGATGAACAGCTATTACTTATGAAAAATTTAAAACCTAGCATAACATGAAAAATTATCAACTTTAAAATCTGATTCCTCCTCTAAATTTTGTTTTTAAAAATGCACTAGAAAAAAAAATGCACTAGATTCTAGGTACTGTTCTAAGCTCTGAGGACACAGCTAGGAGTAAGACAGCTGAGATCCTCCCATCTCTCAAGAAGCCCTTACATTTGAGAGCTGGGCGGGAACAGCCACGACATGCAGACGAGGCCCCAAGAGACACGCGACATGTGGATTTGCTTCTAAGGGCCCTGGGAAGTCGATTGGAGACCTTTCCCCTGTCCAAAACCTATTTATTTTTAATTGAAGGAAAACTGCTTCACAATATTATTGGCCTCTGCCATATATCAACGGGAGTCAGCCACAGGTATACATGCGCCCCCTCCCTCTTTAACTTCCCAAACTGGAAACCTTTTACGCAGAGGAGGAAGGGAATGTGGTTTGCGTCTTAAGAAGACTATTGGCTACACTCAGGAGACAGGCCAAAGTGGGTCAGAGCGTGAATGCAGAAATCCAAGTAGGAAGAGGTGGGGTGCTCCGGAGAGGTCACTTGAGCTAGTACAGGGTCAAGTTCTCAGACTCAGGGTACACTTTAATAAGGAGAACCAATAAGACTGCCTTGTCTGATGGAGGGGATGTAGGGGTGAGATAAAGAAAGGAATTGGGGATGAAAACCCTTAAGTTATCTGCTTGCACAGTATCAAGACCTCACTGTGGTCAGCAGACCATGGAGGTGTCGATGATCCATCCTAAGGGTGCCGGCAGGCGTGTACAAGTGGGTCTCAGAGAAGAGGACCAGACTCAGTGCACCAGGCACATCTGTCAGCTTGGAAGGTCTGCAGTGCACTCACTGAGCCCAGCCCACCTGGACACAGGCTGAGAGGAATGACACGAAGAGTAACCTCCTAGGCAGTGCCTACCTCTGACACAAACTTCGTTGTAGCATCACTTAAGGTCTTCAGCATTGGGGTTGCCTCAGCATAAAACAAAGACATTCGATTTGCCAATTCATTATTTACTTCATTTTCTCCTTCTGCCTGTGTGGAAAATAAGGACACTTAGTATCAGCTCCTAAGTTATTAAAATAATACAAAAGGACCTAGGCAAGGTGCCTGACTAATGCTTGCTAATCTATTAAGAACAAATATGCTTACATTTTAGACCCTCAAATGTACACAACACTTACATTATCTTTAACAAGAAAAAGATTAAAATATAAAGAATATATAAATATGAATGATATTAAGCCATTAAATGAAACTTAAATGGGCTGCCTGCTGTATACAAGAGACCATCTAAATGCCATAGAGGATGTACAGATGACTATGACATCACACCCTATTAGGAGCAAGCAAGTATCCACATAGCTTATCTCAGTAACATGCTAAGAGACGAGGAATGAGGTGGGGGGCGGGGGGGACTAAGACTGGAAGGAACTAAAACAGATGCATGGAAGGGCTAGGCTCTGGCAGATGCTGATGAGCAGGTACACAGGGCATTTCAACCAGTCAGGGGGCAGAGCATGCTTGCAAATGACTTGGCAGAGTGTAAATTCAAATAGGTCAGTGTAATAAGGGACAGCAACCAGTGAAAGAAAGCTGGAAGGGAAAGCTGGGGTCAGACTAAACCTTAGCTTCAGGTCATATTTTTCTTCTGTAGGTAATGGGAAGCCACTTAGCGTTAGAAGGAGTAACAATTAAGCCAATCTTCAAAATAAAGTTAACTTTATTTAAAATTAATTGATGGCAGACTGTACCAAAAAGATAGTATGCTAGAAAATAAGTTCTGCAGCTACAGAACAGTTGCCAAAAACAGTGGGAATTAGGCTCTCAACTGGGACAGAAGTACTAAGAGATGGGAAGGGGGCAGTGAAGAAATCTGAGAAAAATGGCACGTGACAGAGACTGAACTGACCTATAATTATTGAGAGCCAAAGGCACTACAAAGCTGCTTTCAATGCCTTTGGTCTGAATGATGGCAGCACAGCTGTAATAGAAAACTGGGTCATTTTATTTTACTTTATTTTACATAGGGAGTATGAAAAAGACAGACAGTAAGGTCAGCCTAAACTGGCTTGTGCAAAACCAAATTAATACATATAACAGACGCTTCATTAAGAGAAATCTTTCTTCTGATCCAGGCCTGTCTTAAGAGCAACGACTTCATAAAATATTTACTCCATGGTCTCCTTCGGTTTTGTTTTTTAACTGGAGGACAACTGCTTTACAGTATTGTGTTGGTCTCCGATTATCCTTTGGGGTTTTTTTTTAACCTTTTATGCCACTTAACACTCCCTACAAACTTACATAGTATTTCTTCATTAAACTATCTATTTGAGGTCAGGGATGATCCCAGAAATTTTCTCTGTTTTTCAAATTAGCACAATATAGGTCCTCAAAATATCTTGAGAAAAAGACAGTATTTTTCTCACACTTAAGGTTGGCATTTGATGTCTAGGAGAAAAGAGTATTAAACAGCTTAAAATGAGACGTCGAGAGGCTAACAAGCCACAAGAGATGCTATGCTAGCCGAGCAACAGGCTCAGAGCCATCTTCTCACATGGCAGCATCAGACACAGACATCTTTGGGGTCCAAGACCCCGCTCCCCTTCCTGCCAGGGTTAGTGCTGTTCCTATCCCGGGTCAACCTCTCCCCCAAGAGTCTTCCAGTCTAAGAACACAGGGACAAATAACTCATTACCACTAATTCATGAAACTTTTCGGCAGTTAAAATGAGAAAACAAAGAAATTTGTCTCAATGTTATACAGATAAAAAGCAGTTTTACTGAAGTAGCTGTGGAACAAAAGAACCAAGTGGTAAATACCATATGGTTTGCTACATTTTGCTCTTTCTTCCCACAGCTGTGGATGCCCGTAATTATTACCTTTACTACTATCTTTAGCTTTATCTGAATGATATGTTATCTGAATATATCTCAATGAATGAATGAATGAGTAAAAGATTAAACTGAACAAATTGAGATCTGAATTATTATTATCACACCATAATTCAAGCTTTAACTTACTGGAACATTATTAATCCTCATGCGACTCAATGTTCTTCTGTAATAGCTGAAGTCATTCTGTATGGCAGGATTTGTCATCTAAAGAAAATATTTATGAAAGAAAAAGTTATTTACTAAAGGATAGTATAAAAATTAAATGAAGTATATACTAGAGTTGTAATTAGTTAATTTACGTTCTCTAATTTGTAATACCACTTTAAGAACTAAAACCGTTATCATCCAAGATAATGATCTGCACTTAAATTATGTAACACTGTGCTTACGGCACTGATTCGCTAACTGTCTCATGATGGACACACAAGACTGTGCACAATGGTTTTCAGTCACAGTCAGTACACTGTCCTTCTTTCTTCTCATTAATTTCAGGTAACACATGAAAAGGCTGCTCACCAAAAATGGTATTACCAAACAGACAAAAACAAAAAGGAATGTGTAGCTACTTATTGCAGGTTATTACAATTAATATACAGGGCAGTCGTCAAACAGACTAAAATTTTATAAACAAACCATTTGTGTTCAAAGTATGAATAAAGGAGAACAGCTGTCTATGATACAATGTTTATAAAACGCTGGAGTTAGGAATCCAGCTCTTCCATTTTCTAAACAAGGTACATGAGGTGCTGGAAAGTCAGAGGACCTGCCTTATCATTAGTTACTATGACAGAGCCTAAAGCGGAATTAAGGTCTCCTGATATGGAATTTAATGCTTCTTTCTTTAAATGCACTCCTTCTAGCAAAAAGGATGTTTATAAGTAGATGGGGGGAAGAGGAGGGTGTGAGAAAGAAGACGGAAGAAGGGAAGAAGGGAAAGAAGGACAGGGGTAGGAGAGAAAGAAAAATCAACATTTTTATACATTAAAGAAGAATGCTGGAAAAAAAACTGGGGATGAGCAGAAAAGAAAAAATATTAGAAGATGTCAATATTGTTGTTTCAGAGATAATTTTTAAAATGAAGTTAAATGAAAACTGAACATTGAGGAATTTGCTATTTGCTATGCTACACCAAAAAGCCTGTGTAATTTTTAAACCCAGCTTTCCATTTTTGTTGAGGAACAGCAGACATCATTTCACCCCACTTTAATAAGGGCTCCAGGCATTTCCTCCTAGTACTCATTGAAAGATGCATGATTTTCATAACAAGGAGGACCAGCAGGACAATCCTACCTTGAGTTCATCAAACCGGAGTGTAAAGTGAAGAATTTCTGCGAACTGTTTAGCAAGAGCCTGCTCTCGCTCTAGATGCTGGGTGGGAGAATACGGGGTACTTGTCAAGGCTCCCAGAAGACCTCTTAATGCTGCTTCTAAAGAACAAAACGTTAAGATGTGGTTTGTATCTATTTATTAAAAAGTGATCATTTTTAAAATGTTTTGATTTCAATTTCCATAAAAATAAGGTTTCTTTAAAAGTTAGATTATCTAAACATAACACTCAAATTGAGTACTGTTTACTAGAATAGAAACCCTGAAGTGACTAACTCAATTTCTGTAAACCCAAATTCAGAATCATGAAGAATGTGAATCTGAATGAAATATCAGGATCAAAACACAAATCTTACAACATTATTTTCACATTCTACACAGTGTTGATTTTTATGAAATGGTAACTGTGACTATGTCTTTTTTGGTGAAACGATGGTCAGTCATATCTGCATGTGGGTATGAATGAATTACCACTTCACATACTTTGTGCTGTTTATTTATAAACACAAACTACCTTTCTTCAGCTATGAAAAGAAACCAAATATGTGGTTTAATCATTAGCTTCCTGAATGTTGTACAGCTTGCTATCTCAGGGCTATAATATAAATATTCTAATTCATTACACAGATAAAATTGTCCCTTGAAACAACTGCTACTTTTGGAATGCCAGGCTAATATTGTGTTTAAAAATGGAAATACTAAAAATAAATAAATAAAAATATAGAAATACTGATTTCACTTCAAAAAAATGCCAGAAATCAAACTAATACTGTTACATACTACAGACTCATACAACAAGGCTAGATTCTATTCAGAGAAAACAAAGTTTATAGAGTTAGATGGTGGTCTGCCATTTATGAATAAATGCTAGATTAATAAAGATATTTATTAATGAAAACAAATTTATGTCCTATCATTAACTTTTAAAAAGCTGAAAAAATTACCAACTCTATCATTTATTTATGCGATCCAATTATGAACTAATACCCATACTTGTGTACTTAACCTAGTCGGTCATTTAACTTTCACTGTCAACTATGACATGGGCATTACAGATGGATAAACTGAGTTTCAAAGAGGTCAGACCCCCAAGGGTATATTTCATAAATGCCAAGTCCTTCTGACTTCACAGCCCTATTATTTCCACCATAATAAGCTGTTTCTCATATAAAATGACATTCTAACTAGCCTTCCATAACCTTATACAAGATTAAATTATTGATAAGTACCAAGAGTAAGTGCTTTTTATGCGTCTATTATGTGCCAGGTACTGAGCTAGACACTATTTGTAATCCACACAGTAACTTCAAATGATAGTTATCATCCGTTTTTAATAGTAAGTTAAAAAATGTATTGATGGTCTAATACGTGTCAGGCACTGGGTAAACAGATGAAGAGGGACACACGCTATGCTCACACAGAGACTAATTATACAGAGAGAAGACAGACAACTTACTCCAGCTGGGACATGTACTCAGAAGGGTATGGTACCGTGGAAAGGTATAAAAATGGAGCTTCACCCAGTTGCAGACTCAGGGAAAGACCTGCCTGAATACATGACACCTGGACCGAGATTGGACTGTGCGCTAAGAGTGAGCAGGAGTCTGCAAACAGACAGGGCAGAGGGCCCAATCCTGAACTGAGAGGAGCATGACTGAGTAGAGAAACTGCAAAACAATAATGCACATGGAACAGAGAGGCAAGAAGGAAAGGAACCTAAGACTAAAACCATACGCACATCATCTGTGTGCCACACGAAGCACCCGGCCTTGTCACCTTAGTGTCCCTAGAGAAACTAAGCAGGGTAGTGACATCATCAGATTAGTATTTAAACTCCACTTCGGACTTCCCTAGTGGTCCAGTGGTTAAGAATCTGCCTGCCAATGCAAGGGACTACGGTTCAATTCCTGGTCCAGGAAGATTCCACATGCCACAGGCAACTAACCCTGCGAGCCACAACTACTGAGCCTGGGTACACAGAGCCTCTGCTCTACAAGAGAAGCCACTGCAACGAGAAGCCCCAGGCACTGCAACTAGAGAAAGCCCTCAAGCAGGAACAAAGACCCAGCCAAAAATTAATAAATAATTAAAAAATAAAAACTCCACTTTATCTGCAGCATGGAGAACGGACTGTGGGAGTATGGATGACTTATCAAGTGGAGAAATAATGACAGATCAGGCCACATGGTAGATCCAGAAGGGGGAACAAGGCATGACAAGGAAGAGGAAGCTCCTTCAGAGACCAGAGCCATATATTCTCTTACCGACTGCCAGCCATCCACTATCAAAGACCAGTCTGAATCCTCAGAAGAGAACCCAAAGGATACGGACTGCAGGGGATTTCAAACAGCCAAGCGAGGTAACCACTATTACTGTGCGCTTCAGAACCTTCCGAATAGGATTTGGTGAATCTAGCCCACTGAAGAGGAGTCAACATGTTGGACAGACTCACTCACTGTGATACCTGGAGGGGGTCGCTGTCAACCCCCGGAATGGGAGGAAGACTAGCAGACACAAAGCAGTTTGTGTACTGTCTGGACACACAACCTTCCCTTAGACAGCTTTCTCAACTGGGAAGCCCTCTGCCTCTGACTGAAACAAGCAAGTACAGGATGTTTCTTAGGTCAGCAAGGTTAAACCACGTTGGCAAAGCTCAGTATCTTCCGAATTAGTCAAGTGGTCCCTCTCCTGGAGTCCAACCCATGGTTGATCTGTAGTGCTCAAGCCAAGCAACCTTCTCTTTGAAATTCTGAAGGACCACATGCATCTTCACAGTTTGTGTGGTGTTTATCCTCATCTCTGGCTCAGCAGCGAGGAAGAAAAGAGACAACAGCGGTTAAGTGCACTTAAAGCAGAGGACTCAACTCACTGGAGGTCCAAGTAGGACACTGAAGCTCACAGAAGTTAAATGATGGAGCCAAGAGCACACAGCTAATAACCACCAACACCAGAATTCAAACACAGGCCATTAGGCCTTGAAAGCCTAAAATCTATTATTATTGCTTCTCCTAAATACCTAACAAATATTTGATATATCAGACGCATGTATTCATTAATCCATCATTCGCTCACTCGTTCAACACTGAGTTCCTATCACACGCAAGCAAGGATATGAATCCTGTCAGCAAGGAAACTGGAAACATGAACCATGCTACTAGCCAAGAGCTGAGGAGTAAAGCAGCAGATCTTAAACGTGTGCTTTGCTCACACCTTTACAGAAGTCCTAGCCTACACAACCGAAGTTCACGGCTCCCACTTGACAGAATGAAACGCCGAGAGCCTTTTGCGACTACCTGTGTTACTGCAGCCTCTGGTGAGGTGGAACTCAGCACTTGTGCCGATACACACACCACTCACCTGATGTAACTCCAGTAGTTAAAATATGAACATGTAAGCCTGCCTGGTTGACCTAGTTTCTAATTATTCTTTTTTCTTTAATTGGCAAATGCTGAGAGACCAATATGAACATGAGAAGGATCTATGCAGCATCGCAAGCATTTTAACTTCAAAACAGCTGGGAACTAGCAACACACAAGAAAACTCTTAAAGTAGTGGTGATACTACTGAGAAGTAGAACTACTTAAAGTAGCAGAAAAGTTACCCAAGAGAAAAACACCTAGGCCCCCTGAGGTTACAAGCTATGGATTACCCAAGATACGTGACTAACAGAACTGACCGCTATGCTTGAGGAAAATAATTTATAATTCTTACTTCTGTAAGAAAAGGACAATTTATGCAAACGCTTCTATCTCAACTATTACTTGTCTTTGCATTTGATGCGTGTACTGCATCTAAGGAAAAAAAGAAATTCTCTTTTTTAAAAAATACGGACATTAAAAAAACAACACAGAATTTCAACTTTGAAGCAGAGGTTGACACAAATGGCCAAGTAGTTTACTTAAAGACATAAAGAGAGCAAGATATAAAAAACCAGGATGCAGTAGAGACCCACTGCAACTAGAGAGTACACACCTTAACTAATGGACACAGTCGGTCTGCCACTTAGCTTCGCCAACTGAGAGGAAAGATCAATTGTTGCCTAAGCTACTGATTTTTCCAAAGCAACCAAAGACTTAAGATACATACACACAAAACGCAAACAATCACCAATTTTAAAACATGGGAACTAATTAGGAATTTTTAAAAAACCACGTGGGCAAAACAAATCGTATCTCAGGTCTAAATTTAGCTTCTAAGCCCCCAAATGGTATCACCAACTCAATGGAGGTGAGTCTGAGCAAACCCCAGGAGATGGTGATGGACAGGGAAGCCTGGCGTGCTGCAGTCCATGAGGTCACAAAGAGTTGGACATGACTGAGCAACTGGCTTCTATCTTACAGTACTAGTTTTCTTATTAAATTGTATATACTCATTTAGGATATAGAACATATTTATATGATTCAAAAAGTAAAACTATATAAACACATGTCAAAAGCTTAAACTGAAATGTTTCAAACTTCTGACACAATCTACACCAGTTCCCACCCCATGTTCTCAACTTCACAAAGTAAAAGCTCTTCCAATTTACACAAGCAGCTAAATGGCTAAATCTTACCTGCTGTCTCTTTCTTCTTCAAGAAAAAGAACTCCAATTCTACTTATTCACTGTATTAAAGGCACAATTCTGATCTTGAAATAACTTTTCCCATACAAGGGAAAAAGCATACCATTCCGAATGCTTTTTACTTAATAAACTCCCTCAGTAACTTCACATATACCATTAGCTTCCTAGTTCTCATTGTGTACAGTTTTAGGTACATGGATCTGATCGATCTTAGGAACACAAAAATCTAAATCACCGAGGAGACTGAGGATTAGTTCCCACACATGGGAAAGGATTTGCTCCAGAGATGGAAAGGAATTCTACCAGCAATTCTCACAATAAGACACTTTAGGCTACAAAAAATCGGAAATCTTCTTACAGAAGTTTTAATTTGTTGAGGAAAATTGTCTAAAGAACTTAAAAGGCCTAGCTGAACAGGAAGACAGCAGCATTAAGCTATAATCTTGGTCTACCAAGCGGCTTTACCTATGAGACACATACATTTAGCAGTGTAAACATGAAATCTTGTAAACAGCTTCTTCACTGAGGAAGTCATAATGATAAAACTTTCCACTTACCTAACCTCTGAGAAAATTCATAAAATTTCTTTAATTTTCCTACTAGTGGAACAACGGCACCCCATGCCTTCTCCTGTAACTTCTCGTCTGCTGGATGCTGGATGGCCTTCAAAATCCAAAGAGTAAAAATAATCAAGACTTATTAAAAAATCATAACAGCATTATTTTTACATTAAAATACAGGTTTTGCCAAACATAGTAAATCCTGGTATAGTCTATGAAATTCAGTATAATGGATCCAGGAGAGCCAAAATTGGCCTTCTCAACTCTAGGGGTGCTTTAAACCTAGTATAATAGTTTTCATCACCCTTGCAATGGATACGGATAGAAGAGAATAGAAAAATGACACAATGTATGTTTGTCAGGTATATTATGCCTTGATACCTATTAGAATCTAAAATTTAGACTCTCAAATTTAGAACCAAATAAAGATACCATTTTATATTTTTTCCCATATCACAGACAAGCTTTCTTAGAAATTCTTTAAGAATTGTTTTAATGGAATAAAAGGAACAAAAAAGGCAGGTGATAAATGAAATAAGACCCAATTCTGGGGAAAAGGCTAATGAACTCTCAATAATTCAAATTCCAAGGTCCAACCTAGCTTTAAAAAAGCTATCAAACACTGAAGAACAATCAACCTGAAAAATGTGATTTAGAAACTGTCACTTATCCCTTCCCGATAACTAAAATCCTATTCTGGAATCTAAATTTTTTAGGTTTTCTTGAAGAAGGTGAAAAAGTTTCAAATGTGAACGGAGAGAAAATAAAACATAATCTAGAGATTCTATTGTAAATAAGAATATGCCCTTTCTCTGCCCAGTCTTCCAAGTCATTGGGCCATCATTTGTAAGTACAGAGGGCTATTCCCAAAGAAATGTATATTATTGATTTCATCTTCCTTTTGCTTACAGATGCTTTTCTTCACCCTTTTTTCCATAACCTGGTCTGCTTTTTCTAACATCTTCACATGAGCTAAACATTCCACCTGAAAGGTGAAGCACCTGTTTACAACATCATCAGAAGATAATGGCACATTCAGATTTTCCCAAGACACTAGTACTCTGACTCCATCCATACAAAACCAGAAAGAAACAAATAAAACCGAAACTAGACAGATTTAGAAGATGCTTCAAATAAATTAGCGACAAGCTAAATAAGTGGGCCATATACATTATTTAAGCAAATTGCTTTATAAGCTTGTCATTATATTCAATCTTTTTTTACATAAACAAATAGGAGTCTGAAATGAATCTCACTTATATGACTATCTAGAAATAACATTATGTTAAAGAAAACTGGACTTTACAACATGTAACAATCTTTATTTCACATTATGTTGATATGACTATTTCAAAGGGACTGTGATATTATTCTGATGTGCACGAAACAATCCTTTTAGCCTTTAAGCCAAATCTCAATGGTTTTATATCAAGTAATAAAAATGTGTTCATTTTATTATTTGGGGAATAAGCAAACAGATGAAAATTTTTAATTTATTTTCTTCTCTTCAGAAGCCTATCCAACCTCTCTTGCAAGGATTTAAACACGATTTTCTAAATACCAACTCATTCTCATAATATTAAAATGCTCCAGCAAATGTCACCCACTGTCAAGACTGAACAGAGTTAACTATTTCCCTGGGTGTGCCTTGCCTGGATTTAGAACTGAAGACACTGGCTGCTCTTCTATGACAACTGTTTATGGTTCTCTTTATACTTGTGACCCTCCTCTCAGATCAGTTCCACTGCTGTTAGATAACACTTTTGACACAGCACCTATATCACAGTCCAATGTGAAAAAGGCACTTAGTGAGATGTCAAGCCTTTTTAAAAAAAAGTGATGGCCACCATTAAAAAAAAATAACATGCAAAGTGCTATGGCAAAAGAGTACAGGGAAACAGATTACTGGGATTTGAAGGAAGGCTAGGAACTGAGCAGGAAAAGAAAAAAAGAAGTGCCATACATCAGACAAAAACAAAGGCAAGGAACTGTACGTGTGTAAGACATTAGGGAAACAAGCAGTCCAGTGTAGGAGAGGTAAGAAGAACAGAAGCAGGTGAGGCTGTCATGGAGTAGGCATTATAACTCTTATTTTCAAAAATGTTAAAATGTTTGATATATCAAAACATTAGCAGAAAGTTCTCATTTCCCTCTCTAGTGGTTTATTCTAGAGAATAAGCTTTGTTTATTTAATATATTCTTATAAAAAAATTATCTTATTTATTTGACTGCTGGGTGTTAGTTGCAACACACAGGATCTTCGCTCTTAGCTGCGGCATTTGGGATCCAGTTCCCTGATCAAGGATCATATGCAGGCCCCATGCACTGGAAGCACGGAGTCTTAACCACTGGACCATCAGGGAAGTCCCTAGATTGTGTCCTAAATCAAATTTTATTCACCTTTAGAGTCGTGTTTAATAAAGTGCTATTTAAACAAATATATATATATTATAATTCACATCATTAGCATAGTAATAACAGTAAACTCTCAGTCTATGTTCTATGTGTCAGCTTCTATGTGTCTCTTCTGATAGACTATCTAACTTTATCCTCAAAACAACTCTATGAATTGCTTCCAAATTTCTGCTATGATGAATAAGGCAGCCATAAAGATTTTTACATTTACCTCTCCCTTGAATGATACAGTCTTCTGGAGAGTATTTTCTAAAATTAAGTATCTGACAGAAGAGTACAGATAATTTTATAGATCTGATTTTACACCTTGTCAAACTGACCTCCAAAAAGACAATGATTCTACAATGCCACTTGTATTAAGACAGTTTCTTTAAAACACAAAACACCTGTTTCTTCATAAACCAACCTCCATTAAACTTTAAACACTTTGTTATTCTATTGTACGCCTTCTCAAAAGGTAGAATGGTTGTTCTACTAAGTCAATTAAGTCTTCACACTGACCTATGACAGTTTCAGTTGTCGCATTTGTTCTTTATACATTAGATTTATACTCAGCTATGTTTAGAAAACCTGAAATTCCCAGAAATGGTTACATGCCTTCATTTACTGAAATCGTAAGGTTTTAACTCAAACCAATGATCCTGGCAAGATCAGTCTTTTTGCATTTATTCTTCAATAGTTACTAACTGCTTACCAAGAACTGTACTAGGTGCTGATAACACAAAAATAAGAAAGAAACCTTCCTCAAGCTAGAAGGCTGAAGATACAGACATCATATATCAGTAATTTTTAAAAAAAGTCGTGACTACTATTAAAAAAAACTGTGCAAAGTGCTATGGCAAAAGAGTACAGGGAAGTAGATTATTGGGATTTGAAGGAAGGATAGGAACTGAGCAGGAAAAGAAAAAAAAGAAGTGCACGTTCCAGACAAGAACAAAAGCAAGGAACTGTACATGTGCAAGACATTCGGGAAACAAACAGTCCAGTGTAGGAGAGATAAGAAGAATAGAAGCAGAAGGTCAGGGAAAAAATGAAACAACAAAGTGTGAGCTATGCCTTCAAGAAATATAATGAGAAAAAAGAGACAGAAGGTCCAGAGGCCAGGGAGTTTCTTTGGGTAGTACAGGACACCTGCGTGTATGGGTGCCTGAGTGGGGAAGAACTCAGTAAAAGAAAAAGATGCAATTAAGAAAAGGAAATTCAAAGAGTAAAATTTCAGAGGAGGGTGGAGAACAAACGTAGAGAAGTTAGTCTTGGTAAGGAGTAGAGACATGGCTTCTTCTAGGGGAAAAAAAAGAAATGGAAAAAAAGATGGATGAAAACCTGGATAAGTTCAGAGGTTTGGGAAGAAGAAAGCTGAGGGTGACTATACCATACATTTGCTCTCTGGTGGCATCAGACACAGTTGAGGGGGTCCAGACCACAAAGATGGTTCTGGCTTTCTCCCTGGAAGCTTAGGAGGAGCAGCAAGATAGACTGGCAGATCAGAAAAGCCACAGAATGCTCGATGATCTCCCCTCCAAAAACAGTATGAAAAGCATCCCCACAGATACTGTAAATTTCAGGTACGAGAGTAGACCAAAAGAATTCTCTTTAATATATATAAATTACGTAGTTATAGAACCTTGTTTTGTTTACCCTTATATCACTGCAACCACTTCTGAAATAACGCAAGTAATCTTCCTTTAAATAATTCTGACTATGGAAATAGACAATACAGTATGGGAAACAATAAGGATTAAAAAGAGGGACAGGAATTTTCACCTCCCGTATTTCATGGCCAGCTCCTCTATACGACTGCAAGTCCTCCAGGATGCCTTCTGCATCTTTTAGAACCACATTCACCTGGTTATAAATTTCCTTCTCAGACTCTGTAGGCTGGGCATCTAAACAGCAGGAAAGCACAAGAAAATTTACAGTCACATGATTTTTTTAAGTACATGTATAATAACTCAAGTATTAAATAATCCAATTTTCTAAAAAGTTGGTTTGACTTAACATTTTTTCCAATGCGAACTTCACACTTCTTAGAAAAGACTGATCATTTTTTCATAGTTCTGCATTTGAGTAACTAGCCTCAAGTTGGTAAATATCATAGAGAAGCAAGGAACACCAAACATTACTATTCAAGTTACAAGTCGTGACGTGTTATATTAAACAAATGAGAGTTGTAACTCAAAAATTTTAATTGTCAGTGTACACTCATTGTTTCTACTATACTCACCACTAACAGTAATGACTGAAAATGCATCAGTAACCATCTATTTAACTCAACAGAAAGGAAAGGCCAACTAATGCACCTGGCTCATCTACAGTTTAAGACATAAACTGCTTTCCTATGAAGTTCACTTTAATGATTGAGTTTTGATATAAAAAGTTGGGAACTAAGAAAAAAGACTTTAGTGGTTCTAAAAACCTTTATACTCTGACCAGTGAACTTCTCTGCTGATGAACAAAAGGTGCAGATTACTCTTCAGAGGAGTTTGAGTTATGAACGGACTCCAGAATTACTAGACTACTAAAAATTAGATAATTTAAGATACAATATTATCACTGAAGTTTTGAAATATTAATGCAAAAAAGGAGTTTCCATATACCTGGGACTGAGTGAGAAGAAAAATGAAGGGGGAATTATAAAAAGCATAGTTAGGAACATAAACATATGGGCACTTCCACCATGTGTGGCTTTAGCCACAAAACAGGTTTTAATAGATGAGTAATTCTGGATTTCTCTGTTAAGGCCTGAGGTGACAAAAATCCCGTTTTTAATACCCTGGTCATTTGTGTTGCTAAGGATAAATCTTTTTTATTCAAACATTTGATTTTTAGTGGGGGAAAATGATGGAAATGGATGTTCTGTGAGGAATCTGAGTTTTTCAGAAATCTTTACCACTAGACTATATTCAAGACTACAGACAAAGCAAAAAGCACTTAAAATAACAAACATTATGATTACCATAATGTTTTAGAGAGCAATTGTGGTGTGGGTAGGGGAGGCAGACCAGATTTATAATATGAATTAAGAACATTTCTCATAAATATTGTTTACCAATCATATAATACTAGAACCTAGACTTTTCTGCACATACTCCACCTTCCCATAAATACACAAAGATCTATTTATTCCTTTCCTTAAAAAATTTTTTAAAACTTAGTTCACACACAAAACTAGGAGTCCAGGTGCCTAAAACCTGGAACTTTGTGCTTAAGGCAAGTCATAATTCAATTTCATTTATTAAATTCTCCAACTAGTCAAAGATATATCATTTATATTTTTAAATCAACAATTACAGTATCAAACTTTAATTTCAACATACTTAAGACAGTACTACAGCAACAGTAAGAGTAACATTCACATGCAAAGCCAACTTAAGAATTTGTGTTCTCAAGTCTGTTTCCTTATTTTGAAAATCTCCTTTCAGAAATCATGTATTTTTTTTAAATGAAACTACTAAGACAAATTACACAAGAGGAATCGACTGAAAAATTCAAAAGACTCTGTGTCCAAAGCTATAAAGGTATTACTAGGAGCAAATAATGGTATTACAGCTAAATGATTTTTTAAAAATCTGAGTTTGTCATTTAGCAGTAATAATTTTTGATTTAGCCAGACCATATTCTCCAGTCATAATCAGACACACACTAAAAAAAGTACACCTCAGTTATAACTTTTTATACTTACACCAGATGCAGTAGAGAAAAATTTTACATGCAAAAAACAGTATTTTATACTTTCCATATGAAATTATGAAACTACAGACATAACATCAATAGTAGACACGTATCATAGTTTGAATTCATGAAGTGGGAATTCATGACAAAGGACAATATTTTGACTATTATATATTAAAAGATATTTGTGAAGTTTGAAAACACTAAACTATGTATCTTGGGTGTGGTGACTAGCTGTTAACAGAAAAACATGACACTGAGAATTATATACAAAAGAAATATTAATCAAGGAGATTTAAATAGACCTTGGAAGTGGTTAATCATTATTAAAGGTTTAATAAGTACCAAGAAATTTAAAAATAAAGGAGAAGATTCCAGTTTCCCTTAAGGGTGGTAAAAATACCCAGCACCACACTGATTAAACATTTTTCAGACTGTCACAGGAAAGTCACATTTATAATTTTGAAAGCTGCTGAAGACTGCTGTAGAAATGAAGACAAACAGAAAAGAGCAGACAGGTAAGCACTACTTACTGACAGCAAGTCATGCAAAAGGGTGAAGTACTCGGGAGGGGAAAGGACTGTATAAAATAAAGCATTTTCCCCAAAACGGGATCAACCAAGACTTGTCACTTTGACTTTTCATAGCAAAAAATGAAAAATTTAATTACTTGAGGAAAAACATATCACTTAGCCAGTTAACAAAAGGACATCCATTTGATTGCAAAATGCTATCTACTACTGAGAGTAGGCATAGTGATTACTCATCAAGCTTAGTTTTAAAAGCTGTTCAAGGGAAATTAGGGCATGTTTCAGTTGCTTTTACTATTTGAAGGCAAAATTAATTATTTTAATAATTTCACACTAGTTTCCTACTGAAGAGTCACTGAAAGTAACTGCTAAATTTGACATTGTTATGGTACAGAGGCAAAGACGAGCTACAAAAGGAAAAAAATTTTAAGTCACAAAAAAATTGTAATTGTGGTAAGAGGTCTTTCTGCTTTAATCTCATTCATTCATGCAGTAAATAGGCAGGGTATGTACAGTACATACCACTGTTCAGTATATAAACTTAGTACCTAGTAGATTTTCCATAATAAATACTTGTTGAATGAATGAGAAAGTACAGATTCATAAATATGCCTCCAGCATGTGTTAAAGAAGGCTATTATGAATTTTTATATATAAACAAATATAACCCTACACCACTTTAGAAAAATAAATACAACAAAATGCCATCAGAAATTTCAAAGTACTGGGCAAAAGCAACTGAAAATATATAAAAGGTAAAATGGAAAAACAAAAGACTAAGAGAGTGGGTACTATCAAATTTTTTTTGACTGGGGGGAAAGGGGAACAGGAAACACAAAAGACACAAGAATTCGAAGAAATGTATGACTAAGTGGAAAGGCTCTATAACAAAGAATTAGAGAATGTAAGAGTCTACTTCTCACAAATAACCACCTATATTTACTCTTCTATTTGGTCTACCTGGAGTTACACAAATCAAGGTTAACTAATGAACACTGAACTTCTGTGATCATGAAGCACTTTGCTAAGGTTGGGAAGGGACATAAAAATAAGAGTCCCTCTTCTCGCAAGAGACAACTGCATGAACTAATACACATAGTAGTTACTCAGGCTAAAGATCTGTCATTAGAATGAGCTATAAATTAACAATGTCATTATAAAATAAGAAATTTCACGAATGAGAAGAGGCTGTACAGGCCCCAATTCAGTGCTTCTAATATGCTGTCATTAGCATAACTGCCACCAAAGTTTATATGCAACTCTGGACTTACATATTAATTAAACCACTATTCTTAGAATAAAATCATATAGGGATAATTTGTTTTAAGAAAAAGACCTTCTTTCTAGTACCTCAAGTAGATAATACGCTTCACTGAACACAGAATGTCATTTCATGCTTTAAGGCTTTTTTTAAAAAACATGTTATTCCTTTTTCTCCACAACATCCTGCATTAAATTAGCATGAAACATTCTTATCACCCTTCACAACCCAACTCTAATATCATCGTCAGGAATTCTCTCATTATGTCCAATCCACTCAAAGGTAAAGTTAATTCCTTTCCTGACCTATATAATTTGAATGATGTTAAATAATTAGCTTGCATTGCTATCTATTCTACTGGATGGAGAACTCCCCAAAGGTGAGGGTTGTTTGTTAGTTATCTTGGCATCCCCAGTATCTACTGGCTGGCACGCACTGTGTGCGTGCAAGCACATATATTAAGGGATAATGATGTACTTTAAAGACAGTCTTCATTTTGTAAAATATAGGGATCCATTAAATCATAGTTCAAAATTACTAAAATAGTTAATTTTTATACAGCTTGATGCAAAATGCCAATATATCTGTCTGTATGGTATTGTTTCTATAGCTGCCCAACCATGGAGATGCACTGAACTAGGTAGGCTTAACCAATTAAAATAATGGTAAGAGTAAAGCTAAATTATTCCGGTAACCTAAATATTACAGTTTATCTAGAAATAAATAATGTATTAAACACTGTTTAATAACAGAATATGACTTTAATCTCATCAATCTATGAACTGGCAAATCAAATGTGTTGGCAATTTTGAATCTGGTATAAAACAGTTAAAAAGAAAGGAAGTTTCAAGGGGTCACTATAGTAGCTAAATGATAAAATACATTTTTACAAAAGCACATTTCCAAAAAGAAGATAAATATGCAAATGGATGAGAGATAAAACTGATTAAGACAACTCTGATGTTAGATTCAAAAGAAAACATATTTAAAAAATGTAACTAAGAATTAACAGGGACAAACTCTGACCTAGTTTGCAGTCTGTTTTCAGTACATTTCATTTACAGGTTACTAGTAAGTGTCAAAAGTTTTACATTGGCTGATATAAGCAACAAATACTTAATTTATATCTGCCTTTAGGAAGTTAACATTTTATATGTAGATCTTCATTGTTGGTTATTCTTGTTATTAATTTTAACCTTTTCCTGCTACTACATTAGCTATTTAAAATTTAAGGATAACCTCACAGATTAGAAAACCAAGTTCAAATAATCTTTTGAGAACTACAATAAATTCATACTTCTCACTTGACCACAACATAATGCTAGGTTTATAAAAAGATCAAGTGCCAAGTCTTGAACAAGATCTTGACTGTATCAAAGCCAAGATTCTGCAAATGTAAAGAACTTGAGACAAAGATAAAAAGGAGACAGAATAGCAGAAAAATATACAACAGCAAGTTTGAAACAGATGCAAGTAAACTAAAATACAGCTCTAATGTAAGCTGCCTCATCTGAAAGAATAATCCTCAAATCAGCAAACTGCTCAATATCCCCAAGCTGATTAAAATTCATGCTAAACATGCATTTAAAGTAGCATTGTTAAATTGTTGAGAAGGGTCAAGAAAACTAACATTCAATAACATCGTTCCCTAAAAACCAAACAATATGGTCCTGATGTTGACATTACTACTCTTCACTAGCCTGTACAGAGTATGCAAATTGTCAGTATGAAACATCAATAGGAATGTAATAAAAGTGGAAAAATATCAGAGACCACAGACTGCCCCATCAAATGGAGACAAACTATAAATCTATGTGCTCATATGATCTATCCTTGTTTAAAGAAAAAAATATAAATTATTCATAAGACAGAATGAACTGTATAATATCACATAAACTGAAGTTGATGGAAAAAATACAACGTCTCGGGGGGATTTAAGGGATTTGTTTTAAAAATCATAAAATGTCTTAAGTATTTAAAAATCTGTTCAAATGTTTTAATCTCAGATGAAAATGCAAGTGGTAACGTGATTTATAACCTAAAGGCTCTTCACCCTTTCCTAACAATTTTCTAATGATCCGTTAAAATAGCAACATTCACACTAAAACACCAATTGAATATTATTGTTCCCAATCTGACAACCAGACAAGCTAAAGCAATACTGACAGCCAAAAAAGCAAAAGCTTTTTAACATGCACAGAGGTCAATGACACTTACCTGCCACTCTTAGACCATATTACAATAGGTCATGCAACATAAAACAAACAGAAGGCAAATTACTTAAAGGTCTGTGAACCCATTATTTTTCTTTTTATTTAGAGTTAGAAAAAAAATTAATTCCTGAAATAAATACACACAATAAATTTAACTTTTAAAATCGGTTATCTTCAAAGATTAAATAATTAAGGTTCACACTTACCTTTTAATATTATGCCCAAATTACTGAGCTTTGAATGGCCTTCATGAACAGATTGTGTATTCAAAGTATTTCAGTAGGTACATAGAGTAATTGAAACCTAATCAATTTTTCTCCACTACAGTAAAATTTTCCCCAAATATTGTTTCTAATTAACAAATCTTGAAGAAGCATATCCTTTCCACCAAAATCTTTTCATAAAAATGTTTTCAGAGCATCTCAAATGTTTTTACTAGAGATCTCAAATTATAAATTAATGTCCAACTAAGAGATATAAATCTCTTATAAAAATTCAAGTAAAAACATTATCACAATTTAATCTATAAAATATGACTTCCAGTTCTAGAAGGCACAAGAAGTTTTACTCAAACAATTCATAGCTCAGTCATGCAAAGCAAAAGTTAAAAAGATGGCGAAGTGGAAACATTCATTTAGTGCAAGACAAACGCAGTCTACTGCAGGCAAAGAAAAATAGATATAAAATCATCTTCTCACTTTCAAAATCAAGGAAAAAATTTGGCCCCTGCTCAAGGTCTGTGCATGTCAAAACTTTAAGAAGATTCCCCATGTTAAGGTACCTGTCAAGACAAGAATGAGAAAAGAGAAAATATCCCTTTATAAAAAAGAACATCTGAAATTTAACTTAAAAAAAAAATCATAACAGGGAAAATGTTCATTAGGCCATGAATTCGTCCTTCAGGTTACCCAGACTGTGCTCGGGCAGTCAGCAAAGCGGGCTCTCCAGGTGCTGATATGTAGGACCTAGAGGTGAAATGTAGTTTTCCTGTACACAATGGCACAACTGTTGCTCTAATTCTTCTTAAAATTCTCCCAGTTTCATTAATGGCCTTATAATGAAAAATTCTTTAAGTATTCCAATAGTGCTAGTATTCTGAAAAAGAAATTTCTGATCAAAAATTATTCACAGGAAATCTTGTTTTTAAATATTGCACTGAAACAACAATTTATTTTAAAGCCAAATGTTAAAGAGTTTCAGCCACTGCTCACCTTTGCTTTCATCTTAAGAGTAGCAGAATAGCAGACTACTTCCTGTATGCCGTTCAACAAAGCATGTATTTCTAACCGAATTTGGATTCTCAATAATTTGTGGAAGTTACTTAAAGAATTGATTCTGGATATGCAGCACAACTCTGATTCTTCATATGAATAGAATTATTATAGGACTATAAGCAACCAGGTTGCTGGGCAGTCACTGAGGCATACTATTAGAATGTTCATCACAAGGCTAGTTGCTTCATGGACTAATGAAAGGACAGCGCTGGCTACACACTCAACATGATTCGCAAACGAAAAACTGAATCATACATATGATGGTGATGCTTGCCTACGATTAAGAAAAAAAGTCATGCAAATTTTGTGTGATCCCCGTATTTTATTAACAAATAGCTGGCCTTCACTGTGGTGTGAGTATTAATTTATCTTTCACCTTTACCATTATGCACCAGCCGTGAGGGGCTAAGAGACTTACTTTCAAAATCCAAGAAAAAATGTGCTGCATTGTGGTCTATGTCCCTGGTTAGCACCTTAATGAGATTACCCATGCCAGCAAACCTAAAAATAAAAATGGCAACATCATTTAGTTCCAGTAAAAAAAGTTTTAAGCAGAGGCCTGGGATTCGGCAAAGGCTGGCTTGCTCATAATTACCAACAGGTGCAGGTTTATATGCTTCTGGCATTGAAAATTTGGAACAAAAGCACATTTGGCTCTGAGTTTATAGCTCTTGTCCCTCTTTTCCACATATCAAAAAATTTACATAAAGCAAAACTGGAAGAAAAATTAGATTTTTACATTTAACTTACAATAGTTACATTTCATTAACATCTATGCTAGTGTTACTCCTTTAAAATGCTTAAGGCATATATTCTCAATTTAAATTAACATTAAGAATAGATTTCTCATCTAAGGAAATACTGAGACTATTATTTTTAAATACTGGGGATATTTTCCCTCTTGTAGAAGCAAATCCTATTAGGAGTATAAGGAAGACAGTATTCAAACCACACTTAATCATTAAAGACTGAAAGGAGATATCAATTAATGACTCATTTTTTAAATTTTACCATACATAAACCAGTATTTCTACATTTTCTATATTTCTAAGATTAATCAAACTTTTTATAATTTAACTCATAAGCTGATTATTCAGCAATATCAACTGTACACAAAGTATGTAACTTAGGAGTTAACACAGCAAGCCAACACAAAGGGAGCCAGCAAATATTACAATTCTTTAAGTTTGCAGAGGAAAAATAACGCATTGATATAAACCTTGTCCAAGAACTTGCCATGACTCAGTGGAGATGAAGGTGTAAGGAGGGGTCAGGATCCTCCAGGAAATCAGATTCACACCTTGAAAATGCAGCAGCTATAGGGAAGGCAGTCTAAGGCACCACAAACAGCCCATCCCCTCCCCTTCCTCTCAAGCTCCATACTTCCATACTTCCATATTTTCTCCAAATATGGAAGCTCTGATAAAGGTAAATGAAGTGAAATACAAAGTAACAATATTTTTATCAATGAAAGAAAACACCTTATTATTCGACCCCTATTAGAAAAAAGTCTGAAAAGAGTTAGCACTCTGGCATCCGGTGCTGTGCTCCCTTCCTCCACCTATTCTCTGGACACTGGCATATGGTCCTAACTCTAAGCTTCCCAAAGAGGAAAGAAGAGTCTGCATGTAACAGTTATTCAGTTTACAAACCAAAATCTGATGAACTGGCATACACTTCTTAGAAATGTTAAAAGCAATTTAGCTTATTCACAACAATGGTTAACACTGCAGGGACCCCTCTCTTAAAATAATGCCCCTTATGGCAACCAACAGGGATCTATGTTATTTTTGATACTAAAATTCCTATTACACAGAATTTCACTGAAAGGATCTTGTACAATGTATGACACAGATGGACTGTCTGAGATTAAAACTAAAAGAGAAATATTTCATCTTAATTATCTTCTACACTGTTAAAAGTTTAATAATACCAAGCTTTTATATACAAGAAAAAATAAAACAGCCAAAGAATGACCTTAAAGTATTACTAAATCTATTCAATAAACTTTTTAGGAACATTTGGGAAAAAACAATTTCACAGCTTCAACTTTCAAAACCTTTCAAATACATATGGATATCTGTTTCCAAACATATATAACTTCTGTCACTAATAAGAACTAAGAACAAATATACAAAGAATTACCTACTGGTATTATTTAACTTATATGCAGAGTACATCATGAGAAACGCGGGGCTGGATGAAGCACAAGTTGGAATCAAGATTGCTGGGAGAAATATCAATTACCTCAGATATGCAGATGACACCACCCTTATGGCAGAAAGTGAAGAGGAACTCAAAAGCCTCTTGATGAAAGTGAAAGAGGAGAGTGAAAAGGTTGGCTTGAAGCTCAACATTCAGAAAACAAAGATCATGGCATCTGGTCCCATCACTTCATGGGAAATAGATGGGGAAACAGTGGAAGCAGTGGCTGACTTTATTTTTTGGGCTCCAAAATCACTGTGGATGCTGACTGCAACCATGAAATTAAAAGACGCTTACTCCTTGGAGGGCTTCCCTTGCGGCTCAGCTGGTAAAGAACCTGTTCAAAATGCGGGAGACCTGGGTTCAATCCCTGGGTTGGGAAGATCCCCTGGAGAAGGAAAAGGCTACCTACTCCAGTATTCTGGCCTGGAGAATTCCATGGACTGTATAGTCCATGGGCTTGCAAGCAGTCGGATACGGGACGCGACTGAGCGACTTGATAGCATATTAAAAAGCAGAGACATTACTTTGCCAACAAAGGTCCATCTAGTCAAGGCTATGGTTTTTCCAGTGGTCATGTATGGATGTGAGAGTTGGACTGTGAAGAAAGCTGAGCGCCGAAAAATTGATGCTTTTGAACTGTGGTGTTGAAGAAGACTCTTGAGAGTCCCGTGGACTGCAAGGAGATCCAACCAGTCCATCCCAAAGGAGATCAGTCCTGGGTGTTCATTGGAAGGACCGATGCTGAAGCTGAAACTACAATATTTTGGCCACCTCATGCGAAGGGTTGACTCACTGGAAAAGACCCTGATGCTGGGAGGGATTGGGGGCAGGAGAAGGGGGATGACAGAGGATGAGATGGCTGGATGGCATCACCAACTCGATGGACATGAGTTTGGGTAAACTCCAGGAGTTGGTGACAGACAGGGAGGCCTGGCGTGCTGCAATTCATGGGGTCACAAAGAGTCAGATGCAACTGAGCAACTGAACTGAACTGATCAAAACTTCAACCATAGATGGAAAATCAGCATGTGAAAGGACGGTAACTGTCTTTAAGAGGAAAAGGCAGCATGCCATTTGTTGCTAAAAGAGCTTAATCTGTGGAATCAAATTAAAAGTTTAACTCTACCTAAAGAGCTGTTTGCCTTGAGGATAGTCGTCAACTTTCCTGGGACTCATTTTCCTCAGTAAAATACACATTTCATAGTAACCATCTTAAAAGGTTATTATGAGAGTTCAATGAGATTAAATACTGATTTATCAGCACAGTGTATGGCACACAGAAAGCATCCAATTAAAATGCTCCCTGTGTTATAAATCAAAATTCACAAAGTAACTTTAAAAAAAAAAATCATGGCTCTGTTTCTTTTAATACAAACTACATTTTTATAAATCGCAAAACCCATGGCCCCCTTCTGTCAAGAATACTGTTAAAATGCTGCCCTGTAATTAGCCCTAAGAGACCACCACCAGGTAGACAGCGGGAGAGATTCAAGTTTCCTTCCCTTAGAACTTGGATGCACACAGTTGATCCTCAGGGAAAATACTGAAACTGGCCAAGCTTATCTGCTCCATTTTTCTACATCTCCTTCAGTAAATTCCTTCCTGGCTGTGCAGGCAACCCACATCATGTGTTTTCTTTGAACAAAAACCCATGGAATTTTTCAAAGGTCTGAAAATGGTTCATTATAATATTATCAGTTGTCCTATCTTTTAATGGTCTTCCCTGTAGCTCAAATGGTAAAGAATTTGCCTGCAGTGCAGGAGACCCAGGTTTGATCCCTGGGTGAGGAGGATCCTCTGGGGAAGGGAATGGCAATCCACTCCAGTATTCTTGCCTGGAGAGTCCCATGGACAGAGGAGCCTGGTGGGGTACAATCCGTGGAATTGCCAAGAGTCAGACACGACTGAGTGACTTAACACTACACTACACACTATCTTTTAATAAAGTCAAAGTTTTACTCACTCAGTCCTGTCCGACTCTTTGTGACCCAATGGACTGTAGCCTGCTAGGCTCCTCTGTCCATGGAACTCTCCAGGCAAGAATACTGAAGCGGGTACCCAATCCTTTCTCCAGGGAATCTTCCCAACCCAGAGAACCTGGGTTCTCCTGCACTGCAGGCAGATTCTTTATCATATGAGCCACCAGGAAGCTTATTACTTTTTAATAATAAACAAAGTAAAACCATATTCCTGCTGTCTTGCATAGTTTACAGTTAAAAAAAAAAACTTCTCTCCATCTCCAGTGTGATCGACTTCAATACCTATGAGTTTGCTGCTGCTCAGTCGCGTCTGACTTTAGGTAACCCCATGGACTGTAGATCAACAGGCTCCTCTGTCTATGTGATGCTTCAGACAAGAATACTGGAGTCGGTGCCATTTCCCTCTCCATCTCCTCAGTGTGACTGATTTCAATGACTATGACAAAACAGGATCTGCCAGTTCTGTCAGGCACCAGACTGCCAGGGTTTAACAGCCCCACCACAGCTCTGCCACTTCTAAGCTCTGTGACTTCAGTCAAGTTTCCTCAGTTCACTCATCTGTGTGTGCTCAGTCATAACCGACTCTTTGTGACCCCATGAATTGTAGCCCGCCAGGCTCCTCTATCCATGGAATTTTCTAGGCAAGGATACTGGAGTGGGCTGCTATTTCCTTCTCCATCTCATCTGTGTAATATATATAATAACCACCTCCACTGCAGAGGGTTCATAAAATCACTAAACGGGTTGATGCAGTGTAAGCAAAACCTTCAGGACCACGCCTAGCAAAGCAGCCGCTGCCCCTGCTCCGGCTGCTGTCAGAGCGATCTGACTGACCCGCAGGGTCTGTTCCCAGCGGCAGAAGCCGTGCACGTGAGACTCTGGAACCCATGTGCTTCCTGCCCTGAGGAAGCCAGTCTGTCACAAGCCAACATGCAGTTGAGAGTCACACGACGTGTCCTTAAGTCCTTCATTTCTTCTTGTTTGTTCCCAGGTTTCAGCTGCTGCCATTTGCCTCAGTTCAGCTGCAAGATTTTCCTCTGGTTTTAAGACATCCTAGTTTCTTTCAATCAATGTCCCTTTTACCTTTTTAGTTGAGCAGGCCCTCTGTCATTTGCATCTAAAAGAGTTCTAATACGATCTCTAAATTTCAGATGAATAAATGAACCTGATACAAAATACATAAAAGATTTTTCACATTACATAAAACTTGGTCCAAAATACTGATAGACTTGAGAGGCACTATTTCAAAGTTAAATAATAAAAATTACTATTTACAATGCTAAACTGTTAGTCTGACAATCTGGATTCAGGAGGAAAAAGTAAAGAATTTCCTTTTGATTGCTTTTTACTGTAATTCTTGGATTTACACTGAATATTATAAATATTTACTGAATAAGCTAAGAAGAAATTTAATATGCAGAAATCACATATAGTTTACTTCAAGTGTTTGCAAGATTTCTGGTGGAATTTTGTGACCGTGAGCTCTTATTTATATGTTTGTTTCAAAACTGGCATCTTATCTGGAAAGGAACATGTTCTTCCTAGCTGGTTGTCTGTCAAATGTATTTATGAGCTTACAAAAGGCACTTAATAAATATTTTAGACCATTTTCCCATACAACATTTGAAAGTAAGTTTCCTTAACTAGAGTAACAGAAGCCCCTGGAAACACAAAAACATGGTACAGTTAATGTGCTATTTCATCTTTCTTTCCAGAAAATTCCTAAGAAATGCTGCTCCTTCATTTACCCTTATGAGCTCAGGGGGGGTCTTATAATGCTGTCTCTTCTGCCTAGAATGCTACTTTCAGGGGGCTTTCCCACAGCTGGCTTCTGTTCATCCCTCAGCGTGTGTGTGTGCTTAAGTCACTTCAGCCGTCAGTCAGACTGACTCTTTGTGGCCCTATGGACTGCAGCCCGCCAGGCTCCTCTGTCCATGGCATTCTCCAGGCAAGAGTACTGGAGTGGGTTGCCATGCCCTCCTCCAGGAATCTTCTTGACCCAGGGATCTAACTCTGTCTCCTACAGCTACTGTACTGGCCATGGATTCTGTACTGCTGAGCTACTGGGGAAGCCCCTCACCCTTCAGGCCTCATCTCAAACGCCCCCTCTTCAGAGTGGCTTTTGTCCCTATCAACAGCAGCTGTACCCCTGCCCAGTTATCTTCCATCACACTGCCCAACTCTCTCCTTCAGCATACCTAACACATTCTGAATGACTCTGGTTAGTGTCAGTTTTGTTTACATCCAGTTTATAAATTTAATAAATACTTCTTGGTGGGGGAAGAAGGAAGGAAAACTCAAACATACTGACAAGATTCACTATAAATCACAGTTTCTTAAACTTGACACTATTAACATTTGAACTACGTAATTCTTTGTTTGAGGGCCGTTCCCTACATTGTAGGATGTTTAGCAGCATCCCAGGCCGCTACCCACTAGACATCTGGTAATACCCCAACACCCAGCTGTGACCTCCAACACGGTTTCCAGATATCATCAACTATTCCCCAGGGGGCAAAATTGCCCCCCAGATAAGAGCCACTGCATTAAATGTGTGACCATGGACATGAAACATGCTCTCAGATGAGCTGAGCAATCGTACTCTCCTCTCCCCACCTCTAACAAAGATCGCCTTAAACCTCAAACAATGTATATTCCATCCTCACATGAAGAAATGACATCCTTATATTTTTACCCCCCCAAAAAACAAGAAAAGGAAACACCGACTGTCCTTTCTACCCCCCTTATTTCATTAACAATCACTTGCTTTACCTCTGCACCTGTTCCTGACAGATGCCCTTCCCTCAGGGGCCTGTTCTCCTCTCTGTATGAAAAGCAACCCTTCACACCCTCTCTACAATCACATCATCTGCCCATCCTCCCTACAGCAACCTGTCAAGTGCGCCGTCTGTAACTGTCTTCCTAGTTTCTGCCTTTCGTTCTCTCCGCCCGTTCCAGTCTGGCTTTCACGCCCACTCCTACTATGAGGAAGCTGGCTCTCTGCGAAGCCCACTGAGCCCTGCATCTGGAAAAAGCCAAAGGCCAGTTCTCACAGCTCAACTCAGTGGACCTCTTAATAGCCTCTGACCCAATTTATCATTTGCTCCTTCCCGAAACATTTTCTTCATGTGACATTTAGGGCAATACATTCATCTGAGTTTCCTTCCTGCTTTATGGCTATTCTTCTTCTATATGCTCCTCTTTGTCATACATGCAGCTATTTCTCCCATCTTAATACAAAGTAAAAACTCATCTCAATACTATTTCCCTCCCCAGCTCCCACTCTATTCGCAGCTTCTCTGTGCAGGAAAATTCCTTAAGAAGAGCTGCCTACACTCAGTGTCTTTCTCTGTTAAGTCCACTCCAACCTTGCTTTTTGCCCAATCCTATGCCACCAAAATGCTCCGGCAAGGTCATCAAGTAACACCCATTGCTAATTCCAATGATCAGCTCTCAAGTCCACACCTTACTTCACCTGTCAGGAGCATCTGACATAACTGACACACCCTCCTTAATACACTTTTACCATTAGCTTAAAGGATGCCCCATCTCACCTCCCTCACTGCTCAGCAGCCTGCTTCTTGCCACCATCACCCCCTGCCAGGATGCCTTTAAAAGCCCCCTAACTGCTTCTACCTTTGCCTCCTACTGCAATCTCTGAGGCAAAGCAATCTTTCAAAAATACAAATGGACATCTCGACTCCACTCAAAAACATGCAATGGCTTACTCCTACACTCAAAATAAAACCCTAACTCCTTACCAGGTGGTACAAAACCCAACATGATGTTCCCCTGTCTCAGTCCAGCCTCACCTCCCATCACTCTCCACAACAGCCTGCTGCACTTTCTCTAACACAGCAAGACCTCTCTCCTAGGAGTCTCTGAACTTGCTTTGCCCTGGCCTGGGAGGTTCTGCCCACAGACCTTCCTTTAAGTGACAAGCTACTGCACTTCCTGCGGTCGTCACTTCAATTAGACCACCTCAGAGAGTGCTTCCTTCACCAATCTGTCCATCATACCTCTTCTTTCTCCTCTCTGTCTCCTTCCCAAATTGACGGTTATCACCATCTAACACATCCTCATTCCTCTGAAAATCTGTTTAGTCTGTCTTCAACTGCAAGGTGAACTCTAAGGAGACAGGAGCTTTGCTTTGTATACTACTCTACCCCCCGTATCTAGAATAAAGCCTGGGATGCTGCAGGTAGTAATAAATATTTGCTGAATAACTGCATGATTAAAAATACACGAAGAACTTCCCCAGTGGTACAGTGGATGAGAATCCGCCTGCCAAGGCAGGGGACATGGGTTCAATCCCAGATCTGGGAAGATCCCATGTGCTGAGAAGCAACTAAGTCCGGGAGCCACACTACCGAAGGCCATGCCTAAAGCCTGTGCTCCACAACAAGAGAAGCCACCGCAGCGGCAACAAAGAGTAGTCCTTGCTCTCTGCAACCAGAGAGCTGTGAGCAGCAATGACCCAGTGCAGTGGTTTTCGCTGGGGAGGGGGGCAGCAAGAAATAAAAATATGTCTGTAAAATTATAGGAGTATTCCAAAGAGGAGAAATACCAAAATAAACACTGACAACTGAAAACCCTTGAGTTGAAAAGAAAAAAAAAAAAAAAACACCTGAGAATTTAGGAAAAGCTTACTCCCTTCTCAAATACTATGAACGTCAAGAAAATTACAGTTTGCCAAGATAACTTAAAAAGAACCTAATATCCTCCCAGAGCCATAAATATGGCTCCAAAATACAATAAGGATGGAGACTGACCAATATCAGAATTCTGATCTTTGTAAACCTGAACTTCACTCATAACATTAAACAGTAATAAGCTTTAAAGTGTGGGTTTAAATGTTAATTTCCTTTAGACGATATATCCTCCAAAGAAACTCCTATTTGGGAATTCTTCACATCTTCTGATAAAAAATTAAAATCAGAGTGTTAATTGTGCGCCCTCAAAATTTTCCATGGAGGACAAATTCCAAAATCAAGCCAATATCCATTATCATCTTCAACTCAATAAATGAATAAAGAACACAAAGAAATATGAAGTGTTAAGAGAAAAAGGAGATACTGAAAAGAGTTCATTCTTTCTAACAAAACTTAAAAACAATCGATTTCATAAGAATGCTTTAATATCATCCCATTTCTTTTAATTTATGGTGACTAAAAATGCATAAATGTGAAAAAAATTTGTCAAAATGTTCACTCTAGTGATCATTTTTTGTGTTAAAGACAAATTTCTTCTATTTACCCAAGTTCTGAATTCTAAAAAAAATTTGTCAAAATGTTCACTCTAGCGATCATTTTTTGTGTTAAAGACAAATTTCTTCTATTTACCCAAGTTCTGAATTCTACGCAAAAAGGTCTTCTTTTGCCTAGGATTACACATGATACAATGTTCCTGAACTATATTCTATTGCATATAAAACTTTACTTAATATTAACTATGCTATTTCTCGATCTTACAGCTATTCAGACCTCTGAAAATCTTTAAAATCAACGAAATGGTGGGTATGGAATTCAGCTATGCTTCTGCTTTACTTGTCTACCAATAAATTTTCAATTCTCATATAACCTGTACCATGACTCTGATGCAGCATTAACTGGATGGACAATCAGTAATGAAAAATATTACACCATGTTCACTGACAATGGTACATGCATGCTGAAGGCCTGGAATGACTAAAGAGTCACAAGCTTACATTTTGTTCACACTCTTCAGCTGTACATTCAGAAACTATCAGACAATGTAATGTAACAAACTGTAGCTTGTACAAGCAAAAAAATAATAAATCCCTTTAATAATCCTCCTTCCAAAGAAAAAGTACCAGAGATACAAGAGGGTCCAGAATTGCTTTGTGCTTAATTACTAATAACCAAGTAGTTATTACATGTTTAAAAGTCTGCCTTACTGTAAGAAGTATCAATATTGTACTCTGAATGTAATTAACAACACCTTCAGTAAAAAAAAAAAAAAATTACTAATAACTTCCACCTGCTGGAGCCTGCTGAAGAAATAACCTAATTCATGTGCTCTATCTAAGAGAGTAATCACAGAAATGACACACACTGAAAAAGCCTTCCGATCAATCAACTACACAGAAAATGTTGCAATCTGGTGAATAAAAAAGAGAAAGGCAGGTAGAAACTCATAGGGCTTTGCTATCTTGAAAGCCGTTACATAACTGCAGTGCAATATTTCTAGCTCTAAGGTTTAAGGATAAACATTTCTCAAGAGATTACACAAAGCAGCAAGTACAGTCTAAAATAGCAGAAACTTGAAAATAATTCAAATGCTATCAACAATCTCACTTGGCATGTTTGCTTCTGAAATAATTTCAGGCACCATCTTCTTCAAACATTGCACAAAGTTCTGTTTGTAGACCTGCTTCTAGACTGCAACATCACCACCATTTGAAAGCAAATGCCAATTTAATATTGCAAATGAACAGCAGAAGTGACTCCAGGAGTAAGCTAGCAGCTGGCAATAGTACAAGAATAAAAAATTTTCAATAGGTCAAACTTTTAAATCTATTACAGTTAATAACATAATAATTTTGATAATTTTTCAGATGTATTCATCTATATCAGAAGTTTATTCTACAGTGATTTTCAGCTTTGGCCTTAGGTGAACACTGAAAAGTGAAAGTGTCAGCCGCTCAGTCATGTCCGACTCTTTGCAACACCATGGACTGTAGCTCGCCAGGCTCCTATATCCATGCAATTCTCCAGGCAAGAACATCTTCCCAAAAATGATATTCACTTTTGTGCTTAGCTGAATATTAATTATTCGCCAAATGTATATTCAGTGTGGTTGTGGTTTAGTCGCTAAGTCGTGTCCGACTCTTGCGATCCTGTGGACTGTAGCCTGCCATGCTCCTCTGCCCATGGGATTCTCCAGGCAAGAATACTGAGTGGGTTGCCATTTCCTTCTCCAGGGGATCTTCCTGACCCAGGAATCGAATCTGGGTCTCCTGCATTGCAGGCAGGTGATTTACCAACTGAGCTATGAGGAAAGCCAAAGGAAATACTCGATATAGGGCAGTGTTCATATTCAATAAATATCTAATGAATTAATGACTGTAAACAGGTGAGTCCAATGATATTTCTTTAATTTAAAGGATCAGTTAGGTACAGAGTAGTTTAAAGGAGAGGTATAATCACAATTCTTTCTTAGCTTCTGATATAGCTGCAATTCACACTAGGAACACAGCAGTTAATGGTATTAAACACACTAGTTTTATGTAAGAAGCTGAAAACCACCAATAGGTGGGCAACAGTACGCTGCTGCTGCTGCTAAGTCGTTTCAGTCGTGTCCGACTCTGTGCAACCCCATAGACGGCAGCCCACCAGGCTTCCCTGTCCCTGGGATTCTCCAGGCAAGAATACTAGAGTGGGTTGCCATTTCCTTCTCCAAAGCACGAAAGTGAAAAGTGAAAGTGAAGCCGCCCAGTCATGCCCGACCCCTAGCGACCCCATGGACTGCAGCCCACCAGGCTTCTCTGTCCATGGGATTTTGCAGGCAAGAGTAGTGGAGTGGGTTGCCATTGCCTTCTCTGAGCAACAGTATAATAGAGAGAAATAACCAGTTCAAGCAAGTCTGCCAATAAAGCATCTGCAATAATTAACGTAACATTACTCTGTCAGCTCTCCTGATGGCACTGCAAATGTACATCACACACTCACCTTCCTGCTCCTACTTCTCCCCTTTCCTCCCCTTCCTGCCAACAAGAGAAGCTGCTCAACAGAATCATTCTGACACAATGACAGCGACAAATATCTGCTCGTTACATGGTACAACCAAGATTTCCCTTCTGTTCCTGACCTTGCTGTTTTCTGATCTTTTTTGTGGTAAATGTGCTTAAGCAGAACCTGAGCTCCCAGGACTGCAAGTCTCTCCCCATGTCTGGTTCCACTAAACTTGCAAAATAAGGAGACTCCTCATTCTCTCTGTGACTCTAGATTCATAGAACCTTTCCCCCTCCCACCTGAACCCTTAGAGCATGAGCTATTCAAGAACAAAAATTCGGAGAGAAAGCGTGACACTGCTGTTATAATCGTCCTTAATTCAACAAGCAAGTGCTGAGGAGTCAGAAGTGGACTGTGATGGTTACTCACCTATTTCTAACTCCCCACGCCAATCTTTCTATAATCTGCTTTGTGATGTTGGAACAAGGAAGCTGTCAAGTTCACGACCTAGACTACTTTGTCAGCTGAATGCTCAGTATATTCTGTCTGGGGGAGTCATGAAAAAAAAAAAAAAACTGGAAGGTGGGAAGAAAGAAGGTCCTTCTTTCTGTTTTTCAAGTTCTGTTGGCAATTCCTGTGAGCAAAAGGCAGCTGCGGTTCCAAGTTCTAGTTTCTGTGGCACTCCTGGCAGTAGAGAAAGGCCTGGCCGCCCCCTTCAGAGGTCTAAGCATCCAATCTTCCTCCTTCAAGCATCTAAATTCTTCCTAATCCACCTCTTGCCTTTTGCTTTAGAAGTGATGGCTACTTCCTGTGGGTACCATTAATATCTAAGCTACCTCGTGTGATATAACACATATATACTTGGTCTTTATCACCAGTTCCTTACACAGAGCTCCTAAATCTCTTGACTTTCCAGGGTGGCAGGAGCCTCTTTTGTTTTTGTAGCTGACTCTTGGCAAGCCTCTAGTTAGCTTCAAGATGGGGACTGGCTGCCACGAAGACCAAGGCATGACCAGAGAGCTGCAACTTTCAGCCTCATCTCCTGACCTCTGGACATTCAGGCCAGGGTGGCCCACCCCCACGTTCCCTTAGCCTCTCCACTCTACTGAAGTCCAGGTTGATGTTGAATCAGAGAGCACCTTGGATGTTAGGTTAAGGAATTTTAATCTTTGCAACGAATATATCATCTATTCCCTGTAAAGGAAGGGTCATGGGTGGCATTAAACATTTTTTAATTGTAAAAAAAGAATTGAGTTTGATCATCGGCCAATGACTTATCATCAGTCAGGCTTGCGTAATGAAGCTTCCAGGCTGGTAAATGCAGCTACCTACTGGAAGAGTGGGACAGCCCAACTCCACAAGAACAAGAATCGGCTGTGCTCAGGATACTTCCAGACCTCTCACCTTATGCACCTCTTCACCTGGGCTGTTCATTTGTATCCTTGATAAAACCCTTTATAATAAACTGAAACAAGTAAAGTGTTCCCCTGAGTTCTATGAGTCACTGATCAAAGCAGATCGCTAAATGTGAGGAGGGGTTTGTGGGAAGCCTTGATTCATGGGGGTTGGTGAGAGGTAGAGGAGGCCAAGGACTTGCACCTGGCATCTGGAGTGGGGAACAGTCTCAAGGGACGGAGCCCTTAACCTGTGAGGCGTATACTCACTTCACACAGTTAATGTCAGAATCAAAATGAAGTGCAGGACACCTAGATGGTATCTGGAGAGTTGGGGAATTGGTGGGTGTGAGGGAGAAACTCCACACATTTGGTGTCAGAGGTGGTGTTGGAAAACAGTCCCGAATTGGTGACAGAAGTGTTGTACATAAAAACACAGACCCCGGTTTAATTTTGCTCAGGCTTCCAACACTTGTGTAAATAAATCCATATATTAAATTTCCTGTTTTAAAGTACTTAGCAAGGTTTCTGCCTTCCTGGTTGAAATATGACTTATACAGAGGAACTCAAAGAGAATAACTTAATTCTTAACCTGACCAATACTATCTAATCTAGTATCACCAGGCAGTGTAGCTCCTAATAAGGTGACACTGATTCTCCTTACTCTCAAAAATATAAAGCCTGGGAAGCAGGATCTCAGGTGTTTCTGGGTGCCCAGCTACAGTATCACTATAGTAGTACTAAAACCTCACAAGCACATGTCAAGATCAATATATTTTATTAGTCTAGCAATTACATGGAGTTAAGTTATTGGCCTTAAAGAAATGTGACATAACATGTACACCCGGGGACGGATTCATGTCAATGTATGGCAAAACCAACCAATATAATATTGTAAAGTAATTAGCCTCCAATTAAAAAAAATAAAATAAAAAAGAAATGTGACATAAAGAATGGAATGAAAATTGGGGGATGTTGATTTCTAGTTCTGACTCTATCACAAAATATGTGACTTTACACAGGTCAGTTTACTACTCAGACTGAACCTCTCACATTTCTTCTGGCTGTGATTCTACACATGGTACGACACACCTTTCCTAATGCTGACATCTAGTGGATACACTTAAAGTTAGCATTTAAAAATGAATAATCTTAGTTAAGCTATTTTAAGTAAAAGACTCACTAGGATGCCTAGTTATGTGCAATAAGTACAATAAATCAGGAGACTAATATTGCTCCTTAACTGAAAGTGAACCATGATAAAATAATATTACGTCAGATTGTCCTGGCATCTTTGAATTTGATTCAGAGATTGCAGGTACTCTTCCATATACCCAGCCATTAAAAATTAAACCACTATGCAAATTAGCTGCCTGAGTTGCAAATTTAGAAGAAAGCAAAGAAATGCTTCCTGCTCGAGTGTCCTACATTCAGGGACAGACACAGGACATGACAAGGGCTAGTACAAATTTCTAAGGTAAGTGACTTAGGAGTGTGTAAGATAGTGTATGATAGAAACATGAAAAAAAAAATCCTGAAACTCAAAATTACCTGTTTTATAAGGATTTATTATGAAGGTTTCTCTTTAAACTATGACCACTAAACAAAAACAGTATTCTGAATTCACCTTCTTAAAACCTACCACTATTTTGAAATCATGAAAAAATTATATATATCAATACCTGTGTGTGGTAAATATATATATATTAAAATGCAAGGGAATGATAAACACAAAATTTAGGATACTGGTTATCTCTGGGAAGGCACAGGGCCATAGGATTGGGAAACTTAAAAGGTTTAGGAAATACTCTAGTCCCTCAGTGGCTAGTAGATTCATGGGATTCTTTTTAAGCTTTTAAATTCCTAAATAAACTCTAGCCTCTGGCAGACATTCTATTATATAGTCACTACTCAATAAACAGTCGAATTAATGAATGAATTAAAATTCAAGTGAAAAAAGCTTGTTCATCAAAGAAGAGCATATCTAAACCAAGGGCATCCATAAAAGGTGTAGCTTTAGGTCAAATGAAACAAACTGCAACTTTACAAAGCAGGCGGTAAGCTCGTGGAATGTGCTACCTACAAAGGAATAATTCAACTATAAGTTGAATTAAATCCACAAAAGCTGAGAAACTCAATTAAGGGCAAGGCAAACAGGCAAAGGTTTATTGCTAACACGTTAAAGCTGGTCTAGACAGCAATGATATTTTCCCACAACACTCTTTATCACCACTGAACAAATATTCACTGGTATTTCTCATGTTCTTATGCATTACAGCAGTGAGAGCCAAAATTCTTAAAATCTTGATCCTAAAACCTAACATTCATCCTCAGAAAAGTCGCCTTTTAACATATCTTGGCGGCGAGGTTAAGGGCTACAGAAACGTTCTCATTCACTACATATACACATTCTGCCTCATTCTGCAAGAATGAGAGCCTCTGATTTCTCTCCCAGCCAAAAAACTACAGCAGAAAGGGCAAGGAACTCCTCACTCCCAGGTAAGGAGGTCTCAAGGTGGTCAAAAGGAGGAAATACGAACCCACCATCATTCTTTTCCCTCAGAGATTTCAGAGCAGGAAGGAGAGGGGGAAAACAGGAGACTTCCAAGCTCAAAGAAATCTGCCAGTATTTGATATACACAAATAAGAATTTCTAGTTATTACATTATGACTGTAATGGTTAAGAGGCTCTTAAAAACTGTCCTTCAGGGACTTCTCTGGTGGTCCAGTGGTTAAGACTCAATGCTGCCACTGCAGGGGGCACAGTTTCGATTCCTGGTTGGGGAACTAAGATCTTGAATGCCACAAAGCATAGCCAAAAAGTTTTTTTAAAAAAATTTATCCACTTTCCCTCATAATTTGAATTAAAAGATAAAGTATTCTCTGAAGCAAAAATTCCATTTTTTGGGGGGGGGTAGGGGGTGGACTGTGGTTTGTTTCTTCTTCTGTTTTTTGGGTGCACCATGTAGCACATGGGATCTTAATTTCCTCACCAAGAATCAAAGTTTTGCCCCCTGCACTTGAAGCACTCCTCAACCACTGGACCGCCAGGGACGTCCCTGTGGTTTCTCCGTAATGTTAACAGTCACTGTGAGGAGTGAAAGATACCAGACAG
The DNA here is from genome assembly GCF_049115385.1 of Moschus berezovskii. Lineage (NCBI taxonomy): Eukaryota > Metazoa > Chordata > Mammalia > Artiodactyla > Moschidae > Moschus > Moschus berezovskii. Next base: position 61,670,125 of record NC_142475.1, on the reverse strand, counting down.
AAAGGCTTAATATCCAATCATCAACGAATAAGAAAATCTTAGACCAGGAAGGGACCATCCACACTGGCCTTGGACTGATTTTGAGCTTCCAAAGCAGTGAGAAATAAATTTCTGTTGTTTATGAACCACCTAGTTGGTGGTCCTTTGTTAAAGCAGCCCAAACTAAGACATGCACTAAAATGGAAGACTCAAGCTTGACCATCTTACCTTAGTAAGAATGTATTCTACAACATCTATTTATGCCAAGCTGTAATCGAGTCTCTGCTTCAATACTTTATTCTGCATGAGTACATCCAAAGAGGAAGTCATTCTTTTTTCAAATGACACCTTTCCAGACTTGAGTCAATTTAAAAAAAACTTTTTTAGAAACTTCAGCCAATAATCAAATGACACATACTTAATCTGACATGAACCCCACCCTCAACCACCACAAAAAACTTGCATGAAGCTGAAGCTTGTTAATTTCTCCTCCTTGGTCCCAGTTTTCACCGGCCTCCTAGAACCAAACCAACCAAACAATCCCTGTGCTGCTTGACAGTGCAGCTTTTAAGAACATCTTTAAAATATGGTATCAGAATCAGAATACAATGATAGAATCAAAGGACCACAACCAAAAAAAAAAAGCCCCACAAATGTTCTATTCAAAACAAGCAACTGGAAGACACTTGGTGACATTTTACAAGTCGTGACTTTTTTTGTGCTTCCATAACACAAGCATCAGAGCACTTACAATATATTTGCATCCTCCCTATGACATTTATGACATTCCTTGTATTAAACTTTAAGTATCTCAAACTGATAGGTTATTTTTTACATGCTTATTTCATGTTCCTTGAACTAGAATGTGAGTTCTTTGAAGGCAGGGTCTCTCCAAGGTTTAACTCATCTTCTACTCCCTTTTCTACAGACTATGTTGCTGTTTCTGTGATTACTGATTAGCAAATACAAGTTTTTTCAAAGCTATTTCTGTTAGGATATTTCTTAAGGAATGGATGTGTAACTCTACTTCTTTAAGATTAGTTACACAGACATAAAAAGCTACACTTACTCAAACATGATGGAGAAAGAAAAGTCTAATGGATTTTTCACTAATAGGAGTTCTTTATCTGAGGTTCAGAGAGAGAATTTGGTGATCTGTGAACCTGAATGGGAAACTTCTTACTAAGCTTTATGTGAAATTTAGCAATTCCTTACAGGATTACAGGCAACAAGCCACCGTAGGATTAGAAATATCTATTGAATGTGTCATTGATAAAAATCAAGGGTATTTTCATATTACAATTACTGCAAGTTCATAATTATTTAAAATTACAGCACTTAACAGAATTGTCACTAAAGCTTATTCTCTAATGTGAGAAACATATATAATGATCAAAAAATCTGTATTTTTAATATCTGTTAACTGTATTTCAATAGTAACTGGTTTCTTTTTTAATTCTATGCATTTTACTTCATAAAATCATGGATCATTATTAGAATTCATGAAATAACAACAAAATAAAAGGGGGGTAACTCCTGCCCTATAACAGAGAGTGTAGGTGAGGTTATTACAATTCCAAAGAATGACCATAACTGTCATAATCATATCCACTTTAATAAAATGACAGGCAAGTTCTGAAATATAAATCCCTGCTTACGAATAGAAAAAACACAGAAAGGGACTTTAAGCTGATCATTTTCACTTAGACAACACAAAATGTATCTATAGAAAAATTAATTTTCAAACACCTATTAACTTGTTATAATTAAAACAATCACAGGATTGTAAATGGTAAGGTACTGAGGACCCTTTAACAGTGACTCTTTACTGTTGTTATTGCGTTCTTTAACGATTTTATAAAAGGACCAAAATCTATTATAGGTAGAATTCTTATTTAAGAAAGTATGTAAACATGTCTTTCCTTCTAGCTAGCTTCAAAATATACACATACATTTTATTTCAAACTACTAGAACTATGGCTTAGACTTTTCCTACTCAACTATACTGGTGATAGCTAAAATGACTTAGAAAGAAATTCAAGGAAAAACACATACCTCTCCTATTGAAAGGAAGCTGTAAAAAAAAAGTTCCAATTAATCTACATTACTTCCCATTCTAAGCCAGAAACTAAACAATACAGGGTACTTCCTACAGACATTTTTAGCAGTTCGACAACGTGCACAGAACGTTTTCCCTAAATCACGCTTAGCAGGTATCACTCTTCATTCAAACCGCGGCTTTTCACGCATTAGAATCATCATTTCCCCAAAGACGTACTTACCTTCAGCCAGTGCTGGTGACTCTGTTTGTGTCCCTCTTATCTGTCTAAAGGAAGGAAAAAGGAAGACAGTCTAACACATTATTATAATTTAAAACAACGTTTAATTTTATTAAAACTAACTTTAACCACAAAGTTCATCAATGCTGTCATATGTCACATGCATAAGCCATATCCTTCCCCTCTTGGGTTAACTTGACAACTATTTATGGAGGACTTACTAAGGCGTTATCTTAAGCCCTGAGAAATACCAGTAAGTTATATACCCTAGTTGTCACCATCAAGATATTCAAAGACAAACAGGTGTACCAAGTACTCAGTTCTCATCATAGCTTATGAAGCAGGAGGTAACAAGAGAAAAAAATAAAGAAATTCTTTATTCAGATGACAAGAGAAAAAACTAGCAATTCCTCTTTATTCTTGTAAAATTATCAAAAGAGGCATGTTTCTATATTCTTATCACAGTTTAAGTTCTGTTTCAATGTATTAGAAAATCAGTTTTAATACAAGTACTAAGATCTTCATATTTCATGATAATAATGCCAGAGGCACATCTGGAAAAACTCACTGAACCACAAAGTCCTCTCGAGGACTGGTTTTACCATTTCAAAGCCTTATTAAATAATTTTAGGTGAAATAAAGTTTTCAGAATGAGTTTAATTTTGCAACTAAGAACAACGATAGCCATATGACTAGCTGAATTCACAGAGAACGAGGGAAACATTTGACTGATGTAACTAGTAACTTTTATGAGAAGATTTCTTTCCCTATTTATCTGGTATAACCCAAGAGTCCGAGATTAACAAATATAACAAAACTTTCTATGTATACAAGATTGGTAACAGCTTGAGGGAATCGCACACAGTTTTCCAAGTGGTATGTGATCTGACACACTCTTCCCAAGGTGGAAATGTGGCACTATCTCTGACAGAGTTTAAAAAAAAATTATATAGGAATCAAAAGATGAACGGTAGACTGGCAACCTTAGGGTCCACTGAATTAAAAGTTCTGACTCTAGGGGAGAAGAGAAGGCACTTCTGTCAGGAGACGCAGGAAGAATTCTGAAGCAATACCCGACAGGAGAGTAACGGGGAAGGGTCCTGTAAACTGACCCCTGGCCATGAGGACTTAAGCCAGCTCCTACACAAGAGGCAGCAGACCGAGAGCCCGTGGGAGGGAACTGAGGCGGCCCCGCCCGCTGGCAACTGCAAATGGACAGCTATAGCAATCGCAGAAAGGACAACGTAACCACAGGCACCAATCCCTGGGGGAAGAAAGTCTGGGTCACTCTACCAGGAAAATGCCTCAGCCTGCTGAAAGGTGCTGGCTGAGGGGGAGGACAGTCTAGAATTAGTAGTTGACTGAACTAAAGAACATTATTCCACTAAGCCTTCTGTCATGGGTCTAATGTAGACACTGTGGTCAGCCACCACCTTGAAAGCTTTGTAGCAGGCGGAACTAAATGGCAAGCTTACTGGTGGGTTGCACAGGACACCCTCATGTCCCGCCTCTCATTTTCACTCCAGCTGAGGCGCCTCCCCTCAGCTGCTTCCTGCACTGGTGGGGCTCACTTCCTGCTCAGAGGCTTTGCAGTTAGAGACGCCTACAGGAACTCTTAGGCCATCCTGAGTCATAATGAACCTGGAAGTACGAAGGTGTTAACAAGAGCCTGGGCAATCACTGGCCATTGGGGAGATGAAGTCTGGTAGACAAACACCCTCTTCCTCCCACCAATAGGCGTACTCTTCAATATCTTCTCAGGGGGCTTCTTCAAGATAAAGCCCAAATGCTCACAGAAGTGACCAGATCAGTAAGACTCCCTTAGACTGACTTTCCTTTTCAGTTTCACTTGCCCCAGTTCTTCAGCTTCTGTTTCTTGTTAACACTTCCCCCAAGAAATCACCTGTCTGAAGAGGCCCTGTCTTGGGCTCTGCATTAGAAGGTGAAAACAGGTCTAGACACTTGTCCTTCAGAACACCACACCTCCTTTCCTTTCTGTCCCACCTCACTGGCTGCTCCCTCTTCATCTCCTGTGCTGAACTTCTCTGAAATCCCTGAACGCTGACATGCCCCAGGACCCAGATGCAAGTCCTCCACTCTCCTTGTGACCTCATCCTATCTCATAACTTTCTGAATCTAAATTTAGCAAATCTGAAACTTGCTCAAATTTATTTATCCAGTCCAGACACTTTTCTCCATCTCTGCACTTTCATAGCATTGCCTACTAAGTATCTCCACTAGGATGTTTTAACAGACAGCTCAAACTTCACATGTTCAAAACTGAACTCATCTCACTCCCCATGCCTCACCGACCCACAGTCTCCCCGATCATTTGACGACACTTCTATAACCTTGGATTTCTCTGCAATTACTCTTTCTCATATATCCCTTTTCAACTAAAACTTTCACTGCCTAAAATCTTCATGCTTTCTATTCCACCTCCTATTTACTCACTGTTGAAGGCTGAGTTGCATGAACAGTATTAGATCTACTATTACTTCTGTATTCAAGAGCCTCCATAACAGGTGGTGCAAAGTGAGATGCTGAGATCATGTCAGAAGTGCTAGCTGGGGCTTCATCTATAGAGTGCCACGTTACTAACATGTCAGGCTAAAAATGCAGGTGATCCACTGCTAGGTACTCATATAAAACCGTTTGGGGATGTTATGAAGTAATTGAGTAAGTTTTGGAAACATTCAGTAGGCCAAAATAAAAAGTCTGAGGGCTGTATTTGGTTGATGAACCATTAGTCCTCAACATCTGCTTCAGAACTTTGTACTGTTTCTAACTGCTGCTATACTACTAATCCTTAATCTGTCGTTATACTTTCCTCGATCAGACAGGAGATGAATGGGAGCTACTTATGTTCAAAGCCTAACCACTCTGGTTTTCCTCACAAGCTCCTCGTGGATCAATGCTACTACAAATGGAATGAATAAACACATTTTTGCTTTTCCTGCCAAAGTGGCTTGGCTGGCCACTTGCATAAACCACAGAAGAAAAGCCAGTGCCACTTACATAACACCATGGGGGAAAAGCTCTATTGATTCTGTTTAATTCTTAATAAATCAAGAAATAATAAAACACCTGTAATTGTTTTCACCCTTCGAAATCAAACATCAAGTCGTAAGTAGTGAATATTAGATAATATGTAAATTAGACAATCCACCATCTTATATCTATAAACCTAGAGGTTCTTCAAATAAGTGTTAAAATTTCTTTGCCTCCAACAAAACATAAAATAGAAGAGTTATGACTTCAGAGCACTGCCAGCTACATTTACAGCTTTGCAGTATTTCAAATGATGGTACATATATCTAACTGCATTAATAAATGGTGTTGAAATAATCCCATGGAAAAGTCTAACCTTTTCCACCTAGGCTGCAGTTCTCCTCCGCTTGGGTATATGATAAAACCTAACTGAATTCAATTTTTTTAAGTTCCCCTTAACATACACAGAGCAATTTAAAAAGCTCTCTTAGAAACGAGCACTTGAAATAAAGGGCCTATGGATTATACTCACAGATCAGACAATATTACAAAAAGTGCATTATTACATAATTCCAACAAATATCTGATAAGTTTTAAACCTGAGAACTTGACAAGGTATTCTGTGTCTATTTGAGAAAAAGGAAACATGCAAGTCTATAAAAATTTTTTGAGAGACAGAAGAACAGGTGAGATGGATCCATCCTACTCACCAGTAATTAAAATGTTTTGGCCCTGGGATAGATATACAGTGAGGGGAAGAGATCAGAAATTAGAATAGGTCCAACTGTATATACATGCTTAAAAAAGAAAAAACTCAACACCAAATATTTATCACAAAGTCTGTTTATGTATATACCACTAAAAGAGATACCCTAGGAGATACTATGATGAAAAAGACTGTGCACTCAAATGTCTAGTCTTAGTATAGCAATTAAAATATTTAAGATGAAAATGAGTATCATGAGAAATAGCTACACAGAGTGCTGCGGCAATCATGGAATTCCAGCTAGGAGTACAGATTTTATGAAGCTATGGAGCTCTGGCAGCTGAAGTAGAATTTGGAAAACAAATACAATCTGGACAAGAAGGTAGAAGGTACAAAGAGAACATTCCATGTGAGAAATGTATAATCATCACAGGGCAATGAAGAAAGAAAACTTTAATAAACTGTGATGAAATAATTCCACACTAAACTAAGATAGCCCACATAGACTAGACAGAGAAGAGTTTAACCTCTTAACGCACAAGACACTGCTGAATACACTAGTGTGGCTGTGGAGCCTGAGCACTTGAGTCCAGACGGGCCACCAGTGCTGCTGTGTGTTTATACACCAGGCTGCCACTGCTCCACAGTGTGGCGAGAAGACCCTGATCCCCAAATCCACCCATGATCCCAAGAGTGACGTTTCTGTGCTGTGCCTGACATACAGATGTGGCCCCTCTCTGCAGAGGACAATCTGAAGAATTATCCTGGCTATACCCAACACAAATCTTTGTTGATATAAGTTAAAATTGTTTATGGTATTCTAAAGGAGATCAATCCTGGATGTTCATTGGAGGGACTGATGCTAAAGCTGAAACTGCAATACTTTGGCCACCTCATGCGTCGAGTTGACTCACTGGAAAAGACTCTGATGCTGGGAAAGGTTGGGGGCGGGAGGAGAAGGGGACGACAGAGAGTGAGATGGCTGGATGGCATCACCGACTCTGTGGACATGAGTTTGAGTGAACTCCGGGAGTTGGTGATGGACAGGGAGGCCTGGCGTGCTGTGATTCATGGGGTCGCAGAGAGTCGGACACGACTGAGCGACTGAACTGAACTGATGTAGAGGTCTTGATACCTAATGCCAAATTGCTTTACAAAGATACATCTCAATCTATAATGCCATCAGAACCATGCATCCTGGACATGAACTTCATTGTTTAAAATGTACATGGTGTGCACCACGGTGTGTTTCTGCACATACACACGCAATATGGTGCCTTCTTTCACAGCAGTTTTATTGAACTATTAAATAACGCTGGCTCTTTTTACTCTGTATTTGTAAAACTAGTCCTTTCTCATTTTTCTATCAAGGCCTTCCTTATTTTTAAGAGGATCACTGTCACTTTTGAACTCCTAGATCAGACACTGTATATAAATGCATATGATAAAGTTAGACACTGTCTTCAAATACGATCTACTAGGCTGCCATTTCATAAGCACTTACTGTGTTTAAGACACACTGTGCATGATTTATTTCACTGAAGACTAACAATCTAATCAGATTAAAATTATTAGCCTCTTTTCCTTGATGAGGCTTTCAAGGGTGAAGTAGCTTGCCCAAAGTCACATGAGAGGGGCAGGGGAAAGGAGGCAGGGAATGAGTGAGAAAATTATTTTTCAGGAAACTGTACAAGTAGTAACAGTTATAATATTCCTCTGTGTAATTGTGACTTTCTGTAAAGTAAATATTGGGCCGGCCAAAAAGTTCATTCAAATTTTCCTGTAACATCATATGGAAAAACCTGAACAAATTTTTTGGGCAATGCAATGTTACTTTCCCATTAACATCCTCTGTAAAATTACAACGATTCCTTAAAGAAAAAACCACAGCAGCATAACTGGAAAGCCTGAGGCAGTAGCTTCATAAAGATGATCACTAGGCTTCGGGAATGTTGTTCAGAACCTTCTTACTGATCTCCTGGCTGATGTAATCATCAAGCCCTGATTAGTGGACTTCCTACAATGGGATTTCTCTAAGACCTAAACTCGGGTATGTTTTGGAACACACAGCAATAAACGTACTGTAAGATGCATTTGTGGAGAAGGCAATGGCACCCCACTCCAGTACTCTTGCCTGGAAAATTCCATGGATGGAGGAGCCTGCAAGGCTGCAGTCTATGGGGTCGCTGAGGGTCGGACACGACTGAGCAACTTCACTTTCACTTTTCACTTTCATGCACTGGAGAAGGAAATGGCAACCCACTCCAGTATTCTTGCCTGGAGAATCCCAGGGATGGAGGAGCCTGGTGGGCTGCCGTCTATGGGGTCGCACAGAGTCGGACACGACTGAAGTGACTTAGCAGCAAAATGCATTTGTGGACAACAGGTACTGTGATCATGCCAACCTAAAGATTCTACAGGCTTAAGTAAATTCTGTAAAACAAATACATAACCTATTTTGCAGCTGCAAAAACTCAAATTCTTCAAAATAAATGTTTGTTTCAAAGAAAAGATATGAATTTTTAGTGTGGTTCATTTAATCTACTTCATATATTCAAAATCCATTATAAAATTTACACATATGATTAAATTTTAAAGGAAGTATAAATAAGAGCGATAATACAGGCAAAATAAAAAGTTACAATTCTATATATAAAGAAAATACCATTTTCCCCATGGCCAATTTTGGAAAAGATCAAATAAATATCTACTCATTTAATGACATATCCTCCTAAGAATATACAGGCTCCAAAATAATCAGCAATCGTATTAGCACTGAAATGACCATCCTTTCCAGCTTCTTACCTCTATCCCTCCCACTACCACCCCTCTTTCCACTCTGAGCCCTACTCTGAACTAAAAAAAAAAAAAAATTGGCTCATCTCAGGAAAGCAAAGTTGGGGCAGAAAACCTAGAACTGCTTTTCACCACATTAACAGATGTAAGCAAAAAGGACTGACATATGATCAGGTCAAAGATGCAGAAAGATCTTTTCATGAAGCATTACTTGTGATTAAAAAAAAAAAAAACCTTAGCAAAATAAGAATAGAAACAATAAAAGATATCTACCCTTACCAAAGCCTATAATAAATAATCCTTAATGAAGAACTGTTAAAACATTCCCTTTAGAATTAAAATGAGACAAACACGTCCACGATCAATACTTTTAACACTGCATGCAGGTCCTAGCCAACTTTATAAGTTAAGAGAAAGAGATTAAAGGTTAAAAAATTTTAGAGGAAAAAACAATTGATGAGTTTGGCAAGGTAACAATATTTTTATCAACATGAAAATCTCAACTGCATTTCTATTTTCCAGTAAAAAGAACAAAAGAGAATTTCCCCCACAGACACAATTCACAATAGCAAAAAGCAATCAGTAACTAGAAATAAACCTAACAAAAGCTTTGTAATTTCTGCATGGAAAACAATCATAAAACTTTAAAAAAGCCATAAATAAATGTAGACATCATATACATAAATAAGAAGACAATACTGTAAGAAATGTCAGTCCTCTCTAAAATCCACATTAATATTCAATGCATTTCCAACCCAAATCCCCAAAGTATTATTTTATAAAACTTAATACACTCATGCTAAACTTTACATAAAAAAGCAAAAATCAAAAAACAGTCAAAATGCTCAAGGACTCAAAACTAGACAAACTGCTTAATCAGACATCAAGATATAAAATTAAACAACAGTAACTAAGAAAGAATGGAATTAATACAAAGACAAACTGGCAAATGAAAGTACAGTCAAAAAGCAGAATGCACAGTCCAGGAATACATACAGACCTTTATGAAGAAGCAAATCCTGAGGGACTGCACTGCAGATCACTAGGGAGAGACTGCTGCATAAATGGAGCTAGGGTAACTGACTGTTCATATAGAAAGTAAAATCCCTATCCTATACCACACATAAATCAATTCTCATGGAATTAAAGACTTTAATTTGAAAGGCAAAAACTCAAATTTCAGAAGAAAACACAAAGTGTTTCTTCATAATCCCAAAGTAGGGAAGAAGAGCTCAATTTAAATACAATATTAAAAGTATAACCACAAATGAAAAGACTGATAAATTTTATTATATTAGCATCAAAAACTTCTGCTTATTGACACTTTAAAGAAACTGAATATACAAACCACTAAGCCACAGAAAGCTATTGATGACATATATAACAGAGAAAGGATCAGTATCTAATATGTAAAGAACTACTAAACTCAGTAAGAGCAAGACAAAAAAAAAATCAATGAAACAATGGACCACAGTTATAAAGAAGTGTTTCAATAAAAAGAAACACAAAACTTGAATCCTCAGTCTTGGACATTTATAAGCTAAAACCACATAAAATACCATTTGATTAGTAAAAATTAAGAGCTTTAACAAGAGTGTTGACCTTGACAAAAATGTTTATCAACAGGTACTCTCAGATACCCAGAATGTGGGATTATCAATTGATAATCACTTTAGGTGATAATTAAGTGATTATCAACTACTTTAGGAATCATTTGGTATTATCTTGCTAAAGTGAACAATCTTACTCTCAGGTATATACCTAGAGAAACTCTTGTAGAAGCACTATTTGTTACAAAGGAAAAAAAATAACAAAACACTGGAAACAAACTACATGTTCCATGATAGGAAAATGAATACACTATAGCTTTTTCACACAATGAAAATTTATAGATCAGTACAAAAGAGCTACAGTCACCAAGAAGGATATGGATGAATTTCAGAAATGATGTCATCATAAGTCTTAAGAAGACTACATAATGATTTTTACACGGCTCAAATACGGCATAATTAAAATACATATTATTAAGAGACACTGACAATTGTGATTTTTTTTTAAGCTATAAAAGTGATAAACACATAATTCAGGAAAAGTATTTTCCTTTAGGGGGCAGCAGGGAGACTGTATAGGGAAGGAATAAGGCAGCTTCCTGTATCTTAATCAGTGGTGACTTCATGAACTTTCACTTTATGCTTATTAACAATTTATAACTTATCTTGCACATATGAAGTGTTGAAGCACATTATAAGATGGTTCAGGTAAAATGATTCTGTGAATTCTTGATCTGCACGTCACGCTTATGGTGACAGGAAACAAGCATGTTTTCTCCTATCCGTGTTAAAACAACAAATCTACATGCAAAGCACAAAGGTGAATGGTACAATTTACTACTCTTTCAGGAACCTGCTCCACTTTCAAAATAGCAGAAGTTTTTGAGATAAGCCTTGCCTCCTTCTAAGGTGTTTACAGTAAAAATCCCTCTTTTCTCCATCAAGAATAATCAGAATCTGAAGTTGTTAAATTCAGAAAAATTCTTCAGACAGCTAATCCTTTTATGAAGACCAAGACACGTTCTTTGAATACAGGTCATTTCTAGAGTACTGAATACGATTTCCTGCATAGCATACTGAGATTTTTCAAGCTCTCTGTGGTGAAGGACAGCTGTTTCATTTTTTAATTTTCCACCCATCATGGTTGAAAGGGAAAAAAACCAGAATACTAACATGCTACAGTTAAAAAAAAAAACACAGAATACTAAAAAAAAGAAAAAACAGTAAAGTTTTTAAATGATTTACAAAACACAAATCCCAATTTTCTGCAGACTGGCAACAGTTTATGAACTAGCTTTGGTTTACAAAGTATAACATATAAAGCACGAACTTTGGAGCCAGACTGTGAGCCTTAGCTCCAGACAAGTTAATCTCTCTCTGACTTTGTTTGGTCATCTGTGGAGGGGATAACTAACAGTAATACCTACTTCAATGTGCTATTGTGAGGAGTAAATGAATATATGCTTAGCACTTAAAACAGTCCCTAACATACAAGTAACCTATAAGTGTAAGCTGATGCTGTTGTTGTTATTGTATAAACCATACCCACAAATACATGTTTTCTAAAACATCTGGTTGCCTCTTTAAAATGTAATGAGAAATGAAGACAATGAAAACAGAATGCTTTATATTTTTAGTTTCATAATTTTATACCCATCTTTTATATCATCATTAGTGCCCGATCTCAATACTTCTCTCACAGCCAATCAGTGGTTGGTCACTGTGAACGTCTGCTATCTAGGTCACACAAAGACTGCAAAGCACAGAGCTGTGTTTCCTCCTTGTCTCCCAGGTACAAACCCATGGGACACTTTACAAAAATGGACAGCCAAACAAGAGAACTTGCCAACAAAGATAAAATTACAGTAAAGAAACAGAAGTGATAATATCAGAAGTCAAATTCTAACAGAACATAAATGGGGTTATAGAAAAAAATAGCTGACTGCAAGAACGCTGACACTTGTCGCCATTAAGAAGACTAAATATGTAGTCAGAGGAACTCTGTGGAGACAAACTTATCAACAAGAGTGAGGAAAGTGGTCGTGAAGAAAAGGACGAAGATGTCCCACAGGAAGTGATGCCAGCAAAAAAATTCTCATTGAAAGAATTCACGGGTGTGTCTTATGACACCAAGAAGGCAATGGATGAAATGCTGGAAGCTGACCCAGACCTACAAGTATGACAATTTGGCCAAGGCATAAAAACAATACTCCATATTGCAAGCTATACCACAAGGGGGAAGGAAGGCATGTGATTTCACACTTTCAATTACAGCAAATATTATAGTCTAACCCATGTAAAAACACATAAATATCAAAAGGGCTAACCTACATTAACAAAAGAAAATGGTCTTTTGGAAGCAAAGAACACAACGTCCATCCACTCATGTCCCTTTCTACAACTGGCTGTTCACCGAGTACCTCTGAAAACCACACTTCACAGTAACAGAATCAGAGACAAGTCCACCATTGGAAAATCCAAAGTCCCAAGGCTAAGTCCACTTCTTAATTTTCTCTAGCCATTTTTCCTACTGTTGGAAATATACAACACAAGCAAGTGTTTAGCAGCAATATCCCCAAAGTGCCAAATATTGAGAGAATGCTCTACAAAAGTATGTATTTAAGTGCAGTATGTTCTCAAACTTCTGGGTTTGAACTGCAATACCACAAATTTCAAAATACAGATGGTTATACTGAGTCATCTATGCAATTTTTTAAAAAAGCTTTATTCCATACACTAAAATGAAAAAAAAAATCTATGCAAAATAAAACTAGGAACCACTAATAAAATTAAATGTCCACAACTTACTCTTAAAATTGCTTAACCCTTATATAACATTAAAAATTAAGTGAAGTAACTGGCAAATTCCGGCTGTTGTAAAAGGTAATCTGTGTTGCTTACAAACAACATCAGCCAGTGAGCCTTTCAGTGCGGGCTGCTGCAGCATGCCATGAACCAAGCCAGCACTAAGGACCTGGTCACGCTGGGCCTGTGAGCTTCAGAGAGGTCTGTGCCTGGGATGTCACACCGTGCTCTCCTAATTCCAAAGAGTTCTACGACCAAAACAAACATCTAATCATTTTCCAAACAAAAATACAGATCCACATGTAAGGTAATTTGACAGAAAGAAAACCTCAGCTGGATGATTTCGGAGAATGGCATTGAAACATGTATATTATCATATGTGAAACGAATCGGCAGTCCAGGTGCAATGCATGATACAGGATGCTCAGGGCTGGTGCATGAGATGACCCAGAGGGATGACATGGGGAGGGAGGTGGGAAGGGGGTTCAAGATGGGGAACACATGTACACCCGGGGCGGATTCATGTCAATGTATGGCAAAACCAATACAATATTGTAAAGTAATTAGCCTCCAATTAAAATAAATTAATTTTTAAAAAAAAGAATCTTAAATCTCCCAAAGTTTCAATTTCTTCATCTATAGAAAGGACTACAATATGTATTCATAAAATTGAGCAACCCAGAAATAAAGTCCGAGGGGCACTTATTCCACTGTCTGGCTCTTTTCCCAGGGCTTAACCTGTCACATTAGGCCAAGAGCACTCCCTCTGCAGAGAGGCTGTCACTGTCACTCTTGCAGTTTTCAAGGCCCAAAGAGTTTAAGCAGCACCAGGGGTTAGAGAGTTTCTGTTTGTCTATTCAACACAATTGTGTCCCCAGCCGTGCTTGAGATACAAAGAAATAAGCCAATCTTTATCCTGAAAGAGGCTAATGACTTCCTGGGGAAATGATTCTTGCACATGTAAAAAGTAACAAGTCCTTAACAATTCTGTCCATACTAGATCCCTGTTACAGATCACAATTATAACAGAAATTTAGAGAAAATTCCACAATAATCTTTTTTCATGGGCTCCATGACACATCATATCACTAGTCACAATGTCTGGCTCTTTCCCAGGACTGAAAGCCTGTTCACTGTTATTGTATCTCCAGTACTAAGCATAATGCCTGACACACTGTAGTCTCCAATGTGTATATGCTGCTTGAGTGAATGTGTGAATTAAGCAAACGACATGATAAATGATTTAAGGGTACTAGAGTAAATGTGACTTATTTAGAGTTACGGCCTCATAAGATTGGCCGTTCTGCCAAAAAGATTTCTTTAGGAAAATCGTTCAAAAAAAAAAAGAGGCCGTTAAAAAAAAAAAAAGTAATGGGCTAACTAGTAAAATTTAGAAAAATGTGTTATTTCCCCTATTTAAATTAATAAAAAAGACTTTAAATAAAATACTCTCAAGTGGACAGCATGGTTTTATAGATAATGGTTCTTCCAAGCTAACAAAATAATTCAATTGCAGCAAGCACAAAACCACTTTGAAGATATACTGTATACCTGATATGTAATATTACTTCACAACTATCTGCTTAAGCAATCATCAAACAGTAGATTTTTCAAAATCATTAAAAAATGCTTTGTCACACAATCTTCTTTAAAAAATAATGCTAACCTGTTTAGTAATGACAATTTGACAAAGATTAGAAAAGGACTTCCAACACCAGATTGCACATGCAAGGCAGAGTATAAAATACTGAGTAATATAATACCTGTCCTCAAGAAGCTCACAGTCTGAGAAGACAGGTAAATAAATTACGACCATGCCATGTAATTAAGTACAATGCTACACTAAAGTTCTGTGGATAAAATACTTTAGGAAAACAGATGAAGAAGTAATTGAATTAAGCCTAGAGGACAGTATTAGTTGACGTTTATTAAAACACCACCACCACCACCACTAACAACTTCCAAAGATATTTTTTAGATAGTTTAAGTAAAACATTTTTACAGGATTTCTTTGAGCATACCCATTAACCTAGAAAAGGAAAATATTCTTTCCTCCTAAAAGAGGCATTTTATTTTTTTAATTAATTAATTTAATTGGAGGCTAATTACTTTACAAAATTGTAGTGCTTTTTGCCATACATTCACATGAATCAGCCATGGGTGTACATGTGTTCCCCATCCTGAACCCCCCATCCCATCCCTCAGGGTCATCCCAGTGCACCAGCCCTGAGCGCCCTGTCTCATGCATCGAACCTGGACTGGCAATTCATTTCATATATGATAATATACATGTTTCAATGCTATTCTCACAAATCATCCCACCCTCACCTTCTCCCACGGAGTCCAAAAGACAGTTCTATACATCTGTGTCTAAACGAGGCATTTTAAATGCTATCCACCTGATTCCTAACATGGGGCAAAGAAAAGATTAATGCAAAAGTCCTTAAGAAAAAGCTTTGTTAAACTGAGACTGAGGCAACATCAAGAATCCCACACAACAATAGATAAGATTTTTCATCACATTAAATAACAAAAACTACACCAATTTTTTCAACAATTATTATCCCATTTGCTATGCATGTTTAAACTTTAATTGTCTTTTATTTCTACTTATTGGAGAGTTTAATTAATTTCAGATATTGACTATTCAAGTCTGAACTTACAACAAGGGGGGAAAATATCAAAAAACAATAACTTTTATTGTAATTATTTCACAATATATGGAAATCAAATCATCATGTTGTATGCTTTAAATTTACACAGTGATGTATGACAATTATTCCTCAATAAAACTGGAATAAACAAAGAATAAGGGGAAAAAAAGTATTATTCTAAAAATTAGTCTTTAATGGCCAAAATGTGTGTGTGTTAAAGCTTTATGTTTAAAACACTGTCCAAACATGCTACATATCCTAAGATAAAACTGATTTTTTTTCTGTGTCTATCGTCTCTTTAAAAAAAAAAAAACCTTACATATCTTACAGCTTTTCTCTTAGGAATTAAAGTAGCCATATGATATCTAATGGACTTAACAGATACAAAACATCAATACACACAAATACAAAAGCATCATATCATACAGCTTAATTTCTCAAAACAGCTGGTAATTTCTTAATGGAATTCTGTTTCTCCTAACTTCAAGAGGCTTTGCAGAGATATAGAAGTGGAAAATAATCAATATTTCCACATTTTGGCATACACTGTATATTACCTTGTGCTGCCTATTATGCAGTGAAGAGGAACTGTCATAGCCTGAAATTACTGTCAACATATACACATACTATTTTGTGGTACACGCTCACAGCAGTGTATTGAGTGTTACTCTCAAACATAAGTATAAACACAATAAGACAAAAAAATAAAATAAACTTCTCCAACCTATGCAGAGGAAAAAAAAGCTAGTACTGCACTATCTTTATTTTCTAGACTTAAACAACTTTAATGATTTAACAGGTTAATATCCACAAACCAAATGAATGTATCATTGCAAACACAATAATTAATTGCCGTAATTAATACTTTCATATCATCAGTAATTTTTATGTATGTATTTTAGACTGAAAAAACAAACAGAAAAAGCTGGTAGGCACCACTTCAAATGAGGCATCAAACTCAGTTATCATCAAGAAATGTGACAATCACTGTACGCCTTCTGATGTGATACATAGGGACATCCTCAATATTACCCTCTGTAAAATACTTGTCAAATATGCTGTACCTCAATCTGTGTATCAGCTCAGTTCAGTCGCTCAGTCGTGTCCGACTCTTTGCGACCCCATGAATCACAGCACGCCAGGCCTCCCTGTCCATCACCAACTCCCAGAGTTCACTCAAACTCATGTCTATCAAGTCGATGATGCCATCCAGCCATCTCATTCTCTGTCGTCCCCTTCTCCTCCCGCCCCCAATCCCTCCCAGCATCAGAGTCTTTTCCAGTGACTCAAATCATCGCATGAGGTGGCCAAAGTACTGGAGTTTCAGCTTTGGCATCAGTCCTTCCAATGAACACCTAGGATTGATCTCCCCCAGAATGGACTGGTTGGATATCCTTGCAGTCCAAGGGACTCTCAAGAGTCTTCTCCAACACCACAGTTCAAAAGCATCAATTCTTCGGCAATCAGCTTTCTTCACAGTCCAACTCTCACATCCATACATGACCATGGGAAAAGCCATTGCCTTGACTAGAGGCTAATGTCTCTGCTTTTTAATATGCTATCTAGGTTGGTCATAACTTTCCTCCCAAGGAGTAAGTGTCTTTTAATTTCATGACTGCAATCACCATCTGCAGGGATTTTGGAGCCCAAAAAAATAAAGTCTGACACTGTCTCCACTGTTTTTCCATCTATTTCCCATGAAGTGATGGGACCAGATGCCATGATCTTAGTTTTCTGAATGTTGAGCTTCAAGCCAACTTTTTCTCTCCTCTTTCACGTTCATCAAGAGGCTTTTGAGTTCCTCTTCACTTTCTGCCATAAGGGTGGTGTCATTTGCATATCTGAGGTTATTGATATTTCTCCCGGCAATCTAGATTCCAGCTTGTGCTTCTTCCAGCCCAGCATTCCTCATGATGTACTCTGCATATAAGTTAAATAAGCAGGGTGACAATATACAGACTTGATGTACTCCTTTTCCTATTTGGAACCAGTCTGTTGTTCCATGTCCAGTTCTAACTGTAGCTTCCTGACCTGCATACAGGTTTCTCAAGAGGCAGGTCAGGTGGTCTGGAATTCTCACCTCTTTCAGAATGTTCCACTGTTTATTGTGATCCACACAGTCAAAGGCTTTGGCATAGTCAATGAAGCAGAAATAGATGTTTTTCTGGAACTCTCTTGCTTTCTCCATGATCCAGCGGATGTTGGCAATTTGATCTCTGGTCCCTCTGCCTTGTCTAAAACCAGCTTGAACACCTGGAAGGTCACAGTTCATGTATTGCTGAAGCCTGGCTTGGAGAATTTTAAGCATGACTTTACTAGCGTGTGAGATGAGGGCAATTGTGCAGGAGTTTGAGCATTCTTTGGGATTGGAATGAAGACTGACCTTTTCCAGTCCTGTGGCCACTGCTGAGTTTTCCAAAGTTGCTGGCATATTGAGTGCAGCACTTTCACAGCATCATCTTTCAGGATTTGAAATAGCTCCACTGGAACTCCATCAACTCCACTAGCTTTGTTCACAGTGATGCTTTCTAAGGCCCACTTGACTTCACATTCCAAGATGTCTGGCTCTAGGTGAGTGATCACATCATCATAATTATCTTGGTCATGAAGACCTGTTTTGTACAGTTCTTCTGTGTATTCTTGCCACCTCTTCTTAATATCTTCTGCTTCTGTTAGGTCCATGCCATTTCTGTCCTTTATCAAGCCCATCTTTGCATGAAATGTTCCCTTGGAATCTCTAATTTTCTTGAAGAGATCTCTTGTCTTTCCTATTCTGTTGTTTTCCTCTATTTCTTTGCATTGATCACTGAGGAAGGCTTTCTTATCTCTCCTTGCTATTCTTTGGAACTCTGCATTCAGATGCTTATATCTTTCCTTTTCTCCTTTGCTTTTCGCTTCTCTTCTTTATAAGGAGACATAAAACAGAAAAATCCAAATTACAGAACAACTTCTAAGACTACCTGCCTAGGTGGGAAAGAGCAAGTGGTTGCGTGCCCAGCTACCTAGTCGTGTCCGACTCTTTTGGACCTCACGGACTGTAACCCACCAGGCTCCTCTATCGATGGGATTTCCTAGGCAAGAATACTGGAGTGGGTTGCCATTTCCTCCTCCAGGAGAACTTACCAAATCAGGGATCAAACCTGTGTCTCCTGCATTGACAGGCGGATTCTTTACCACTGAGGTCACCAAAAAAAGCAAGAGTTCCATTCATGTTAAATGTGCCAGGTCAAGGGCCTCCAAATGAAAACTCAGAGAGTTACGTGAGCACAAGTGTGTAGGTCATGGACGGCCAGCCCACTAACACTGCACCTCCACCCCCACGGCTTCCGACTGACCCAGGGGGGGATACTTGAGGAGTCATTCGTACTGGCAGCAGCAGACCCCAGTGACAGTGTTCCAACCAGACCATCACCTGGGCTGGGCTTTCCTGGGGCTTGCCCTCCTTTCACTGCTACCGCTAAGTCACTTCAGTTGTGTCTGACTCTGCGACCCCATAGACGGCAGCCCACCAGGCTCCCCCGTCCTGGGATTCTCCAGGCAAGAACACTGGAGTGGGTTGACATTTCCTTCTCCAATGCATAAAAGTGAAAAGTGAAAGTGAAGTCGCTCAGTCGTGTCTGATTCTTAGTGACCCCACGGACTGCAGCCTACCAGGCTCCTCTGCCCATGAGATTTTCCAGGCAAGAGTACTGGAGTGGGGTGCCACTGCCTTCTCCTTTCACTACTGCTCAGTTTTTTGAGGCTGCATTCCTAGTCTCTCTGCCAGTTTTGTGAGTTGCTTGCCAGCCTCCCAATACATTCCTTTTCCATCCAAATTACCCTGTCAATTTCTGCAAGCTGCAACCAAAGATGCTTGAATGAATTATAAAGAATATTCTGGACTCAAAATACAAAGCTAACTATAACTTCCTTCCTAATTTAAAGCCATTCCTATAAATAAACAAATCTTAACTATGTTACAAATGGAACTCTGAGATGCAGACTATAAAGATATTATGAAATTAAAAGTGACATAAATCAGCTTTTTGAGGCATTTAAGAGGTGCCTGTATTACTAAGAATAAACCTTTAAGTTTCAAAGTACAAAATTTGAACACTAAAGTATAGGAACATCCAGAAAGAAGAGATGACAAAACACCAAGAACATTTTAAACTGTTATCAATCAAATAAAAAACTAAAATAGCTTTCCAGAAAAAGAAAACACTGATGCATGTTTTGAGAAAATAGGAACACTAGAATGATACTAGTTTTTACGAAGTGTTTTCGCTGGGGTAAGAACCCTTCTTTTTGCTTTATGAAAACCAAACCATGGGCTCCCCTGGTGGTTCAGTAGTCAAGAATCTGTCTGCCAATACAGGAGACATGGGTTCAACACTTGACCTGGGAAGATCCCACATGCCGAGGATCAAGTAAGTCGGTGCACCCAAAAAAAAAAAAGCTCCAAGAAAGGTAATGAAAACAATTCTCCACCTGGGTCTACCTTTTCTCTAGATCCCTACTTCATACGTTTCCTCACTAAAAACTAACAGATAAGTAAAACTACTTTTCACTGTTTCTGAAAACCTTTCACAATTCAACTCAAAACTGAATTTTTAGCTATATTAAAAGCTCACACTTCTTACATCCTTGATAGTAGTATCCAGTAGTCATTTAAATCCTCTAATTCATTTGGTATGCTAAAGAAGTACATTTAGAGGAAGCAAAACATATGTGAAGGGGAGTAAGAACATTTAAAGCTATAGGAAACATCTGCTTCAGAGAGGAAAGAGCGCTAGTAATATTTGCGAGTACCTATGTGTACCATGAATTTTGCTATAGACCATAATCTCTCTGGAAAACACTAGAAAGCAGATGATGGTTCCCCTTTTATGAAAAGTAAATGATGGAAATTAACCTCAAAAACTGGTTTACTTACCTCATGTCAGTGCTAACAAGGCGTTGGTTTGACTCAAGCACAGATCTGCCTGGCCATAAAGGCAGTGTTTTACCCACAACAAATGTCTCAATGGGCACATTCTTATAAAAATTTGTTTTCACTGATAGTTTTCTTATTAGAAAAACAACAGTGACCATCACCCCGAACAAGCAGAACCTGTGGGATGTAACCATAAAGCAACTTTCTGTTCACTGCTGTCCTTTAAAGTTATTCTTTGGTGAGAGTGCCCCCGAACTTTTATTATGATCTTGGTCATTTTCAAGTTATAAAAACTGAGCTTAGAAACTGATAGCTCTGTTTAGCACTGTATAATTGTCAAAATTTTCATTCAAGGTTACAGTTTCTCCCCTGTGCCCGGCTCTGCCTAAGGCAGGCTGCTGTTTAGTCGCGAAGTCGTGTCTGACTCTTTGAGACCCCATGGATGATATAGCCTGCCAGGCTCCTCTGTCCATGGATTTCCCAGCCAAGAATACTGGAGTGGGCTGCCACTTCCTTCTCCACAAGCAGGCTAGCAGACATTACTAGAGGACTGCGCTTTACCCCTCTTCCTTCCACTTTAGTAACCCTGGGGGAGGCAATTAAGGGGTCCCTGGAGGACATGGGCACTCTCTGAGCTCACAAGTGCATAGAGCCAACCTGTGAGGAACTGCGTCCAGAGTCCTGGCACGCTCTCAGCCACTCCAGTCCTTTGAGATCTCTCACTGCACTCCCTTGATGGAGAACATGCATCTGCTCTGGGCATCCAGTTGTCTATTCCCTGCTCCACTCCACACGACTTTGCTCCAATGGGCTCTCTCTCACTGCTGCTGCTGTTGCTGCTAAGTTGCTTCAGTCGTGTCTGACTCTGTGCAACCCCATAGATGGCAGCCCACCAGGCTCCGCCTAGTGGCCCTCATAGAATCCACAGGAATCACGTAACCCTTGCCCCAAAGAACAGGAACCCACACAGATCCTTTTCATGTGCTGCCAGAGCAAACAGCATCTCCTTTACCCAGGCATGAGAGAGACAGACATCAACCCACTGTATCCCCCAAACAGAATCAATTGCTGAGTAAGCTCTAAAAGTCACTACCCGTACTTGGGGTGGGGGGAACACTGGGATTGGAGGGGGAGTCAGAAGAAACTCACATCAACTACTTGGTTCAAAAACTCTTCCAATTTCCAACTTCCTGAATCTTCATATACCAACAGATGGGACAGGTGTTAGAAGTCACAAAATCCATTTTCTGGCTCTTTCTCTTGCAGGACCTGCACTGTGTTCTTACAACTCATTTCAGAAATGTGCATCTACTGACTTAGAGCTAGACTCAGAACAAAAGAGCTTCATTTTAACATCTTATTACATATTTAATATTTTTTTCTAAAATTTCCACCAAACAGGAAGAAAAATCTATAATCCCACCAGTTAGTCACTGCTTACTGGTTTTCATTTTGTCTTCTGAAAATTTATTTGAAGTATTAACATTTAAAAATCATGAAAAAAAGCACTCATTTATATAATTTCATTGAGCGATCCAGTTTCCCACATAACCTAAGCATGACATGCTCAGACAAGATTGGGCACATTCAGGGTGATATGGCCATAGACTAAGCATGACATTTTCAAACACCGAATTTCCACGGAACCAACCAATGTGCAAGGTGGCTTTTTGAAACTTGTCTATCTATGTCACCCTCCAAAGTCAAAACCTCTTTAATGGCTCCCTATTGCCAAAATTAAACTTCAATCTTTTTAAATGAAGCATAATCCGTATGGTCTCCTACATCTATACCTCTAAATGTGACTTTAAACCATGTATTCATCATATAAAAATCATACTGCAAGAAAAATGTGAATATCAGAGGAGTTTCTGATCCTGGAAGTGGACCTACACTCAGACGAATCTGGTCAGCTCCACAATGGCTACTGAAAGTAGCGAAGGACCCAGTTTCATCAAGTCTACGAGGCTAAAATCACCAAGGACCAAAGCGCAAATATGCTACTCCATTATAACTCAGTAAAAACCAAGCCTGCAGCAGGGATCAGCCCCCACATGACTGTCAATACAACTATCACTGCATATACATATGTAATTTATTGGCTCCACACTCACTGTCACAACTGTCAAAAAGTTTACCTAATACTTAACAAGAGACTTCTGCAAACTAAATTTACTTAAAACTGGATCTGGGGATTAATTTTTCAAAGTTTCACACATTATTTGCCATCCATTCACAGAGCACACATTTAAAATTTTGTTTGAAGGCCATATTTCGGCAGATGAGTGAGATATACATTCCATTTAACATGAGACCAAGAAAACACCACTCATAGTTCTCAGCCCAAAGCATCTTCACTCTTCTCAGAAGTTTATGTCAGTAAAAACTCCCAGAATTTAAAAAGTGCCTGAAGAAAGAAAAACAATCATTTCTCTCCTGAAGTTGACAATAGAGGCATTCACTCAAAAAGTACGTAAGAACAAGGAGTGTGGGCAAATACTGACATGTCTCTATGTATAACTGCAGAGGGTGTGTGTGCACTCATGCAACATGCATATATGTGCAGAGGTGTCTGGAATCACGGTCACCGAAACAGTGACCACTTAGATGGTGATTCCTACTTTCTTCTTTTACTTTTCCATATAGTTTCAATATTTAAGAGTGTATATTTTTTATAAGAAAAGAAGAATGCTATATTATTATGGTATGAAAAGCTACAGTAATCAAAATATGTGGTACTGGCAGAAGGAGAGACATGCAGACCAATGAAACAGAAATGAGAGTCCAGAAATAAAGCCATATATCTATGGTCAATTAATTACCAACAAAAACGCCAAGGCAATTCAACAAGGGGAAAGGACAATCTCATCAACAAATAGTGCTGAGACAACTGGATAATGATATACAAAAAGATGAGTTTAGACATCTTCCTCACACTATACACAAAAGTTAATTTAAAATGGATCAAAGACCTAAATGTAAGAGCTAAAACTATTAAAAAAAACTTTTAGAAGAAAACAGAGGAGTAAATCTCATGACCCTGGAATGGGCAAAGATTTCTTAGGCACAGCCCCAAAAACACAAATCTAAAAAAGAAAACAGAAAGTGACTCTGTTAAAACTCATAAGCCTTGCAACTCAAAAGAGACAATGAAAAAAATAAAAAGACAATTTTTCTTTGTCTTTTTGTCCCATTGACTGGGAGAAAATACTTACAAATCATGTATCCAATAAAGAACTTGGATCCAAACTACGTAAAGAACCCTTCCAACTTAGACAACCCAATTAAAAAATGGTCAAAAGATTCGATAAACATCTCACATAAAAGATACAAAAATGGCTTTAAAAGATGTTCAACATTAGTCATTAAGGAAATGGAAATCCAAACCACTGTAAAGTATCACTTCATACCAACTAATAAAATTGTTATAATCCAAAAAGACAATGAAAAGTGCTAGGAGGATATAGAGAAACTGAAACTCTCATATGGTAGTCTAGATAGAAGTTTCAAAAAACCAAAAAAAATTAAACACAAATTTACCATGACCCAGCAAGTCCATTCCTAGGCATCTACCCCAAAGACGTGAAAACATACAGTCACACACATGTTCACAGCAGCATTACACTCAGTGACCAAAAAGCAGAAACAATCCAAATGTCCATCAACTTGTAAAAGAATAAAAAAAAATGTAGTGTATCCATATAATGGAATACTATACAGCAACAAAAAGGAACGAATTATTGGTATATACAGCTGACACTCGAATGACATGAATTTGAACTGCACAGATTCACTTACATGTGGATTTTTTTCTAATAAATACGCAATGCAGTAAGTACTACATAGTGAGGTTGGCTGAACCTAAGAATACAGAACTGAAGATACAGAGGGCAGACTGTAAAGTTACAGATTCTCAATTGTACAGAGGGTCAACTACATAGTTCAAAAGTTAGCTGTACTCAAAAACACGAACGATCTTCAAAAGCATCATGGTAAGTGAAGAAAGTCAGACACACAAAAAAACATGTATTACATGGTTTCACTTATAAGAAATGTCCAGAAGAGGAAAATCTATAGAGAGAAAAAGTAGGTACAGCAGTCCCCCTTATCCAAGGGGGAGATGCTCCAAGACTCCCAAGAGAGGCCTAGAACCTCAGATAGCACTAACACCTACACACACCCATGGTTTCCCCTATACACACAAACCGATGATGAAGTTTAATTTATAAATTAGGCACAGTAAGAGAATAACACGGAGAAGGCAATGGCAAGCCACTCCAGTACTCTTGCCTAGAAAATCCCATGGATGGAGGAGCCTGGTAGGCTGCAGTCCGTGGGGTCGCTAACGGTCGGACACAACTGAGCAACTTCACTTTCACACATTGGAGAAGGAAATGGCAACCCACTCCAGTGTTCTTGCCTGGAGAATCCCAGGGAGGGGGGAGCCTGGTGGGCTTCCGTCTATGGGGGTCACACAGAGTCAGACACGACTGAAGTGACTTAGCAGCAGCAGCAGCAGCAAGAGAATAACAATAATAAAACAATCATAATGACATACTGTAATAAAAGTTAAGTGAATGTTGTCTCTCACAGTATCTTACTGTATAAATTTAACCCTTTTCCCATCTTCCCTAAGAATTTATACACTGAGGCCATAACTTTTGCAGTTTGAGGTATGACAGCAAAACAGCATAAACTTCTTTTTCCTTCTTCACAATTTCACAGACAGATTTGCTCCTACCTTAGATCTTAGCAACCTCAGAAAACAAGCTTTTTTTCTTTCCATATTAAGTGAAGAACTTTCACCAAATAGTTCCAAGCAGTCTTTTCCAATATCCTCAACTAACTCATGACAAGGTTACTTAAGAGTTCCCATTTTACAGAAGATGACGGAAAAGGGTGTATATAAAGATTATGCACAGCGAATTAGTTAAGAAGCCCTGATGTACAAAAAATGTGACCTTGCTACAAGGGGGGAACAAGTGCCTGGGATAGACCGTCTAAGGGCACCTGTTCAACCCGTATTTTATAACTTGAGGACAGTTTCCTGTAATACTATAAACCAGTCACACTTTTTGGAAAACTGTTTTTCCGTCTCTCACTTGTGAGGCCCAAATAAGATCTTAGAAGGGGTCTGAGAGACCAGAGGCCATAAAAGGACTTCACAAAAAGGTCTGCTTGTATACCTAGACTGGGAAGAAATTTTGAAGTGCTTAAATATTTTTAAAAATTATTTAAATGCATAAGCTGTCTACCTACCCAAACTAGGCAAATTGAGAATGGTTTAAAAAGTTAAACTTGATTTTAATAAAACTAAGATACACTATCGTTTTTTAAAAGTTGCTTGCAAAGAAAGAACACTGAAAATCAGCTAAAATGAAGTTCTTAAAAAACACACATTAAATATGCTAATAGGCTACTAAGAAGGGGTCAGGGACACATACCAAAGACAGAGCCCTGGCCAGTTGTCACCATGACACACACTGCGATGGAACTGAGGCACACCCATTTCAGAGGGTTGCCAACCCCAGGCTACATATTTTGACTATTGCTTCAACATACTGTTCTATAAATAAAAAGAAGAAGCTTTAGTTTAACTATATTCACATTTTAATATAGGAAGTCCCACTTACCAAAGACTATTTCAAAAACGCTTCAGCCTCTCAGTTTTAGGCATCAACCTACTTTTACCCAGTAGCAACTCAGAACTAGCACCAACATACCGAGCAGATCATTTTACATTTCCAAGTCTAAATTCATGTACACTTTAAGGCAAATGAATGGAATACATGAAGCTGATTTCTCTGTACTTTCAAAAACAACTTGGTAAATATACTTACTTAATATCAGAACACATTAAATATTTAAGTCAGAAGAAGTTCAAACAACAATCTTCAGCAAGGAAAGTCAGCTTTCAATACTCCACAAGAATACTTGTTTACAGAAAATAACTGAAAGGGACGATTTAGAAATTGCAAGTTGATAAAATGGAGCCCTACCACTTAACAACAAAACAAATATGAAAACTGCAAGTTTAAGCCTCTCTCCATCTAACTACACTGGCCTCTCACTCTCCTATAACTACACTATCTCAAAATCTAAAGAAAAGGAAGCCTCACTTACAAACACTGTGTTTGCAACCCAAGCTGGCAGGGAGTAAGACCATGATTACAGGGCTGCGCTTCAAGACAAACTTCAACTTTTTCTAGCTGTGTGTTCTTAAGCAATCATATCTACCTCTCAGATCCTCAGTTTCTTCATCCGTGATAGTGAAGATCACCTACGACTCATGGTTTTGGGGGAAGTTTTTAAAATTAAGTTTAATAATATTTGGGATTCCCTTGTGGCTCAGGTGGTAAAGAATTCGCTTGCAATGAGGGAGACCTGGGTTCGATCCCTGGGTTGGGAAGATCCCCTGGAGAAGGGAAAGGCTACCCACTCCAGTATTGTGGCCTAGAGAATTCCATAGTCCTTGGGGTCGCAAAGAGTCGGACAAGACTGAGCAACTTTCACTTTCACTTAGTAATATTTGTGACTGTGTGTGCAAGTTGCTCAGCTGTGTCCGACTCTTTGCGACCCCATGGACTACACAGTCCATGGAATTCTCCAGGCCAGGATTCTGGAGTGGATAACCTTTCCCTCCTCCGGGGGATCTTCCCAACCCAGAGATGGAACTCAGGTCTCCCGCATCTCGGACAGATTCTTTGGGCTCCAAGTATTTTGTGAAGCTCCGAGCAGACATTCTGTCCACCAGAAGCACGAGACAAGAGAAAGACTAACACCAGTGCTGGTGATATCACTCTGTCCAACCCTACCAGAGATGGAGGTGTCATCAGAGCTTGTCACACACGAAGCAGCATATACAGCTGCGGGTGTAGGGAAGGTTTTACCTTTTGAAACTCAAACATATTAACAAAAACAAACAAAAAATAAATGCACGACCCTTAGGGCAGAAAGCGAAGAAGAACTAAAGCGCCTCCTGATGAAAGTGAGAGGAGAGTGAAAAAGTTGGCTTAGAACTCAACATTCAAAAAACTAAGATCATGGCATCCCATCACTTCATGGCAAACAGATGGGGAAACAAGGGAAACAGTGACAGACTTTATTTTCTCAGGCTCCAAAATCACTGCAGATGGTGACTGCAGCCATGAAATTAAAAGACCTTACTCCTTGGAAGAAAAGCTATGACAAACCTAGACAGCATATTAAAAAGCAGAGATGTTACTTTGCCAACAAAGGCCCATCTAGTCACAGCTATGGTTTTTCCAGTAGTCATGTATGGATGTGAGAGTTGGGCCATAAAGAAGGCTGAGCGCAGAAGAATTGAGCTTTTGAACTGTGGTGTTGGAGAAGACTCTTGAGAGTCCCTTGGACTGCAAGGAGATCCAACCAGTCAATCCTAAAGGAAATCAGGCCTGAATATTCACTGGAATGACTGATCCTGAAGCTGAAACTCCAATACTTTGTCCACCTGATGTAAAGAACTGGCTCACTGGAAAAGACCCGGATGTTGGGAAAGATTGAAGGCAGGAGGAGAAGGGGACGACAGAGGATGAGATGGTTGGATGGCATCACTCACATGATGGACATGAGTTTGAGCAGGCTCTGGGAGTTGGTGATGAACAGGGAAGCCTGGCGTGCTGCAGCCCATGGGGTCGCAAAGAGTCGAACAGGACTGAGTGAATGAACTGAACTGTAATACAATCTGATATAAACAAAAACAAAGTAACCCCACTCCTTGCATCAATCTACAACAGTTTTCTCACATTTCACTTTAACGTTCCTGAAATCCTTAATGATCACAAGTAATTTTTTCCCCCAAATCAAAAGGTATCTGAATATGTTACACATTTCTTTTTAAGTAAATGTTATTAGTTAGCAATTTACCTTGGGGAAAATTAATCCTAAAATTCATGGAAGTCATTGCATAGAGGTTTGCCCTCAAAAACAGGTCAACCAAACGAACACCAACAAATATACATATTGTGTTCTTATTAAATGTCAGCTACCTCTCTAAAGTCAGATTTACTGAAATACAATTTACATATGTTGGGAAACAACTTTCTATAGGTCTGTGTTTTTAACATGCTGCAAACAGAGGTACTGACTTTTTGCTCTGGACTATATTTTCAAGGACATCTGTGGAGCAAACAGCCTTGAGAGATAAAGACAATGACTCCCTCTAGAGCAAAGGACAGGCATGCTTACTGCTCATTACAAAATATTTGGGTTCCCTCAATGAAGGGCTTCTCTCCAGTAACATGGTCCACTATGGGTACCTGAGGATCAGGAAATTACACTATTACAAATGCTGATACTCTGGCTACTGCTATTAATATTACTGAGAGGAATCAACTATCCTTTAGCTCTTACACAGGAGACTCCTGTCTTCTACCAGCATCCATGAAAATGTGGCAGGGAAACTTACTAGCTTGCAAGCAGGATAAGATCTCTGGTCGTCATGGTTCTGGACAGTTTTGGCAACATGAATGGGATACTGACAGAGCCAGGACTCAAAGAGAGAGGATAAAGGTCCCTGAGGGCAGAGTTCTGGGAAATGAGAAGACACACTGGAATCTCAGAGTTATTCTAGTGGTGAATGGAGAGAAGGCAGGACTAAGAATCCACTGTCCTGTTAATGAAAGGAGTTGAACTCACGTTTAGAAACTGAGCAGTGAAAAGTGGGATCGAAATCGGGCACTGAAATGATGACTGACTTGTTACTCACTCTACCCTGGGCTGGAAGAGGAAGGATGTGTCACGACAATGGGCAAACAAGTCCTGTGTCTCCAGGTGAATATCTGTGACTGCTGAGCCAGAGTCCCCGAAGCTAAAATAGACTGCGTAAGTAAAGACTACCTTGCTGAAAAGGCTTTGGATGATGGACCGAAAAGAAGTTCCCTTGGCAGAATTACAAGGGAGTGACCAAAAGTGAATGCAGAGCCTTGACTACTGGTGCAGAGCTGCTCTCCGCCACACACCCCCTTCTCTCCCTCTCTATTCCTCCTCCCAAACTCTTCTGCTTTACAGAGGAAAATAATAAGGGATAGTGCTGAGGTCTCCCTGACCCACAGACCACCACATCCCCCTCAGAAGCTGGCCAGGAAGCTTTAGAGAAGGACTCAAGTTTTATGGCTCTCTTGGATACGGACACCCCCGTGGTCCCTCCCTGATCTCGTCCCACACCCAGATTCAGCGAGTAGGGTGTGGGCAGCATTTACAGTAGGGAAGGGAAATGAAGTGACTTATGGCCGAGGCTCTCTGGGCCAATTCAAAGCCCTCCTGTTGTTGCCTCTACATCCATCCTACGGTATAGGATGAACTTCCCATCCTGTGAGTCCCAGAGGGGACTCTCCCAATCAGGAGGGGTTGTGTGGCAAGTGCTAGCACCTTTGGGGCTCCACAGCCCTAAGAACCATTTCTGGTGACAAGTCTCTGTGACTCACAATTTTACTGACTGGAGCCTCTGATACAGGGCCACCTGGAAGTGCCCCTGGGAGGATGGACTCTTCTGCCTCCCTGACACAGCGATCAGGCCAACTGCTTTTGTTAAGCAGTTGGCTACTGGGCTCCTGTGGAAACTGAAAGTCTGACTCAGGGAGGCTTCATGATTTCCAATCTGATACATCTACTTTGGGGTGGGTCAGTTCATACTCAATGACTAACAAGATGGGGAGTCAACTGAAAATGCTTGTTTGAGAATATATCTGGATTGCCTTAGCTCCATAACATCTCAACTTTACATGAAAAAGAGGTGGAGAGCCCTCTGGGGAAACTCATCCTCTACTTTACCACTGGACACAAAGTTATGGGCGCCCACATCTATAAACCCTGTATTGCCAGACCATCCACTGTCAGTACTTGAGCACTGATTACTATCAGTTCTCTCATGGACTTTAGCAAAAGTTGAACTTGCTCAACTGTATTCAGTCTTACTTTACCTTAAATCCATTCTCCAAAAGCTTTGAGAACAACCTTTTGAAAAGATAAATGAGTATTTCTCACCCCCTTGAAAGTCCTATAATGGCTTCCCGTGGCCTTTGGTCCAAACTGCCCTGAACCTGTTAACATGACTCAGCCAGCCAGCCTCACAGCGCGCTTCCTGTCCACCTCTTTCCCACATCTCCCTCATTCCCTGCAGTACGGCCACACAGAACCAGTAACTGTTCCTAAGATGCACAGGCTTTTCCTCATCTCCAGGCTTTGGCCTCTCCTTCCTATGTCCATGCATTTCTCCTTCTGCCAGACTGACTAATGGTCCACTCCCCAGATCTCAGTTTAGATGACATTACA
Organism: Moschus berezovskii; assembly: GCF_049115385.1. Lineage (NCBI taxonomy): Eukaryota > Metazoa > Chordata > Mammalia > Artiodactyla > Moschidae > Moschus > Moschus berezovskii. The sequence continues at coordinate 61,639,157 of NC_142475.1, read as the reverse complement.
AGATGGGTGCTTATCCTGGCTCATAAGATTAGGTACCTGCTAAATTCATACTGTCTATTCTCCTCTGTCTTTGCTTCTTCTGTTAAAAAGGGACCACTAACATTTTATTCACTGTTGTGTAACCCTGCTTACGTGCTCAATAACTATTTGAGTAATCAATAGCAATCATATACCACATATTGTGCCAGGTGTCAAAGAAATATATTAAAACAAAAAAGATTTTAATGATCATTCAACTTAAAAATGCATCACTTCATAAAATTACATTCTTCCTCCCCTATTATGTTGCACTGAAATAAATACAAAAATCTCACAACAGTGTTGGGAGGAATGTAGCAAAGATAGTATTATTCCTATCTTACAGATACTCTGAGAATATTAACACTATCAGGAAAGAGCAAATCAGGACTTACATGTTTTTGTCCATACATACTAAAATTTTACACGGAGACTCTACCAATAAGAGCACAAGTCAAGAACTCCTGGCGTCCAGTGGTTAGGACTCCAGGCTTTCACACTGCTGATGGCCTGGGTTTGATCCCCGATTGGGGAACTCAGATCCCACAAGCCCTGTGGCATAGCCGAAAAAAAAAACAGTACATGTCAACAAACTTGTGGACAAAAAGTCCACTTCAAGATGTAGTCAATCTCCGTTTTCACTTAAATTAGTGCCTTTAATTCTCCATTACCCACATTAAGAACAGAAAAATGGCATAAATAATCCCAAATATAGAAATACAGGAAGCATTACTATAAACAAAGCTAGTGGAGGTGATGGAACTCTAGTTAAGCTATTTCAAATCCTAAAAGATATGCTATTAAAGTGCTGCACTCAATATGCCAGTGAATTTGGAAAACTCGGCAGTGGCCACAGGACTGAAAAAAGGTCAGTTTACATTCCAATCCCAAAGAAAGGCAATGCCAAAGAATATTGAAACTACCATACAATTGTGCTCATTTCACACTGCAAGCAAGGCAATGCTCAAAATCCTTCAAGTCAGGCTTTAGCAGTACGTGAACCAAGAACTGCCCGATGTTCAAGCTGGATTTAGAAAAGGCAAAGAAATCAGAGATCAAATTGCCAACATTCACTGGATCACAGAAAAAGCAAGAGAGCTCCAGAAAAACATCTACTTCTGCTTCACTATGCTAAAGACTTTGACTGTGTGGCTCACAACAAACTGCAGAAAATTCTTAGAGATGGGAATATCAGACCACCTTACCTGTCTCCTGAGAAACCTGCATGCAGGTCAAGAAGTAATAGAACCAGACATGGAACAACGGACTGGTTCCAAATTGGGAAAAGAGTATGTCAAGGCTATATATTATTACCCTGCTTATTTAACTTATATGCAGAGTACATCACATGAAATGCTGGGCTGGATGAATCACAAGCTGGAATCAAGATTGCAAAAAGAAATATCAATAATCTCAGATATGCAGATGATACCATTCTAATGATAGAAAGCAAAGAGGAACTAAAGAGCCTCTTGATAAGGGTGAAAGAGAAGAGTGAAAAAGCTGGGTTAAAACTCAACATTCAAAAAACTAAAATCATGGCATCCAGTCCCATCACTTTATGGCAAATAGAAGGGGGAAAAGTGCAAACAGTGACAGACATTTTAATTTTCTGGGCTCCAAAATCACTGCAGATGGTAACTGCTGCATAAAATTAAAGACACTTGTTCTTTGGAAGGAAAACTATGACAAACCTAGACAGCATATTAAAAAGCAGAGATATCACTTTGCCAACAAAGGCATACAGTCAAAATTATGGTTTTTCCAGTAGTCACTGCACAGATGTGAGAGATGGACCATAAAGAAAGCTGAGTGCTGGAGAATTGATGCTTTGGAATTGTGGTGCTGGAGAAGACTCTTGAGAATCCCCTGGAAAGCAAGGAGATCAAATCAGTCAATCCTAAAGGAAATCAACCATGAATATTCATTGGAATGACTGAAGCTTAATCGTGTTAGAGCTAACCGACTGGAAGCTCCAATACATTGGCCACCTGACGCGAAGAGCCGATTCACTGAAAAAGACCCTGATGCTGGGAAAGACTGAGTCCAGGGGGAGAAGGGGATAGCAGAGGATGAGATGGTTGAATGGTATCACCAACCCAATGGACATGAATCCAAGCAAACTGCAGGAGATAGTGAAGGACATGGAAGCCTGGCGAGCTGCAGTCCAAGGGGCCACAAAGAGTAAGACACAACTCAGCAACTGAACAACAACAACCCCAAGTAATAATATCTGAGAATATGACATTTTTTTTTTCTGGTGTTTTCTGAAACTGACCTCAGTGTTCAGTGTAATTTGGATTATCTGAGAACATGTCGGTTTATGACTGAGAGAAGGATTTCTGGGCACAGTGTAGATAGACACAGTGAAAGGTGTCTATCAGTTTAGATTTAGCACAGAGCTGACAAAATGCACCAACTAGAACACATCAAGTAGAGATTACTCACAAGGCAGAAAATGACTGTACAGGACTGAAAGCTTCAGAATGCTGTATACAACAGTACCAGAACACCATCTTTTCAAAATAAACTAAAATAGCTACAGAAATATATCTTTACATTTTACATTTATATCTTACATCTTTATTTCAGTAGGTCTTCTACTGAAATAAAATCACCCAGTGTCTTTGAAAACAGCCATTCTCACCCATGGTACGTACCATGATCAGGATGTGGGGCATGTCACAAGAAATGCCATATAGTTAAAGGATCAAAACTCTAAGAACGATTTCCTTGTTTAAAAAATTTTACAAATGTCACTCATTTGCATTTCAGTACTTGTGTGAGTGGGAAAGGGGTAAAGTTACAGCCAGTGGACAGGAAATTGTAATCCTGTACATGCTCACTGTAGCTCAGACCATAAAGAATCTGCCTGCAGTGCAGGAGACCTGGGTTGGATCCCTGAGTCAGGAAAATCCCCTGGAGAAGGGAATAGCAACCCACTCCAGTATTCTTGCCTGGAGAATCCCATGGACAGAGGAGCCTGGTGGGCTGGAGACTCCCATGGACAGAGGAGCCTGAGGGGCTGTAGTCCATGGGGTTGAAAAGAGTCAGACACGACTGAGCAACTGACATGTTAACACATGTGCTCACAGACAGTAGAGAAGAGTGAACATTATCCATCCTGTGTGGCAGGTGAAAACGTTTGAGACTCACTGTTTTAAATATGCCTTCTAAATATATAACATAAAATACAGGACCTCAAATTAGTACTTTGAAATAATTTTAGTGAAGACTACAAGTCATAGAGGCCTGCGTTGAAATGCCAGCCTTCTTGATCCTACTTGGGCAAGTACTTGGACAAGTTACCTAAGCAGTTTGAGCCTTACTTTCCTAATGCTACTTAAGAATTAACTAGGAATTAACCTTGGAGAGGCGACGGCAACCCACTCCAGTACTCTTGCCTGGAAAATCCCATGGACGGAGGAGCCTGGGAGGCTGCAGTCCATGGGGTCGCAAAGAGTTGGACACGACTGAGCGACTTCACTTTCACTTTTCACTTTCACACATTGGAGAAGGAAATGGCAGCCCACTCCAGTGTTCTTGCCTGGAGAATCCCAGGGACGGGGGAGCCTGGTGGGCTGCCGTCTATGGGGTCGCACAGAGTTGGACACGACTGAAGTGACTTAGCGGCAGCAGCAGCAAGAATTAACCTACACCTTGCAGGGTTGTATGGAGAACGTGGCACAGAGGTGTTCGCGATTACAGAGTAATAATGAAGGGCACAGACCCAGTCCTCTATCTCTGTGTCCCTTCAGTTACCCAGCCTTAGTTTCCTAGTCTGTAATACTACCACCTATAAGAATTAGGGTGTTGTAAAGATTAAATGTCTTACAACACTGCCTGGCAAGTAGCACACACTAGGTACCTGTTAGTTACTGTTAACATCATTATCACCACCACCACTGAAATGTTAAGTAAACACTGCCACATTATCAGGTTCGTTACTTTTCTACTATATGGAAAAATGCTCCTTGAAAAATTAACCTTATTTAGTGAACTGATTATAATATAGGATAAGCTCACACACTCAAGAATTTTTAGAAACTTTAAATATACAAAAAATTATCTGAATTACCATTGGTCATGAATGTTGACAAGATACCTACATCAAATATCCATTTTCAGTGAACATATCCCTTCACTGAACTAAGTATATCACAAACTGATATGTCTATTGAAGTTTCTCCTCAAAGATTTCAAAGCAGTTTAAAATAATTATATAAAGCAATCCTCAAAATGTACAAGTTACCTGAGAAAATTGCATCTGAGAGCAATCAACATCTTTCTCTAAGACTTTTGCTACATAATTACAAAATGATGTTACAGTCTAACTGTTCCAAGCCTGCCATTCATTCAATTAGTCAGAACGTTTATTGCATATCCACTGTGCACCAGGCAGGCACTGTGCTAAGCCCTGTTACAGTAACAGAAAAGGAGAGACCAAAAGTAACAGTGGGCATGCCACTAACAATATAATTAAAGATTTCGAAATTTTGTTTTCCTTAAACAGTGAAAAGAGCAAATTATATGTTCTAACAGTTGAGTGCATCAATAGTTAATGAGTTAAGTAACCTCATAAAAGTGACAGTACAGTATTTTCCCCAAGGAGACTAGGATTAAATGAAATAAGCATCTGTCTCTACTGCTCAATTACTTACTAAGTAAAGGTAAATGACCACTTTAAATGAGTCAAATAACCTCAAGAATGACACTATTTTTCACCCATTTGAAGGGGAAAGTTCAAAGAAATAAATCTTAAGTTTGCTGTTAAATGTCACTTGGAATCTATGAGAAATAAATTACATTCACTCAGTTTTACTCAGCATCTAAAACGGTATTTTTTGCTTGGGCGATTAGGGTCAATTTACTAATCATGCCTTCCTTTGATCAACCATTTTTTCTTAGGCAAGAAAAATCTAGCCTTGATGCAATTATCAAATAATCTAGAATTTATACTTTTTATCCTACATTTTACAAAATGAGAGTTTTCTCAAGTAGCGACATAACTGTTAAAAGTTTTAAAGAATTTAAAATACATATTACCCAGCAAAATTGCTCTGCAAAAAAAAAAAATACAATCTTGACTCCAAGTTAAGTAATCTTAGCACTTAAAGTGGTCATCCAAAACCTGAAAGGGGACGAACAGCCAACCACATTTTTAGTACCTACCTCTCCAGAAGAAATGGCTGTTATAAATGCTATTGACAGCAATTGTATCAAACTGATACGTAGGAAGGTGCACTTCAGGACTAAGTACCTTCCTTGGAGTTCATTATTACGAACTATGAATGTCATATTAGAAAAACTGCTGTCATTTCATTTTATGAATGCTGAATCAGGCAGTTTTAGTTAACTGCAACACTTTACAAGCAGGCTATCAAATAAGCCCCGATTACCAAGTTGTTCCAGACACAGATCTTCTGTTTCTATTATTAAGTATAATTAAAGAATTAAAAGGATCAGTTTATTTTTCTTGATACGTTAGCCTAAAATGATCTGCAATAAGTCTCTGAACAACCAAGTGACTGAAATTCCTTGAGCTATAGAAAACACTCCTCTGGAATGCCAGTCTTCCAAATGGCAAGACTACAGGAACACACAACTGATACACATTCTCCACATTACACATGGAGTAAAAAGATTTCAAACTCAATAAATTTACGGGGGGGGGGGGGAGAGAAAAAGTGGAAACAAATGTCCCAAATGTTTGTCTTCTCCAGAACGGCATTTTGTAGCAGTGCAAGAATTCAGGCAATTATTTCATCAGTATTCCGCTCACTGGGGGACATTCAGTAACTGCTGGTGACAGATGAGCCAAGAAGAAGCCTCACCAACAAACAGTATTAACAGGTAATGTTGCAAATTAGTCATAGAACAGCGGGAGAAGGAATGTGGAGGAGTTGAAAGAGTAACAATCTTCGGCCAAATTTTACATTCAGAGCAATCAATCGCACACTCTTCCAGGGGGAAAAAAGAGAGAGATATTTGGTGTGACCCAGAATAATCAAGAGGACAACACACACACACACACACACTTCCACTACAGTTTGACAGTCATGCATTTGGATAATTATAGTAGAAACGTGTGTTTTGGAAGCACAGCTAAGACCACACCCTAGGACTGAGAACCGGGACTTTAAAGGATCAGAGGTCCACGCAGCACCTGAGTCGGACGGTCTTGTGGCACAAGTGAAAGAGGTCGGGGCACCAACTTCACGGCAGGTGACCAGTAGGGCCGCGTGTCCGGGCGAGGCGTGGCGGAGTCCGAGGGAGAAGGGGGTGTGGATCCGGGGACCGGCACCCGGAGGGAAGGAGGGAGCGAAGGCGGCCGCTGGGAGCAAAGGGAGGTGGGAGCTCCGGGTCGGGGGGCGACCATCGACGTGGGGGCGGAAAGCGCCCAGGAGCCAAAGGTCACGGGCGGAGGCGGCGAGCACGCGCGGGGAGGCGCGAGGGGAAGGAAGCAGGGGCGGCGAGAGGCAGAGCCGAATGAATGAGCGCCGCGCGGCCCGGGCGCCGAGGAAGGGCCCGGGGCGCCCGCGGAGACGCCGCCGCAGCGCCGGGGGTGGGCGCCGGGCCGGGCCCCCGGCGGCGGCGGTGGGGGGCATGAGGAAGCCCCGCGCCGGCCCCACCGCGCCCGCCTCTCCGCCAAAATGGGGTCGCGGAGCAGGCGAGCCAGGGGTGTGAGGAAAGCGGGGAAAAGGGGGAAAAAATAGACCACTCACCCTGCGCGCGAGCCTCCAGGCGCGCTCTCAGCCCCGTTCCTCCGCCCTCCTCGAGCCGCGGCGGCGGCTCCTCAGCGGCGCTAGGGGGAGCCCCGGGCCCGGAGCGGGGCAACGGCGGCGGCTGCCGGACCGGGAGCCCCTCCGCACCTGCCCCTGTGGCAGAGCCGCGACGAGCCAGGCGGCGGCGGCGGCGGCTCCTCCGAGCGGGGAGGGCAAATGACCCGGATGTACAGGGTAACGGCGAGGAGGGGGAAGGGGGAATGCCAGGAAGTGAGGGCGCCGCGGACCTGTCCGGCCGTGCGCATGCGCCGCGCGCCCGCCCCGCAAGGTAAACCCAGTCTTCCTTCCCCGCCCCCTTCGCTCCCGCCCCTCCCCTGGGGGGCGGGGCGAGGCCGGAGACAGGTGGTCTGGAGGGCTCCGCGAGGAGAGGAAGGGGGCGCGGCTACCTTCTCCGCTACCCCGCCCTCCTTAAAGGGGCAGAACCTTAAAGGCCGAGATGGCTTCTGGGTGGACCCGCGTCTTGCAGCCTTCTCATTTTACAGATGGAAAAACCGAGGCTCAGAGGTGACAGTGACCTGCCTCAGGTCAGTAAGCTCAGAAATGGCAGAAACTCGAGACTCGCAGATCTGGACTCTGCTGAACCCATCAAAGTCGGGCACGCCTTTCCCTCTCCGCCAGGTGCTGATTGAGTCTCCAACTCCCAGATACTGCAGATGCGCTTGGCAGGCTCCCCAGAGCCGAGAGGTACACCGTTATCGCCTGCGATGATATCGTGGAGACGCCCTTGGGAGGTGTTAAATAATCAGTCTGAGAACAGAAATCAGGCGCCGCTTGAGGCTTGCATGGTGCTACACATAGCACTTTCAGATAAATGAGACTCTGTTCTGGGGTCTGGCCTGAGTAAGGCTATCTGATGGACAGAGAAGTTGGATGTGGTAGAGAGCGCAGCTTCTTCATTTTCCCCAAATTCCCCTTTCACTCTGAACATAAATGTTCCCTCAGGAAGATCCCCTGGAGAAGGAAATGGCAACCCACTCCAGTATTCTTGCCTGGAGAATCCCATGGACGGAGGAGCCTCATGGGCTACAGTCTACAGGGTCGCAAAGAGTCGGACACGACGGGGCGACTTCACTCACTCACTTCACTACTTAGAAAACAAGAACATCCCATCTAGCTAGCTCATCCTAATCCCATTATGAAGCTCTCAGATTTTTTTCATTAATGCCAGAGTGTAAATAATGATCACATCTCCCAGGGATATTTTCCATCTGACTGCTAAGCTGATAGTAACTATGAAGGTAAATGGTTCTAAACATTTTGAGGTCAAGATCCCTATTGAAAATCCTATAAAAGTATGCACTTTTCTCTCCAGGGAAATGCGTACAGGCACACAAACTGCACACAATTTCAGGAGATTTTTGGATCCAGGAAGCCTATCTATGAAACCCTGATTATGAACCCTTGTTCTAGTCTAATAGGTAAGATCCCAGTAGTGATCTGGGCTTTACCATAGGTAGCCAAGCAAACACTCCTTGCCCCAGATATAGAAGGCAGCACTTAACCTTATGTAGTTTTCTGTCTTGCTCTTGAGTTACATGAAGACCAAGTGATATTGGCCATATTACAAAGAAATGTGGTTAAGAGCGTCATGGAGAGAGTAGGTGGCTTTATCAAGGCACACACTAAGGGCAAGAGCCCTAGGCCTCAGACTTTTACCCTAATTATCATACTTAAGGATGATTTGGGGGTCTTACACTGTATCCATTATAATCTTCATCAATTTCAATGGAACACAGGGCGCTGATGTTTTGCAAACACTGATGCTAACAGAGTTGACTCACTGGAAAAGACTCTGATGCTGGGAAAGTTTGGGGGCGGGAGGAGAAGGGGACGACCGAGGATGAGATGGATGGATGGCATCACCGACTCTGTGGACATGAGTTTGAGTGGACTCCGGGAGTTGGTGATGGATAGGGGGGCATGGCGTGCTGTGATTCATGGGGTCGTGGAGAGTCGGACACAACTGAGTGACTGAACTGAACTGATGCTAACAGAACAATCTCCACAATCCAAGAACTCTGATCCATTTGTCAGATACACGGACATCTACTGTTAAATAACTCTGGTCCATATTGACCCACTGTCCTCTCTTTGAACCAGAGAAAGAGTTCTTACACTCGCTCAGTCCCTTAGATACGAGCTGCCAACAACCACACACCTGGAACCGAGTCTCCCATGGAGAGCAGGAGGAATCTTGTCTGTAATATCCTCAACACGTGAACATCCAGTTTAGCTCAAGTATCTCCAATTATGTGGAGCTCATTATCCTCTAATTGTGAGGAGCCTCTTTTTTTAATTAATTATTTTGGCCTCACTCCACAGCATGTAGAATTTTCTCAAATGGGGACTGAACCCTCACCCCTGCAGTGGAAGCAGGGACCACTAGACCACGAGGGAAGTCCTAGGAGCTTCTTCTTTTACACTGATCAGAAATCTGATGCCCATCAACTGTCATTCATTGGCCCGAATTTTATTTCTGGAAAGTGACATAGCCATGATGCTGGCCTGGAGGAGCTTCAGTTCAGTTCAGTTCAGTCGCTCAGTCGTGTCCGACTCTCCGCGACCCCATGAATCACAGCACGCCAGGCCTCCCTGTCCACAGACCAGCAAAGAAAACAATCCATTTGATGAGTGATAACTGTAAAATAGAGGATGAGTCCCATGAGGAGGATAGATTGCTGTTTTCAGAGACACCTTTCTCCTTATCAGCCCTACACCTGTTCCTGACCTGTGTAAGCTCTGCCACTATCCCATGTGGGAGGTCCTGAAAGAGGGGACAGAAAACAAAAGCCTAGGAGAAGTAATGAATTTACTCTTCCACGATCCCTTCTTCATCCTTCTGCATAAATGTAATCACATTTCAGCTGTGGTCAAAGTCTCAGGTTGAAAAAAAAGAGGATGCAAAAATGATGTTTACATAAAAGCACTAGGCTCTAATGATGATTTAACCATAGTGGCTTGTTAGCATTTTTTTTTTTTAATCCTTAGTATATGTGTCAGGCACTGTACTAAAAGCCCTTGACTTGCATTTCCTCTTTTGCTTTTTACAAATTCAGTCACTGAGTCATTCAATCAACACAGTTTTGCCCCTCTACTGTGTCCCAGGCACCATGTTGAGGGTTTAGGGTGAAGTCAGTAAGTCATGTGGTTCCTGTCCTGGAAGGGCTCAAAATTCTGTAAAGGGAAGGGCTGTAACCCCACAATTACAACACGGCATGATTCGTTGTAATTTTGGAGGGTGGAGCAACTAACCCTCCCTGGAGTGGCTGTGAAGGCTTCAGAGAGGATGAGCTTGGTCTTGAAGAGATGGGGGAAGGGCCAAGAAGAAAAGTCACATGGCCAGAGGAAGGAGAGGTCATGACACGCTTGGGGGGAAGACTGGGTGATGGGAAAGGATCTCCTCAAACACCATCCTAAGGAGTCTGAACTTGCCTCCTGAAGGCAACCACCAGTAAATAAAAGCTTCTAGGCAAGGGAGAGACATAATCAGATGTGTTTTATATCAAGATCACTCTGACCAGTGTCCAATATTATCTAGAGTGGGAGAGAGAGTGGAGACCAGCAGACCAGAGAAGCTGTTGTGAGGCCCAGGTGAGACACAGTAAGAGCCTGTTCTAGGAGACTGGCAGTGGAGAGAAAGAATGGACACCAGAATTGAGATATTTACTGATGTATTATAGAATCTACATGTTTGCGACTAGTGGAATTTAGAGGAAGAAAAAGCAGAAGCTGTGGGTCATGACCCTGCGGTTCCTAGCTTCACAGATTAATCTGACAGTGACCCCATCCGATCACAAAACCTTTCCAGTTTCATTCCTATTCTCTTCCAACCTTTATCCATTTAAATGAACACTGCTTCAGTTGGTATCTTCAGATATGTGCAACTACCTTCTAATATCTTTTCCTATTTTTCCAGGCACATTTATCACTTTAAGGCTGCAGAATATTTCATCATGTTGAAATAGCTCTGCTTCTTTTCAGTTGCTAAAGGTCCACACGCTGCATGCCTGGTTCACCCTGGACTCATTTGACTCTGGGCATTTTGCAAGGGATGAGTTGAGCGAGGAAAGGGAGCCTTTAGGTGAAGGGTATTGGAAAAGTGTAGCCTCAAGGGCCAGGAAAGCTGCAACTCTCATGGGAGATGCTTAGGCAACCCTATTGCATGTGGAAATTACAGAGCTGTCGAAAAGAATTTATTGACCATGGAATCCTAATGTCTACTCTCTATGGCAAACCTAAACAGTGTATTAAAAAGTAGAGACATTACTTCGTTGACAAGGTCTGTATAGTCAAAGCTACGATTTTTCCAGTAGTCATGAATGGATGTGAGAGTTGGACCATAAAGAAGGCTGGGCATCAAAGAATTGATGTTTTCGAACTGTGGTGTGGAGAAGACTCTTGAGAGTCCCTTGGACTGCAAGGAGATCCAACCAGTCTATCCTAAAGGAGACCAGTCCTGAATTTTCATTGGAAGGACTGATGCTGAAGCTGAAACTCCAATACTTTGGCCACCTGATGCAAAGAGCAGACTCAATGGAAAAGACCCTGATGCTGGGAAAGATTGAGGACAGGAGGAGAAGGGGGTGACAGAGAATAAGATGGTTGGATGGCATCACCGACTCAACGGACACAGGTCTGAGCAAATTCCAGCAGACGGTGAAGGACAGGGAAGCCTGGCGTGCTGCAATTTCATGGAGTCGCAAAGAGCTGGACATGACCTGGTAACTGAACAACAACAACAGTTCTCTATGGCCTAACCCATCTCATCCCTTCACTCCTTCATTCATTATTCCCTCTTGGAGCAATGCATTCTTGTGAACCACTAGGCAATAAAGCAGAGCTAAAAGCACCAGGGAGCTGTGGATTTGGCCCCGCCAGGATTTGACACCTGTCCTACAACCTTCACAGGTTAATCTCAGAACTTCAGTTTCCTCACAGTTTGTTCTAAAAATTAGTTTAGATAAAATTTGTTCAGTACTTGGGACAGAATTAAGCCTATATTAAGTTCAATAATTATTTTCAGTCTTGGTTCCTTCCCTCTGCCTCCTGGACTCCCAGCAATTTCCTCAGTTTCTGAGCATACCTACAGGTGACAGTGCATGTGCTAGAGTTCACAGCCTGAATCTGCCAGAGTGAAGCAGGGCACTCACCCTCTCTCTAACCTTCCATTTCCCTTCTGTGAAATGGACATAAAAACGTACTCACAGGAATGTTTTGATGCTCTTATAAATGTTGTATAGGAAAATCTCCTTGGACTGAAAGACCAAACCAGTCCATCCTAAAGGAAACCAACCCTGAATATTCATTGGAAGGACTGATGCTGAAGCTGAAGTTCCAACACTTTGGCCACCTGATGCCAAGAGCCGACTCACTGCAAAAGACCCTGATGCTGGGAAAGATTGAAGGCGAGAGGAGAAAGGGGTGACAGAGAACGAGATGGTTGGATGGCATCACTTACTCAATGGACATGAATTTGAGCAAGCTCCGGGAGATGGTGAAGGACAGGGAAGCCTGGCGTGCTGCAGTCCGTGGGGTTACAAAGAGTCGGGCATGACTGAGGGACTGATCAACAACAACAGGAAAATGAGTTCAAAACCCCAAAGTACTCTGTCATTACTATTACTGCTATTATAGAATAGACATCACCGTTTTCTTGGTTTCTCCCCACTAAAAAAAAAAGATGACCTTAGCATAAGTTACATGGATTTTAATCGATGGGTCAAAGGACCTAAACATTGCTATGGTTCTTGATTTGTATGGCCCAATGGCTCTTAGAGAGGATTCCATGAATAGCTGCTGCCACTGTTAACTCAAATATACCATCCAGTAAAAGCACCTAGATTATAGCTTTTGTTGACTCTCTATCGAGTCTTTGTCCTTAATCTAACTTTCAGGGACTTTTCTCAAGTGCTCTCCTCCTCCTCTTTGAGGAATCAGTGAATACTGAATCCCTAAACAAAGAGGCACCTTCCCAGATATTTGCACCACAGCCCAGGCTGAGAATGAAGACTCAAGGGTCATGCCTTGCAGAGACGAGCATCCACCCACCGTGTGAGTTTAGTGAATGCAAAAGAGGATTGGGAAGGAGGCCTGGGAATCTCTGAGCAGGGCTCAAAGCCTATCCAGCGTGAAGGATGACATCAGAGCTGCTCCTCAAACAGAACCGAAGAACAGACTCAACAGTTCAAACCCAATACGTTCCTGTGATTTAGCAAGACGTTAACCGATCTCTCAGAGGCCATAAAGGTGTCCGTATGCCATATGCCCCCAGAGTTACAAGGTGTATCCCTGAGCCTCCTCACATTTCCAAGTGAAACACAGTGCTCATACGTGGGCATCTGCAGTTCAAGTTTCACCAGGCCCGAGTGACGCGCAGGAAGGCAGCATCTGCCGGCCCCTCCCCACGCCCTGAATACACTTGCCATGTAGCTGCGTCTCAGCCTCCTCTAGAGTCACTCCTCAAAGCGGTCCCTCCATTGCTTCCTAAAGTCGACCTTCCCTTCCAAATTCCCTCGTATGTCACTGGCTTTCCCCGCCCCTCTTCTAGCACTCACCACAACCTGTAACTTTTTTATTTTTGAGCTTAAAAAAATATTTTAAATTAAAAAAAAAAAGACTTTCAACACAGTGTCAGCTCAGTGAAGGCAGAGGCCAAGGCTACCCTGCCCACTCCTACACCTGTCACTGTGCCCACCCAGCTCCTAGGGGACCTCGATAAATACGTGGAATGATTTGGGGGGTTAAAATTTGAGTTAAAAAAAAAAGAGGTTTCTGGCCTCCTCTACCTTTCTTTTACTCTGACTATATGAATAATATTTACATGTTGATTGCAAAAAAATTTTGAAAATTCAGAGGAGCAAAAGGAAGAAACTATAAATACCCCATGAGCTAACCTCCCATACCATGTGCACACATTTCCAGATGTTTTTACTATGTCTGTATCTATGTAAAGAAAATACATTGATTTATATAAACATGGTTCATATTTTGAATTGTCATCTGCTGTGTTTCATCTCAGGATCTACCTTGGTCATCTTTCCTTAACAAAGGTTCTTCAGCACCTTGTTGTTAAAGGCTCTATAATACATACCTGCGGGACCCTGCGGCACACCACAAAGCATTTAACAAGTTTCCCAGTGTTACGGTAAAGGGTTGGTTTCTTCAGTGTCAACAAAGGCAACGTGCTGTAATACAGCCCTGCCCTTCACCAGCCTCCCCGTTTCTGCTCTGTGTTTGTATTGCTTTCAAGCTGTATTTCTGCAGAACTCTACTCCCCACCGCCCATTCACCACCTGTAGTCATTAGAGTCCCCATCAACTAGAAGCAAAATTGTTTGCAGCCGGGAAAGCTCAAGTATGATGAAGCCAGGACGACATCAAGGAGTTCATTTCGGGAGTGTGCTACTGATACAGGCGACAGAAATAAAGAGCACGTCTTCTTGCCAAGACTTGAACGTAAAAAGAAGAAAAGCAGAGACTTTGTACGTCTTCACGTCTCCTTCCCAAACCCTGTTCTATGGCCAGGCTTTTCCCAAGAGGGATGGGCTGGTCCATGGAGTTGACTGATGTCGTAAGCAGTCTGTGGGTCAAAGCCTGTGCCCCACTTAAAGAAAAGCTGGCTACAGAAAAGTCTACGAGGACACGGAAGGCGATGCCGGCCTTTCTCACAAACAGTTCTCTCAGTCCCCTTGTGTGGTTCAAGAACCTCTTGGCATTTTCAGCTCAAACGTCACAGCCTCCACAAGAAAAGATTTCCCCCTGCCGACCTGGAGAAGGAGACCCCCCTCCAAAAGGACCCCTCAGTGTTCCAGGTCACCCATGGTCTGACCCACCTGCCCACCCCCACAGCAGCCGGGTCACCTTGTGAAGATGCACAGGCATAGGAAGGGGTCACGGAAGGTGGGGCTAAGATGTTTTAAAGTCAGATCCAGAGGGATGGCAGGGAGAGGAAGGGCTGGGTGAACCATCCATTCCCAGGCCTCACTGTGACCCAGGCCGCTGTGACCCAGAAACCCAAAGAGGGGTTGCTCTGCTGTTCCCCCACCTTATATGGCACCCCACCAGAGGCAAAGGAAGCTATAAAGGAAGAGAATCCCTTGCTGGTTACAACTATCACAACACTGTTAATCCACTATACTCCAAAATAAAATAAAAAGATTTTAAAAATTAAAAAAAAGAGAATCCCTAATTGTGTCAAGGATCACTAATTTTATCAATGCCATTTAAATAAGATTTTGTGTGAACTTACAGTTACCAAAAGAGAAGGCGGGTGGGATAAATTAGGAGTGTGGGATTAACAGATACGCACTACTATAGATACAATATATAAACAACAAAGACCTACCTGTAAGTAGTAACTATAAGAAACTATGGGATTCCCTGATAGCTCAGTTGGTAAAGAATCCACCTGCAATGCAGGAGACCCCGGTTCAATCCCTGGGTCAGGAAGATCTGCTGGAGAAGGGATAGGCTACCCATTCCAGTATTCTTAAGCTTCCCTGGCGGCTCAGCTGGTAAAGAATCTGCCCGCAATGCGGGAGACCTGGGTTCGATCCCTGGGTTGGGAAGATGCCCTGGAGAAGGGAAAGGCTACCCACTCCAGTATTGTGGCCTGGAGAATTCCATAAACTGTATATAGTCCATGGGGTCACAAAGAGTCAGACACGACTGAGCGACTTACCTTTCACAAGGAACTATATTCACTATCTTGTAATAACCTATAATGGAAAAGAACCTAAAAAACAATACACACACATAACTGAATCACTGTACTATACACCTGAAACTAACACAACATTGTAAATCAACTACTGTACATGTGCATGCTCAGTCGTGTCTGACTCTTTGCAACCGCACAGACTAACCCGCCAAGCTCCTCTGTCCATGGAATTTTCTAGGCAAGAAAATTGAGTTCTAAAAAAGAAGATTTTTGTATGTGTCTTCCAGAAATATCATGGTTAGAGGAAAGACAAAGGAGTTTGGATTAAAATATGGTAATGACAGAAGCAACTATTACCGCTAATACCTCTGATCAATGGTTTCATTTTGGCTAATTTCCACTCATTTTCTAATTCAATCCTTATAACAACATCAAGAGAAAGATTTTATTGCTTCCACTTTCCAGATAACAAAATTCCGGTGAGGTACAAAAAAAAACGTTAAATATTTTGCTGGAGGTCACAAAGTTACTAAGAGAAGAAGCCAAGATTAGACCCCAGGTCCTAGAGCTCTTGACATGCATGAGTCACTCAAACTTCCTTGCTTCCTACTTGCCCCTTTCTTTCTACAAATATTAACTTAATCTCTCAATGTCCAAGCTTCATCTAAAATACTAGATGACTCAACTTTTTTTTAAGATTTCTTTTTTTATGTGGACCATTTTTTCTTTAAAGTCTTTACGGAATTTGTCACATTGCTTCTGTTCTATGTTTTTGTTTTTTGACCATGAGGCATGTGAGATCTTAGCTGCCTGACCAAAGATCAAGCCTGTACCTTCTGCGTTGGAAGGTAAAGGCTTAACCACTGGACAGCCAAGGAAGTGCCTAAACTGCTCATCTTTAATAGGCACAATAACCACCTAATTCACTGCTATTGTCAGGGTTAACTAAAATAATAGATGGAACAGGAGAGCCTCCATAGTCAACCACTTTTTACTCCAAAAACAGCAGTGACATACAACTAAATCTAAGACATAGGTAATAAATATGAAACTCTGTGGATTTGGTTATTCTCTATTTATAGATGGTAATAATAGCTATTTTCTATTTATAGATGGGAATATAGAGTAGAATAGATCTGCTCTCAGATCATTTCATTGCCTTATAAAATATATGTGATTTTGCTTATTTCAATATGATTTATCTCTACCAAATTAATGAGGATAATAAAATTACTTACACACACACACAAAATAAGACATCCCTGGTCTTGGTAAACTCTTAAGTGGTTAAAACAATTATATGTTACAGATTATTTATTTTGGGTTTTGAGATTTGTGGTTTTCGTATTCAGACTCAGAAGGCTGTATGTCACAGTGGCTGAGAGCTCAGACCCTGTACTCAAGAGTCTGATTTCTTCCCTTCATTCTCTCATCTGTAAAAACTAGGAAAGTATCAGGAAAAACTAGGAAAGTATCAGAATGATGTTATCTCAAGTAAAGCAGTTACGGCAGTGCCTGGCAAAGGTGGTGATGGTTTAGTTGTTAAGTCATGTCTGGCTTTGTGACCCCATGAACTACAGCCCACCAGGTTCTTCTGTCCATGGGATTTCCCAGGCAAGAAAACTGGAGGAGGTTGCCATTTCCTTCTCCAGGGGATCTTTCTGACCCAGGGATCGAACCCACGTCTCCTGCATTCCAGGCAGATTCTTTACTGATTGAGCCACCAA